>NC_133617.1:187911316-188239816 GCF_048593235.1 Sminthopsis crassicaudata
TGTCTCTGTGGATATAATCTTGTATTAATGAATGTAATATGAATATTTGTGAATTAAGTTTGGACTGAATATAGAAACAAACCTATTATGTTAACCTTGATTCAGGAAAGGCTGACCCATCTTGCTATCTAATTTTCTTTTTTGCAATATCCTTTCTTTACACTTGGAAGTACTGAAAATAAGTGAATAAACATTATCTTATCCTTGACCATTAATAAGCAAAAATATTTATATCAAAAGCCATTTCCCTTTAGGATCTGAGATAATTATTTTAAAGTAAATTGTCAAATATGCTACAGTTGATTGCGGTACATTTCTGTCATTTACTACTTGATGAATCAGGTTAGGTTTATGACATTTAAGTCAGTGTCTTCATAAACTGAGAAAAGTGTTTTCAGACAAAATAAAACACCACATGGTTCTGGGCATTGTGTCTAAACAATGAAATATCTTTGTCCCAACGTAACATTTCAGGAAACTGTCTTAGAAAACCCATTCCAAGAACCATTCCATGTTTCCCAGAGAAGTATCAAACAAACCATTTATGCTAGTTTCTTTCTTTTTTTTTTTCAAAATGAAGGAATGGTTTGGCTATTCATCTTACTCTCTCATTTGCTGCCTCATTGCCTCTCAGTTGGCTGATTGATGGTCAAGAGCCCTGTCCTCCACTTTCTCCTCTAACGAGTTGGTCTTAAGTGAGGCCATAAAAAAGAAGCCACTTGTATGAAGTGATTTGAAGAATACCAAGTTTGTGTCCATAAAAATATTTCCTATTAGACCTACTATACAAACTTAAATTCTACATTTTTGATCCATCCCTTGGAACAAGGTGTTGAAAGAAATATTTCATAGGCCTCAAAGAGGTTTCAAACTAAAAGAATATTTGAATCACCCCCAACTCCCACATTGCACAGATAAAGAAACTGAATCTAGGGGAGTTAAATAAATCTCCCAATAACTCACTGCTCATCAGTGTGAAATTCCATAATAGAACTCAGGTCTTCTGACTCTTCATCTGGTACTCTTTCAAACTATAAAGCACTGGCTAGTGAAATTTAAAACTACAAAAAAGAACTGATGAACAATACATCCATCAAATAATCCTCCAATTTCATCCTATTTCATCAAATCAAATTTAGATAATTCTGTCTCTTTAGTTGTACTCCAGGATGTTTTAAGCTGCAATTTTGTAGTATGGCCTTACATCATTATTTCTCATTTGTAATTATCCGCCATTAAAAATCTTATTCTGAAATGGTTATTAGATTATTTAGTCACATCAAGATCCTTAAAGAAAATGATACACACAGAAGAATTAAATTCTAAAAGGAATGAGTATGCCAAAGGATCAGCAGAAAAAGCCTTGTGAAAATACCATGATAGGGCACATTGTTCAGGTAGGAAGAAGAAAACAGTTACTGAGGAACTGAGGAAGGATTAAGGAAGAAGTGAGGTATAGAGAGAGAACAAAATGCTGGTCCTCTCTCCTTGATTACTTGCAAGAAGAACAAAAATGACTCAGCCAGAGATTTAACATTTGCTCAGAATTCAAGATGTTCTTCAATCACAGTGAAATAGTCTATAGACCCTGCAGGGTCATGAGATAAAGTTTGTAATAAGAGTGACAAAGCAATTCCACTTCAATAGAACGAGAGAAAACATTTTTATTTAGCTCTGGACTTGTTAGATGCAGGAAGACACTAACTTTGATCCATATATTTGTTGTTTTTGTTCAGCCATTTTCAAACATTTCTGATTCTTCATTTTAGGTTTTCTTGGCAAAGATATTGGAGTGATTTGCTACTTTTCCAGCTAATTATACAGATGAGAAACTGAGGCAAATATGGTTAAATTACTTGCTCAGGATCACAGAACTAGTAAATACTTAAAAGACAGATTTGAATTTATGAAGATGTGCCTTTCTGACTCAAGATCCAGTACTCTACCTACGACATTATCTAGATGCTCCTTGAAGAACACCTAGAGGATCCTTTTAGAATACAGAATTTCAGAGTTGTAAGATACTTTTGAGATAGTCAAGTAAAATATTTTCCCAAAGTATAAATTCTATCTACAACATCCTCAACAAGAACAGTTTCCATAATGGAGAAGGATTGAGACACCTGTGATGGCTCTCTTCTTTAGAAAATATGTGGAATATTCAGGATGATTAACACCTATGCTGTGATGACATGTCAAGCTCTTTTTGGTACTGCTTATTCACCTTGGGTGTCTACCTGGCAGTTGACTCTCAATCTATGGCTTCTATAAGCTGTAGCATATGTAGTGGCCATACCCTAGTAAACTATGTCAGCAAATGAGCTAAACCAGGTTGAGACCTCAAACCCATCGGTGAGTTAGGGGAATGTCTACCCCAAGCATCTGATAAAGAATTCCATTGATGGAATGGGCTTATTAGAATAAATTGTTTCAATGACCACAAAGACATTTGAAGCAGGTAGTACTGGAGCACTCAGAACTTAGACATTGAAGACAGCAAGGTCATCCACTATATTTGGAGCCATCACAGGTCATCCTGATTCTTGTCTTGCCACTGGACTTGGGCTGATGACTTTATGCAACTCTGTCTCACTTAAATCTAATTCATACACAAGGCAAGACGTCACCCCATGATGTCACTGATCCTTTTCAAAAATGAAAAAAAAAAACAAGAGAAGATTTTTATAATGATAGATAGAATTATCTAATACTTTAAAGTTTGAAAAGCTCTATGAAAATATGTTATTATCATTCCCATACAACTCTGAGAGGTAGATGCTATTATTGTTCACATTTTATATTTGAAGAAACTAAGGCTAACTTAATTCCCCAGAATCACATAGCATTTGACCCTTGAACCCAGATCTTTTTTACTCCAAGTTCATCAATCTAGGTACTTTAGTGGCTTCTAAATTAATCTTAGGCTAGACTCTATATATTATTTTAAAATTTGGAAAGAACTTTACAAATATGATCTCATTTGATACCCACAGCAATGTTGGGAAATAGGTCATAGTATCCTCATTTTTCAGAGTAAGAAACTGAGGATTTTCCAGGGTCACATGGCTAATAATTATCTGAGGCTGGATCCAATCTCAGCTCTTCCTGATTCCAAGTCCATCATTCTGTTGACTAGACTATCTAGCTACATCAGGATGTCTTTTTGGAATAGGGGAAAGAGAAAAAGGAAAAGAAATGTAGAGAATATGATGATTTTATATACTATATATCTCAAGTATTCTGCTCCCCAGGGCCACATGGCAAATCTAATCTTTCTTCTTTCTAACGACTCTTTTTTAAAAATTTCAGTTTAAAACTACACAGCTTTCTGCAATAACCTTTGCTACTCATAAAAGAAATGACAAGTAAGAAGTTGGTAAAAGAGAGGGAAAATCAACTTTATACTTTAATTTTAATTATAGACACAGATATCCCAAAATATGTGTACCACCACACAGACAGAGAGAGGTAGTAGACACATGGAATGCAATGGTAGATATCCCATAATACAGCCAATATGACCCCACCACTCATTCATTAACAATTGTGACTAACTACAAAAAATAATGCTTGTGAACCTTGGAAGTTGAGTATCACGAATCTCTGGAGTAATTTTTAACACATATAAAAAGCTAAGTTTCATCCCTTTACTCTAGGCTTATCAGACTGGTAAAGAAAATATTAAGGCTGAATATAAAGTAGATTATCTCTTTTCTAAGTCTAGAAAAAAATCTGTTCTAAACCTAAAGAGATTCCTGCTCTCTACTTTGCTCTTCCCCATTATCTTGACTACTTTATATATTTTCATTAATCTAACAACTCTGAACACCTTCATTTATATTGTCTAAAACCTTCATTTGACTTGTTTTTCTTCAAAATGTTGTTTTAAAAAATCTCTAGTTTTATAATTAGAAGAGAAACATGTCCACAATATTTCTTTCTTTGCACTAAAAAGTTCTCTTTCTTGTGGCCACAAATAATACAAATTGACTTAGCTTAAGTCCTTTCAAAAATGTAATACATTATGGTGGTTATTGAACACGCTAATGTATCTTGTCTTTCTCAACTAGTTTGCAAGTTATTTGAGAGCAAGTGCTATATCTTAAACTTATTTGTACTTTCAAAGTGCTACCAAAGGCCCCTGTATACAGTAGCAGTTCAATAACAATTTATTATTATAATGTAAAAGATCAAATTTTAACTACCATTACTGAATGTATACAGCTTGGTGATGACTTAATCTTAAAAGCCATCACCTTGGAAAAGTCACTAATGAAGCTGTTGTCACTGTTTAACATATTTCTGGAACTTATTTTGCTAAAAATTGCCTTAAAAGTCAATACAAATCTTTGTGAATTGCATTGGTGATGGTAAATTTCCTCTTGTGATAGAAATAGTCGAGCTAATTAAGGATTCTGGAGCAGGAAATAGCAAGCCACATTAGTATCTTTGCCAAGAAAACCGTATATGGAGTCACAAAGAATCAGGCAGTGCTGAACAACAGAACAACAACAAATTAAGGTTTCATTCTTATAGATAGGGTAGCTGATCAAACTGGATTTATAATGTATTCAGTAAAGAATACTGAAATTGGAATCAGGTCAATCACCTTGCTACTCATGTGCCTCTTATTCCTTTCTTATTACTCTTCTAAATGCTTTACAATCTGGCTTCCAACCTTATTTAGCAGAAATTGCTCTTTCCAATTATAAATAATTTCTTAATTATCAAATATAAGGGCCTTTTCTCAATCCTCATTCTTCTTGACCACTGTTAATTACCTTTTTTTTTTCTTTAATACTCTCTCTCTCTCTCTCTTCTCTAGATTTCCTGTCGTTGCTGTCTTCTGGTTTTCCTCCAACTAGTATGATGGCTCTGTCTCAGTTCCTTTGCTGGATCTTCATTCCTGACATGCATCATGGATGTTCTCCAAGAGTCTGTCCTGAGCCCCCTTCTTTTTTTTCTGTTCTACTTAATTCCATTAGCTCTCATGGATTCAACTAATTATCTCTATGAAAATGACTCCTAGATCAGTTTTTCCCAACCCTGATGTTTCTTATGAACTCATATCTCATGTCACTAAATGCCTATTAGACATATTTAACTTAACATACTGTAGGTATCATAAACTGAACCTGTTCAAAACAGAACTCATCATCTTTTCCCAAAAAACTCTCCTTTTTTCTAAACATTCCTGTTTATGTCAAGGTACCCTCCCAATTATCCAAGCTCAATTTCAATTATCTTCTTCAATTCCTTACTCTCACTCACCTCATGTATTAAATCTATTATGAAGTTCTTTATCTTCACAACTAATCAAGTAGGTGATACCGAGAGTAGAATGCTGAGTCTGGAGTCAGGAAGACCAGAGTTCAAATCTAGCCTCAGTCATTAACTTATGTGACCCTGGGCATAGCATTTAGCTTCTGTTTGATCCAGTTTCCTCAACTGCAAAATTGGGATATCACCTACTATAGAGGGCCACAGACAGTGGGGAATTCTGGATGAGGTATGAGAACCTTCATACCAAAGAGAACTTGCTGATGATGTCTGGTCCAGCTCCCCAGCTCCCCTAAAAGATCTCCGCTTTCCTGAGAAGTCAAGGGGCAGTGACAACCTGTTTTGTAATTAAAGCAGAATGATATCAGGTCGCAAAGACTCATTTACATACAATAGCAAATTGTTTATGTAGTCCCACATGGGTAGTATATAGCTAGTGCATGTGCAGTATGCTATGGTTATATAAGGGTGTTAGGGTATAGAAGGCTGAGAGAAATTGGAATAAACAGACTCCATATTTGATTATCCACGTGAGTCCCACCTTTTCATTCCTTTTCTAAAATCAAGGACTCAGGTAGGTACCAAAATCCTCCAGAGAGCCAATCCAGACATAACAACCTACTTCTCAGGATTGTGGTGAGAACCAAATGAAATAATATCTGCAAAGTGATTAGCATATAGTATTGCTTAATATTGTTTTTTTTTTCTTTTCCTTTCCTTCCTTCTCTCATATATATTTTCTCTTTTCTCATTTATTTTCTCATATATTTTCTCATGTTTTCTCATATATTCTCATATATATCTTCTCTTTTCTCTTTATATTTTATCACCACCCTTATACTGCACCCTGGTGAAATGTGATGATATCTTGTTTTATATGCAGATTACTGTAAATTCTAGTTAGTCTCTCCTTACTGCCCAATCTTCTATCCTCCCTGCTCCACCACCATTCTAGTGTCTTCCCTATTAAGATTACCTCCAATTTATCTTATAGATATTTTGTCCAAATATAATTGCATGTGGTCTCTATCATTGGAATGTAAGTTCCTTAAGGTCAGGGACAGTATTCTTGCTTTTTTTTTAAAGTATTCACAGTCCTTAGCATAGTGCTGGACACATAGTGAGCAATTAATAAACGCTTATTGTCCTGATGTGACTTTAGAATTATCACTTAACTTCTCTGAGACCCAGTTTTCTCATCTGTAAAATGAGATAATGATATTTTGGTGACCTACCTCTCAAAGAGCATTTGTGAAGCAAGCACTTTGTAAGCTATTAAATGCTCTATAAATATGAGTTATTGCTATTATTATTTCTGGGAAGAACACTCATTTGGATGTTAAACTGTAGTGTAGTTGTTTAAAGACCTAATTTTAACACTTTTATTCATACTTCCTGTATACTGATTGCTTGAATAGAAATGATAATAAATTTCATAAGGCTACATAATTTCATGGCAAAGTGAAAGCTACCCAAGTCAGTGATGTATTGCTTAACCCAATTATTCTAAAAAGATGTCAAAACTATTATAACAGTCGAAGAGAAACTGAAGTTACAATTCAATTTAACAAATACCCAGAGCACTTGCTACCTGCAAGAAAGTATGTCAGTATTATGAGTAGAAAAGATATAGAATGTAGAGTCAGGGAATCTCAGTTTGTCTTCTCCTTCTGAGGCTGATTATTACCTGTGTGATCGTGAACAAGTCACTAAAAATCTCTGTACCTCAGTGTACTTATCTGTAAAAACAAAGAATCTGCCTTAGATGGGTCTTGGTGATTTGTTCCAGATCTGAATCTAGAATTGAGGAGCTGCTGGAAAATCATCCTGGTCCCTAAGTGAACATTTCTTAAACCTCTCAAGCAATTAATTTGTTTTTTAGTCTTGTAAGATTATTCACAAGGTTTCATATTATTCTTATTCTTATTATTGCTTATTTGTTTCAATCATGTCTGACTCTTTGTGAACTCAGTTGTTTTTTTCTTGGCAAAATCTATGTCTGCAGGTTACCTTTATTTTTTTTTAACCAGAGGTGCAAAAAAGGGAAGACTTCCACTAGAGCTTATCAAGGAGACGGAAGAATCCATTAATAAACTTTAAACTGAGATACCTGAAGCCAAAAGCAGAGGAGAACAAAATTATCAACTTGATAGGATTGCTTCAAAATCCTAAAGTGACTAAGAAGAAGAATAAAGCTGAATGCTTCAATAGATCTGATGTCCTGGCTTGGCAAGCACTGTGTGAAGACAGCTCCTGTGATGAGGGGCTCTTTGGATGAAGATAATCAACTCCAAATGGACTCTTTATTTTCTTCCATAAAGAGGAACAGGTTTCTGATTATGAAAACATTTGAGTATAATTTTCACCATAACCATTTTTTTCACTGGAATGCAATCCAATACAATTGACATGATGACAGTCAAGGCAAAGCTGGCTTTTGTCCAGGATTTTTCTTCCTTACTGCTGAAAGGTGATTTGCATTTTAACCCAGTTGATCTCATTGGAATGGAAAATAGCAACAAATATGAGAATAATCAGTGTAAAAATGATTATGGAACTTTGAAGATCCATTAAAGGTACAAATTTCCAATAATTTCTCTGAGATTAGCTATAATGTAAGGAATTCTCTAGGAAAAAGAAATTATGCAGAGTTTTCATATGTATTGTATAGATAGCAGTATCTATACGAGAAAAAAAGAAATGGAGAGTACTGCTGAACTAGTCTAAAGAAAAAACTACATTATTAAACAGGAAAACAGAAGGGTAGATAGTACTTTTTAATATTGATATGAAAATTTGCACATACATATATCTACATACATATTTTAATATGTGCTAAGTACCCAGAGTGTAGTAAATATTGTGACTGTGAAAAGGCCTTTCTAGAAGAGATATAGACACCTCAATACTTCTATTCTTGTCTCACACAGATAGATGAAAAACTTTCACATATAATTCCTTTCTGTACTGCACAAGTTCCCCCCCTTGTGTCCACACTTCTTGGCTAAACAGAAAAAATGCAGAGTAGTGGGTCAATTCTTCATTACTGTATCTACTTTTTCCAATGATGAAGGTCAAAGATCATCTATGCCCTCTTATCTTGTGCTTCTGTTATACATGTCCTGTAATAAGAAATCCTCTACAGAAAAGTCACCTAGAATTCCAGAAATGATACTCACTTCAAAGATCCAGAGAAGAAATATGAAATTCTGAAAATAGAGAATAGCAAAGAGGATGTTATGGCTAAAATGGAGAATTGACAAAAGGAAATAATGTGAAATCAGTCTGGAAAGGTAACTTGGAGCATTTTTGAAAAAAGGTTTTTTGAAAGTCAAAGAGAAGAATCAATATTTTATTCTAAAGATAGCAAAGTGACATGTCAAAATTTTTCTTCCAGAAGATGATGCCAGTAGCTACTTTGAGAGAATTAGAGAGGAGTGGGAGGATTAAAAGTAGGAAAATCAATCTGGAAGCCATTGTTCAGGAGAATTAAACTAGAACAGCGGTTATATGAGTTGAGAGGAAATAAATGCACAAATTTTGAAAAAAGAACAATAAAATTTCGAAATTAGTTGAATATATGGTACAATAGAGAATGACGAGTTGAAAATATGGAAGTTTAATCTAGCAATGAGTTGGGGGAAGGTTTATGCCAAATGAAACAACTGTCCATTTGGATTTGGGTAGATCAGATTCAGTGTCTCTGGATTACGAAAACTCTGAAGTGATTGACTAGAAAGATGATGGTACCTTATGCAGAAAGGGAAATTATGAGTCCATAAGGTTGAAGAGAAATATAATGAGTTCCATTTTTAACATTATGAATTTGATATTTCTAAAGAATATTCAGGAGATATTCAAGAGCCTATAATCAGTAGTTTATGGTTCATGTCCAAAGTTTGGGATAGAGATGAAGGTAATATGTAAAAATTTGGGAGTCATCTGAGTCCTATGACGAAATGAATGAGGGAGAGTAGAGGGAAATATTAACAGTTTTTAAAAAGGGAAGAAAAAGCAGCTAGGTAGTGTTGTGCTTTGAGTACTTAGCTTGATGTCAGGAAGATGTGAATTTTAAATCTGACTTCAAACACCTACTAGTTCTGGGGCCCTGAGCAAGTCTGCCTTAGTCTCCCTCAATTGCAAAATAAGAGCAACTTTATTAAAACAGGGTTGTTGTAAAGACCAAATGAGTTATTTGTTAAACACTTAAAATTGGGCCTGACATATAACAGGCATTATATAAATACTTATTCCCCTCATCTCTAATATATTAAAAGCCATGATTAAGGAAGATTATTATGACAGTAAGTAGTATGCAAAACAGAATGAGGAGACAGTGGAGGCAGGAAGCCAGATGGAAGGAAAGTTATTTCCGTAATTCAGCTGTAAGGTGCTGAGAGTATGGACCATGTTGGGAATAGTGGGAATGAAAAGAAATAAATAGATATGAGAGACATTTAAAAGTTTAAAAAAAATCAAAAGAACTTAATGTCTGCATATGGGAAGTAAAGAAGAAAGATGTGGTGCTATCTACACATATACAACTAATTATAGAAGGGAATAGAATGGTGATGGTTGTGATGGCCTCATTCCATGGGGTGAGTCTTGCTCTCTATTTTACTTTTGTTCTCAAAGTGTTTATTTCAGCAATTTTTAGGATTTCAACATGAAATTTTCTTTATAAATAATAACTATTAAATGCCTACTAATAATGGATTGAATACTGCCACAGATATGTGTTCTTTGTATGACTCTGGACAAGGCACTTAATCTTACTAGGCCTCAGGGAAATTGAGTCAGTAATTTTGGAGATCCCTTCCAGCTTTTATGATACTTTAATACTGTGGTCATTGTATTGGGAAGATAGAAAAATTTAGATGTTTTTGCCCTCATTATTCTAATCTAACTAGTCTCTATCTCTGGGAAGATAATAGAGAGAATGGTTTGTCACACAATAAAGTCCATTTATATAACACTTATCTTGGATAGAACAGCCTCAGTATCTCTTGACTAGGAAAAATAGAGTGTAAGTTATATGCTGAGAAAGAATCACATCTTTTCTTTGCTCAATATTCCTTCACATCATCCACTTCAACAAAGGTGTCAAATATGTGGCTTATTGGCCCCATCAATCCACAATATTCCCAAGTGAAAGCCAAACCAGATCAAAATGTAATTCCAATCTAATTTTAAAGTGTGAATATATTAATTAAAAAAGAAATCTATACATTTGTTGTTTTCAAAGTCAATATGTAGCCCTCAGGGTCTTTATGTAGAGTTTAAAAACCTCCATTCCTGTTTTAATTTGATACCACTGTTAAATACAGAGCCAGCATGTCATTAGCATATATAAAACCAAGGGTTTTTTAAAATTAAAGGTAAACATAAACTAACAATTAAATTTAAAAGAACATTTTTTTTATTTATCAAACTAAAGAAAATAAAAAGTGACTAAACTTATTTTAATTATAAACTAAACTTTATCTGTGAAATATAAATTTTAAATGAGATTTTAAAATTTTTTTTAAATTATAAAGTGTGCCAAGGCACACTTGGTATACCTCTGAATGAAGATCTATGAGGATCATTGAATAAATGTTACCTGACAAAGTATAAGTTCAAAGAGTAACACAAATGTAAGAACTAAGGGTCATTTCTACTATAGAGAATTTCATACAAGGAATCACTAAAGGAAGACTGTATTTGCAGTTAAAGTGAACTAGAAAAATGACTCTTCTCCCGAGGAGGCCTAGATGTGTGAATTTCTTAAAAGCAAAATTTAATAACTCCATTTTATAAGATAATAACATTTTAAAAGGAAAATAAAAGTAATTCTCTCCCTCCTTCCTTCCCTCCCTCCTTCCCTTTCTCTCTCTCTCTCTCTGTCTGTTTCTCTCTGTGTGTCTGTCTGTCTGTCTCTGTGTCTTTCTCTGTGTCTTTCTCTCTGTCTCCCTTTCTATCTTTTTCTCTCCCCCTCCCCACCTATTTTTACCTATCTGAAGGAATAGCATAGGAAAGGACACTACAGAGAAGCCACTTTGTCATAAACCTGGGCTACTAGTTTTTTCCCATTCCCTGCAGGATTATTTGTTAATGACTCAGAATTTAACTAAATGAGGATCAAATGCTCCAATAATACTTTGCATTCCAAAGCATTCGGCCAGCTTCTCTGACTCAGGTTGGATAATACAACTAAATCATCTTGTATTCCATACTGCTCATTTTGAACCAACTCATTTCACAGTGTGGTTAACATAGCCTTTCAAGTTAAGGATGATTGCTCAAAGCACTTAGGGCACTGTTGTCTTAGCCAACCATCTAGAGTGAGGTTGTTGACATAAATTGCATCGTACACTGTTAGAGATTTAATATTGTTGCTGGCAAGAGAATATTCTTGCAAAGGTTACCAATGCAAAACAAAAGAAAACATCCACAAAAATCAAACCTTCAATCAACATTCTGTCTGAATACAAGATTCCAATTATATCTGTTGGGGTTAGGGGTGGAAGGGGGAGATTACCAGGAAGACAAAGAATACAGACTTCATTTCATAACTGCTGATATCAAGGACTCTTGGTACAATCAACAGATAAGACAATTTTATTGCTTTTTTTTTTTTTCTGAATCTGGTTCAAGGTCAAACATAGCTGAAATTTCTTAGTATTAATATCAAAGAATGCTAGTCATTAATCTTACCATTCCTACCATTTTAACCTTAGTCTAGAAATATAGCTATCAATTGTTAAGTTAAAGAAATAATAATACTAATTCATTTGTTTTATCTGTTATATTTCATGAGTAAGATTAAGGGGAGAAAAGAAGTATGTGGGAAAATAAGTCCCTATTAACCATAGTGTATACAAAGACATCTGAGTAACAAGAACTAAAATCTCATTTCCTGATATTGTGTTGGGCTTGAGATCATAGCTTCAAATCAGCCAATTTGATTCTATGTCAAGCAATATAATTTAGTTTTGCTTGATTCCATGACCTCTTCTAAAACTATTCATGAATTAAATGACAGTGCAGGAGAAATCGTACAGCATATACATCATCCTACTAAATATTCCAACCATGCTAATATAATTAAGAAGCATACCTAATATGTCAATTTATTTGAACCATAAGGAAGGCTGAGCTCCACAGAATTTATACTTTCGAATTGTGGTGCTAGAGAAGACTTTTGAGAGTCCTTTAGACAGAAAAGAGATCAAATTAGTCAATACTTAAAGAAATTAATTCAGGGTATCTGCTGGAAGGTCAAATACTGAAGCTGAAGCTTAATTATTTTATAAATGCTAACAATTATTATTAATTTTAAAAATCAATAAGAACTCTTCCCCAAATTAAACTATCACTTCTTGAAATGAATGTACATAATACATAATGAGAAGATGGGATTCAAAGGAAAAGATCCTGTTGTTAGGAAAGATAGAAAGCAAAAGGAGAAGGGGATCTCAGAAGAGGATGAGATGAATAGATAGTTTCATGAAAACAATAAACATGAACATGGACAAATTTTGAGAGACAGTGGAGAATTTTAAAGGTTCTGGAATTCTATGATCCAAAGAATCAGAACAACTGAACAAGTGAAGAACAACATGAATCCATAATTAGAATGTTAATTCATTCCAAAAATAGTTAATTCTAGGATGTTTTGCCAATATATGACAAACATCACAGGGCCCTTTTTATGTGACTTCCAGCTGAAACCTCCTATATGTGCTGTCTCCATCTTGCCATTAGAATGTGTGCTAATTGAGTGCATGAATATCTTGATTTCCTTTTTTTTTTTTTTTTTTTTTTCTTTTTTGGTAATACATGGTAAACCCTTAATGAATGCCTTTATAATTCATTTGTTCATTTTAGTTAAACTGTCTCATGGAATCTGGAAAACCCACCACACAATCATGGATGAAGACTTGTTTTTGTTTTTTTTTTCCCTCTCACCTCATAATTTCACTCAGCTGATGCTCATATCGCCAGCTCCCAGTAAGGCACACTATAAAGAAATAAGTGCCAGCAGAGAAAAAAAGATTTATTTTATTCTCATTAAACCATTTGAACTATGGGTCTGGTGATTTATCATTTATGGGCCTTTAACTGCATTTTGGAATAGGCTAAAAACATTTCAGAAAAGGGAAAGGTAGATGACATCAGTACAATCTTACTACCATGATAAAGGTTCTATCCCAGACAGCACATGCTGGTTGTCATCCTTCAGGTGGGATGTGAATGTCAGAAAAAGCTTGAAGAGGAAAGTCTAGCAGAAGACAGAACAAAATTCTATCATCAAATCATTATTGGGGTCTAAGTTTTTTCTCTCTTTTTTCTTTCTTGGAAAGCCCATTTAGGTGGGCTTCAAATGATGTCAATGTCTGGAGCACTGAGATAAGCACTTGAAGTTTAGAGCCTTATTTGATTCACCTACACTTTCCAGATAATTGGAAAACACTGGAAACTTCTTGAGAACAGCCCTTTTCCTGAAAAATTCTGTCTTTCTGGTTTCAGTTATTGCCAGAACCTAAAAGAATCAGAGTAAGCAATAGATGATAAAATCACAAGTGGCCCCCATTCTCTCTGTCTCTTTCTGTATCTCTCTTTCTGTCTCTCTTTTCTGTCATTGAATCTCTGCCTTTCTCTCTGTCTCTGCTCTCTCTCTCTCTCTCTCTCTCTCTCTCTCTCTCTCTCTCTCTCTCTCTCTCTCTCTCTCTCTCTCTGTGTGTGTGTATATATATATATACATATATATATATATACATATATATCACAGTGACTATCATAATAGGTTTTTATTTATGTTAGCAATTATTATAAGTTTTAAAAATCATTAAGATCTTTTTCTCAAATTAAGCAACACTATCCATTCTTGAAATGAATAAAGGATTTACTCAGATTAAAAAGAAATAATGCAGCTTTGCTTTTTAATTTCTTAAATCAAATAAGATTTTGGTTTTCACTAAGCCTTAGTTTTAACTGTCAAGTTTAATTGGTTTTGATAGAAGAAAGAAAATCTAGATGGAACCAAAAAGGATTGTTAAAAAATTAATTTCAACCTAGAAGAAAGTATGTAATGAACTATTTATTAGGACAGCTAGGTGGTATAATGGATAGAATGCTAGAACTGAAGGCAGGAAAATCTGAGTTCAAATCCTGCTATTTGCTAGCTATATAACACAATACAAAGTATTTAAGTTCTATAGACCTCAGTTTTCTCATATGTAAAATGGTGTTAGCATATACCTTCCAGGAATGTTATATCAAACAAAATAAATATTTGTAGAGGTTTTTGCAACTCTTAGCAAACTAAAAAGAAAAAAAGTTCTTTCAGTTGTTAATAAAGACTGCTGGGTTCTCCTGAGTCTATTCTATTCAATAATTTTATCAGTGACCCAGATATAGGCATCAATGACCCAATTATCAATTTTCAAAATAGCATGAAATATTGAAGAATACCTAAAATGTTAAATGACAAAATCAGAATCCAAGAAAATCATGGTTCAAAGGATGAATTTAATAAAATGAACTACAAAAGAAATAGATGTACATTCCAACACTTGAGTTTTAAAAAAAACAACTGCACAAGAACAGACTATCAGGAAATTTGAATAAAGACATCTTGTTATGCTTCTAATTTTCTAGACTTTTCTATTTTGTCTTAGCTGCCATGTGATTTCCTTCCTTATCTCTTTTTATATTAGATCTATTTTTGCTTTTGCTTGATCTGAAACCAAGATCACTACCTCTGCTTTTTTTTTTCTTTTACTTCAGCTGAAATATAATAGATTCTCCTCCAGCCTTTTGTCGTTACTCTGTATTTATCACTCTGCTTTAAATGTATTTCTTGTAAACACTATACTGTAAGATTCTGTGTTTCAATCCAGTCTGCTATTGACTTCTGGTTTGGGGGAGATTTAATCCATATTACAGTTAAACTTACTAACTTTGTATTTCCATCTTTCTTATTTTCCCTAAATTATACTTTTATCTTTCCTTTTCCTTTTTCCCTCCTCCCCAATGTTTTGACTGACCACCATTTCTCTCAAACAGCTTTCCCCTTTTATAGCCCCTCCCCCTTTTTAAATCCCTTTCCCCTTCTACTTCTGTTCTCCTGTCTGTTAGCCTCCCTCTTTCCTTTCTCCTTTCCTCTCCTACTTCCTTATAGAGTGACCTAAGTTTCTCTATGATATAAATAAGTCTGATATTCTCTCTTTGAGCCACATTCAATGACAGTAAGATTCACACAATTCTCAGACTGCTTCCCTTCTTTCCCTCAACTAAACCAGGTCTTTTTTGCCTCCTCATGAGAAGTAATTTAGCCCATTTTACCTTCCCTTTCCTCTTCTTCCAATATAATCCCCTTTTCACCTCTAATTTGTTTTATATCATCACAATAAAATAACATTATATATATATATATACATATACATATATATACATATATATACATATATATACATATATATATATACATATATATATACATATATATATATACATATATATATATATACATATATATATATATACATATATATATATATATATATATATATATATGTATATATATATATATATATATATATATATGTATATATATCTGTTTTAAGTATACCTGTATAAAAGATACAGTTCTCAAGAGTTAAACATATCATCTTCCCGTATAGGAATATAAAGTTTTTAATTTAAAAAAAAAACATTTTTTCTCTTTCCTTTTTATGCTTCTCTTGAATTTTGTATTTGAAAATCAAATTTTCTGTTCAGCTCTGGTCTTTTCATTAGAATTAAATAAAATTCACCTATTTAATTGAATGTTCATCTTTTTTTCCTGAAATATGATGCTTAATTTTTCTGTATGGGTGATTCTTGATGGCAGTCCAAGTTCCTTTCCCTTTGGAATATCATATTCCAGGCCTTTCAATCCTTTAAAGTAGAAGCTGCTAAAACCTGGGTAATCCTGATTATGGTTCTTTGATATTGATTTGTTTCTTTCTGGATGCTTGAAATACTTTCTCCTTGATCTGGTAATTTTGAAATTTAACTATGATGGTCCTTGAAGTTTTCATTTTGGGGTCTCTTTCAGGAGGCAATTCATGAATCCTTTCAATGGCTATTTTACTCTCTGATTCTAAGACATCAGGGCAGTTTTCCTTGATAATTTCCTAAAAGATCTAAGCTCTTTTTCATCATGGTTTTCAGAAAGTTCAATAATTCTTAGATACTCTCTTCTAGATCTGTGTTCCAGGTTTTATTTGTTTGTTTTTCTGAGATATTTTACATTTTCTTCTAGTTTTATTTTTTCCAATTGGGAGAAGAGGGTTGTTGAACTGATTCTTATTGTCTCCTTGAATGATTCATTTATATTTGTTCAGTTCTAAATTTTAGTGAATTATTTTGTTTAGTTGGCTTTTTTATCTCCTTTCACATTTGGCCAATTCAACTTTTAAATGAGTTATATTGTTCATTGTTTGTTTGTTTTTTTCCCATTTCACAAATTCGATTTTTCAATGAGTTGGTTTCTTTTTCCATTTCATCAAACCTATTTTGTAAGAAGTTATATGCTTTTTCCATGTCTCCATATCTAATTTTTTAAAAAGTTTTGTTCATATAAATTCTATGTTCCTTTTTCCAAACTTTCCTGCAAATATTCATTTGCTTTTGGCATTTTTCTTCCAACTCTCTTTGTAGACCCTTTTTTGAATTCTTCCAAGAGCTTTATGAGATAGAGACCAACTTATATTACCCTTTGAAGTTCAATCTAGAGCCAATTTGCCTTTAGTGTCCTCAGGATTTAAGATCTGTTCTTCTCTGTCTCCATAAAAATTTGTCTATGATCAGAGTTCTTTTTGACTCTTTTTTTAAAATTCATTTTTAAAGGTTAAAGTCTGTTCATAGGACAAAGGGGAGATTGTCCCAAGCTTCCTCTATAGGCAACAGCAGCTTTGGGCTGCCTTGAGCCAGTGCTGCTGACTTATTGTACTGGCTGGGCATAGCCAATCCTGCATTACTCTGGGCTCACTATTTGCCTTCTGTAGGTATGTTGGATGTCTCACAGCTAGTATGCTGATCCACTGGCTTCTAAACCAGGACAGAGTAGCCAACACTGTTGTATTTTGGCTAAGAGCCTACCATAGGTTTTCCCAGGGCCAAAAGGCCACACTTCCCTGGTCCTATGCTACCCCTACACTCAGTTGCCTCCTCCTGTGTCTGATTGAATCAGATCTTTTCTGAAGTTCTTTCAAAATACCTTCTATTGGAAATTCGTTACACTCCAATATTTGTGCATTCTGTCCCTCCAAAATCCATTCAGAGGCTTTGATCTGGTGTTGACTTGAAGAAATCCAGGGAGAGCTCAGACAAAGACCTGGCTTCTCTCTGCCATCTTGTCCCACCCCCTTAGCTGCCATCTTTCATGGAAATTCCCTCAGTACCTAAAGTGTCTCTGTATCCATTGATCTCTACAACCCCATTCTCATTTTGGAACATGTCTTTTCATGCTAGTCCCCTTCTTCCAATGGTAATTTCTTCCCACAACCTCCATTTTGTCAAGGGACCAAGGTCAGCTAACCTTCATCCCCTTCTTAACTATGTTTCTGATTGCCTGGACTTCTATACCATGTCCTACCTTTTTCACTTCTCTTTCATGTACTGTTTTTCTTTATGAAAATTCTCTTTCTTTCTGATAATTTTTGTATCCTAAGCACTTAGCAGAGTGCCTGGCATATAGTAAGCATTTAAGAATTATTTGTTGCCTTTGAAAATGTATTACCTATTGCTTTGGAATTCAGTTACTATATTAAAAGGAATTAAATTAATAGAGTCAAAAGGCAAGAATCCTCTGTCATAGTCAGAAAAAAAACTAAAATATATTCAGTCCTGAACACTACATTTTAGGAATAGCATGAGTCAGTGAATCAACACTACATTTTCCAAAGAGCATGAGTCAGTCAGTCAATGAATATTTATTAAACTGCTGTCCTATAGAAGATTAATTAAGACTAGGAGAAATGAATGGAAGTTGCCTGAAGGCAGATAATGAAAACTTCTTACCAATTCGTTGCTATTGTTCATTTTTTCAGTAATGTCCAACTTGTAATGAGTCTGTATGGCATTTTCTTGGCAAAGATACTGTCATGGTTTACCATTTTCTTCTCTAGTTCATTTTACAAATAACAAAAGTGAAGTAAAAAGGATAAAAGTGAGTTAGTTACCCAGGGTCACATGGCTAGTAATTGTCTGAGGCCCAGTTAGAGCTGTATAAAAATTCAATAGTCTGGCTTTGAGGAAAAGTAGAATCCTTTTTCCTAAAAGTTCTCAAGCACCTTTTGAAGGATTCTTTATCAGACATGCTTCATCAGGTCAATTGTGGAGGAACTAAATGATCTCTGAGTGTCCTCCCATTGTTGAGATTCTAAGATTCCCTAAGATGATTTCTAGGAAAGCATGAGAGTTAAGAGGCTTATTTATAGATTGGGATGAAAGATGCAACTGTGATATCTTTTTTTTTAAATTTTTTTTATTCATTTTTCCAAATTATCCCCTCCCTCCCTTCACTCCCTTCCCCCGAGGACAGGTAATCCCATACATTTTACATGTGTTACAATATAACCTAGATACAATATATGTGTGTAAATACCATTTTCTTGTTGCACATTAATTATTAGCTTCTGAAGGTATAAGTAACCTGGGTAGATAGACAGTAGTGCTAACAATTTACATTCACTTTCCAGTGTTCCTTCTCTGGGTGTAGTTATTTCTGTCCATCATTGATCAACTGGAAGTGAGTTGGATCTTCTTTATGTTGAAGATTTCCACTTCCATCAGAATACATCCTCATACAGTATTGTTGTTGAAGTGTATAGTGATCTTCTGGTTCTGCTCATTTCACTCAGCAACAGTTGATGTAAGTCTCTCCAAGCCTCTCTGTATTCCTCCTGCTGGTCATTTCTTACAGAGCAATAATATTTCATAACCTTCATATACCATAATTTACCCAACCATTCTCCAATTGATGGACATCCATTCAACTTCCAGTTTCTAGCTACAACAAAAAGAGCTGCCACAAACATTTTGGCACATACAGGTCCCTTTCCGCTCTTTAGTATTTCTTTGGGATATAATCCTAATAACAGCAATGCTGGGTCAAAGGGTATGCACAGTTTGATAACTTTTTGGGCATAGTTCCAAATTGCTCTCCAGAATGGCTGGATTCTTTCACAACTCCACCAACAATGTATCAGTGTCCCAGTTTTCCCACATCCCCTCCAACATTCATCATTATTTGTTCCTGTCATCTTAGCCAATCTGACAGGTGTGTAGTGGTATCTCAGAGTTGTCTTAATTTGCATTTCTCTGATCAGTAGTGATTTGGAATACTCTTTCATATGAGTGAAAATAGTTTCAATTTCATCATCTGAGAATTGTCTGTTCATATCCCTTGACCATTTATCAATTGGAGAATAGTTTGGTTTCCTATAAATTAGGGTCGTTCTCTATATATTTTGGAAATGAGACCTTTGTCAGAACCTTTACTTTTAAAAATATTTTCCCAATTTGTTACTTCCCTTCTAATCTTGTTTGCATTAGTATTGTTTGTACAGAAACTTTTTAGTTTGATGTAATCAAAATATTCTATTTTGTGATCAATAATGATCTCTAGTTCTCCTCTGGTCATAAATCCCTTCTTCCTCCACAGGTCTGAGAGGTAGACTATTCTCTGTTCCTCTAATCTATTTATGATCTCATTCTTTATGCATAAATCATGGACCCATTTTGATCTTATCTTGGTATATGGTGTTAAGTGTGGATCCATATCTAATTTCTGCCATACTAATTTCCAGTTTTCCCAACAGTTTTTTCCGAATAATTAATTTTTGTCCCTAATGTTGGTATCTTTGGGTTTGTCAAAGATTAGATTGCTATAGATGTACACTTTTTTGTCCTTTGTATCTAATCTGTTCCACTGATGTACTGTTCTATTTCTTAGCCGCAACTGTGATATCTTAAGTGCAGTGACTTTCTAATCAGGAAAATTCCTCTACCAATGTAAATTCACAGCTGTTCTGCTCATTGTGGTATTAGAAAGTTATCTGAAATCCTGAAATTTTAAGTGATTTGTTCAGACATTATGGAATATAGGATTAGAAGATCATGGACACAGAGAAAGAACTGAGAGATCTGCTACTCAAATACCCCCATTTTAAAATTCGGGAAACTGACTCCCCAGGAGATTAAATGATTTTCCCACCAACAGGCAGATTCTCTGACTCCAAATACATTGTTCTTTCCACTATATTGGGTTGCCTCATGAACCCATTTCCTTGAATCAATGATCATTTGTCTACCTCTACACCATACTATATCTTTTCAGAACCTTAATGCAAATACAAAATTGAATTCTCTAAAATAAACAATTATATAATGTAATTTTTAGAGGTAAAATTCCCTATGAATAAGAATCACATTTGCATGCAGCAGGGTCCTTGACAATAATGTGTCATTTTAAAAATAATAATTAATAAGGACCTTAAATTGCTCATTTTTTGGCAAGGCAATTAGGGTTAGATGACTTGTCCAAGGTCAGACAACTAGTGACTATTAAGTTTCTGAATACAAATTTGAACTCAGAACATGCATTTGAACTCAGGTCCCCCTGATTCCATTGCCATTTTGGAATTGTTAACATTTGGGATATAAATCAATAAACAAACATCAAATGTTTATTATATTCAGGGAGCTATGCCTTGGAATGTATTTTCCAAATTTTATTACCTAATTTTCTTTAGGGGCAACCAGGTGACAAAGTGGATAAAATTTTAGGCTTGGAGTTAGGAAGACCTAAATTCAAATGCAAAACACTAACTATAATACCCTTGGCAAGTCATTTAACTTCTGCTTGTCTATTTCCTCAACTATAAAATAAGGATAATAATAATAATAATATCTAGCTCCCAGTTTTGTTGGAAGGGAAAAATGAGATAATATTGTAAAAAATATTTTGGAGTGAATTCCAAAAATACTGTATTTAACACAGTGTCTGGCTATAAAAACTACATAGTTTTATATATTCTAGAAAACTATAGATGCTATAAAAACTATAGCTATTAGCTATTTTTTTCAGAGGAAGAAATGGAAATTAACATTGTTTACCCAGGAAAAACTAAGTAAATAATGGAAACACTTATCTAGATGATTCAAACTTAATTTCCTCCTTATGATATTAATGAAAATAATATTAAGGAAAAAAAGAAAGATGGAGGGTCTGAATTAAGCAGACTGGTCATCTAGGTTAATTAGATTTCCTGGAAAATTGCTAATTTCTGTTAAGGTCTTCTGATTCCAATCATTCTCAAGAATTCATCCCTTTTTTTAAAAAAAGCTCATAAAATCATTGATCTGGAATTTAAAGAGACCAAAAAGTTTGTCTGGTCCAAACCCCCCCATTTCAGAGATGATAAAACTGAGACCCAGAAGGGAAACCACATCATACAAGTTCTAAATAGCCAGAATTTGAGCACAGATCTACTGACAGACAAAACTAAATATCTTTAATCTAGTACTCTACCAGTGATTGTGACTGAGTGGTATAGCATACCTGTAAGGATTTGAAGTCAGGCTTATGACACACAGTTCAGCACTTTTCCCACAGGGCCAGACTGCTTTCCACAGCTTGGAATTGCATTGCAGAGAACATATCCCCTATCAATCCATAGGATGACTTTCACTTTTTACCTCGGTGGCTTAACATTATGTAGGTGCTGCCTCCATCTCTCCCAGCTTGTATGTTGGCCCAGACATCTGTGATATATCTTTTAAGAAAAACTACTTCCATCCTTTATGATACATTGTCAAAAGACAGGAGACTAAACTAATTTAGACCAAGAGTAAGCAGTGCGCCTCAGTGCTTTAATACCTGCCCAAAAGCCTAAGGTCAGAGAGTTCAGAATTTTCACTCTGTCTCACTGCACTGAGACCAAGTGTTACTGTTGCAAGACATATCACTCAATTAGCTTATTACAATCCTCTGAGGAACTGTCACATGTTCCATTTAATGCTTATCCCAGAAGAAGAAAATTGTTTACAGTTTTAGAAGGATATTGCAAGCAAGATTTATATTTCCCTGTTTCCTTCCAGTAGAAAGGGCCAATTATTATTCTTTAAGCATTTAAAACTTCCTTCTCTGTTTATTAAACTGAAATTGCTTGACTTTATTTAATTAAAGTTAATAGAAGAGCAGACACAAGAGAAAATGAAAGAGATTAAGAGCAACAGGAAATGATTTTAAGAGTAAACTATTAGATCAGTTGAAATCAAACTCTTCAGAGGTAGAGAGGGTGTGGACTCCAGACATCATTGCCTCTTGGGGGTAGAAGATGTATGTCAAAGACAGTACATGTCACTTATTAAGTGGGCAGTGGCAGAAAGCAGGACACGGGCCTGTCAATCAATTCCCTTACTGCAGAGGGAATAAACACAGTTAAGTCTAGCCTTGTCTAGCATTCCTGGAAGCATGTGTCAGAAAATGTTGCCTTTCACTTTATCTGTCACTGACACTGGCTTTGCTGGGTTGATTTTCATTGCTAACTGAAAGGAAGAAAAAAACAATCCAGAAGCAATGGTGGAAGGGAAGGATGGAAGAAGAGAAAATAAAATATTTTAGTTAATAAAGAAAATCATGATGACCCTTCCCCAGTCAAATAACTCACAATGTAGAAGCACCTACATTGGTATTGAGCACGTAATTCCATAAGCACTGGGTCAGATAATAATTTAAACTCTGAAATCAAAAATGGACTTAATAAAGTCATCAAGACCAGAACTATGTCAATGCTTGTCTAGGTCAAACTAATATTACAATCATTTATTGATTCTTTACCATGTTTGAAATGGTGGGTTGAAGTGGGTAAAAAATAGTTCTTGTACTCAAAGAACATATAGTCTGCCTTGTCAAAGGATCTCCAACAAAGAGCCTTCTCGTATCTCTTTAACACTTGGAATGGTATAGAATCCACTATTTTATGAAACAACTTACTCTGCTGTTGGAAACTTCAAATTGTTAGAATGTTCATCTGGTTGTTAGTGTCATCCTGTCATTTCCTCACATTAGTCATCATTCTTTTTATTTGAGATCCGTGAACTTTTAAAAATATTTTTATAATCATATTCCAATTTAATTAGTTTCCTGTAATATCTGACTCCTCATGACCCCATTTGCCATTTTCTTGGCAGAGACAGTAGGGTGATTTCAGATACATTTGATGCCTTAAAAACCCATCTGGGGATTTTCTTTGCAAAGATTTTGGAGTAGTTTATCATTTTGTTCTCCAAGTCTTGCATGGATAAGAAACCAAAGCAAACAGGGTTAAGTGACTTGTCCAGGATCACACAACTAAATTATGTGTCTAAAGCCAGATTTTACCTTTGTAAGATGTGTCTTCCTAAATTGAAGCTCTCTGACGTACACATCCCCTATTCCTTTTTAACCCTGTAGATTTCATTTTATAGATTAAAAACATTTCTAAGAAGACATCTATAGGCTTCATCAGACTTCCGAAGAATTCATGACACCAAATAAAGAGAAACAACCCATATTGTTAAAGTACAGAGAAAGTTCAAAATAGCAGGCCTTTCACCTTAGAACTTTGAGATATTATCTCTAAATAATTTGATAAGTGTAGCAGAAACTATGAAGGGAAGTGAAATATAATTTAAAAATTTAGAACTATAGAAGTCCACAAATTTCACCTAGCCCTGCCCTTTCATTTAACAAATGAGGAAATTGAGGCCAAGTTCAATTGATATTTCTTTCATAGATTTTGCCCCATCATTTACTCTTTTCTATTTCTTCAGCAATAATTTCACAACAAAGAAAAGTTTGAATAGTTTTATAAGATAGTTACTATTTTAGGGAAAGTGAATCTATACAGATGTAAAATTGTAATAATAAGGATAATTTATAATTCTATTTTTGTTTTGTGTTATATTATATATATATATGTTTGTGTATATATATATATATATATATATATATATATATATATATATATATATATATATATATATATATACACTGTTTTATGCTTTTTTGGCCTTTTTAAAATGTCATCTAATTTAATTCAGCAGAAGACATTGTAGAATAGGTAATTCAAATATTATTCTACCCATTTACAGACCAAAAAACTCTAACTCAGAGAAATAAATGGATTTGCTAATTTTTTTACTAGTTAACAATGGAATTGAACTTTGAACTTGTTTCTGATGCCAAGTTCAATATTCTTTATAGCATAACATGCAGCATCTATTGTTCACATTAAGTTCAAAAAATTTACTTAAAATGAACATAAGAAGTTGTTCCATGAATTTCTTTAACAGAAAAAAATGAGATTGAGTATCAAACTTTTAAAACTATGGTTGCAGGAAAATTCTTAATCACAAAAGGAGTAAAGAATAGATTACAAAAAATAAAATAGACCACTTTTAACTACTTAATTTTTAAAATATATAAACAAAATCAATGAAAGAATTAGAAGACAAATGATAGAATGAGAAAATATGTTGGTATTAAAATCATTTATGAAAAGCAGATATTTGGAAAATCACACACACACACAGAGACATATATATATATATATATATATATATATATATATATATATATATGTATGTATGTGTATATATATATATATATATATATATACATATATATATATATATATATTTCCCAGTAGATCAGGGGTCAAAAACATGCAACTAACTAATGAAAATTTAGAAATTATGAAATTGTGTTCTAAGTCTCTAATAATAATGATGATGATCTTAAAAATTAAAACAACTCTGAATGAAAATAGTCCCTGTATTTTTCAAACTTTCATGTTTGACTTCATTTTATATAAACTGGAATACTGGAGAGTCATGGGAAAGATAGGCACACATATAATGTTGAAAAAACTATGAAATGCTCCAAATGTTTTAGGTTTCTCTTAGGAATTATGCAAAATGATTAGTTTTTCATATGCTATGATCCAGAAATGTTCCTTTGTGGCATATATCCCAAAGAAGTCAAAGAGAGAAACAAAATACTAAAATAATCATGGTACCATTCTTATCAGCAGCAAATCATAGTTGGGAAAATGAATGTCCATTGATTGGAAAAATTATTTTAAAAATAAAACTACTGTGATATATGGAATATTATTGTGCAATAAGAAAAGAATTGTGTCAGGAATTTGAAGAAACTTAAGATTTGTTGGTCAATCATTAAGTTAGTGAACCAATCAACCACTTATGAAAGTTTACTATATACCAAGCAATGTTCTAAGTACTGAGGATACAAAGTAGTTCCCAATAAATGGGCATTTATTTTCCCCAACAATTCCAATTTAAGAAGAAGCCCAAGCTAAAGATATCTTCATTCTTCTCCAAACTATATTGATGACTCATTTACACAGGACTTTCTCTACCTTATTCACCACTAATAAATTGTTAAAATATAGGAACAAACTTTTTTCCAAAAATAAAATCAAAATTACCAATAACTACATATTTTAAAAAATGTTCCAAATCACTAATAGAAAATTTTAAAAATTATGAACTCCAATATCACAACCATTAGAGTAGCAAAGATGATACAAATGAAGCACAACAAATATTAAAGAGGTCATAAGAATAAAGGTGAATTAATGCATTGGTGGCAGATTATCAACTATGGGAACAATCTCAATAGTCAAAATGTGTGTTTCCTTTGACACAGCAATGCAATTATGAGTCTATATACCAAGGGAAACAAAGAGAAAAGGAATCCATGTGTACAAAAATACTTATAGCAATTATTTTTGTTGTAGCAAAGAACTGGAAGCTACGGTAATATTTATCATCTGGGGAATACCTAAACAAATTATATTATATGAATATATTTAATTACTATCATGTTTTAAGAAATTATGAATGGGGACAGTTTTAGAGAAACCTGGGAAGATTCCGATGCAGAATAAAATTCATACAACACTAATATTGTAAAGAAAAACAACTTTCAAGACTTAAAAAACTAATTAATTCATTACATAACTGTAATTCCAAAGAAATTGTAATGCAACATGATGCTATACTCACATCCTGACAGAGAGGTAGTGGAATCAGGACACAGATTGAGATCTAAATTCTTTGGAATAAATTGTTTTGATTGACTATGTTTATTTTTTAAAAGTATTTTGATAGTGGCAGAGCAAGGGAGAAGGTATAAAAAGTGGATTTTTGTTGAATGAAAAAAATTAATTTTACAAAAGAAAAACAATTCTCTCATGCTATTTAAGCATATTCCCTTCCCCTCTCTCCCACTGAGCTTACAACCTAACTAGAGGTATAATATAAATGCACAACTAAGTTGTGGCAGTACAAATGCAGAAGTAGAAATGCATTGACTTATCATAGAAGAGTTACATATTAAGAATTAAGTTTAAAGGAAGGAATAGTCATTTCATTTGAAGGGCCAGTTGAGATATCATAAAGGAGATGGCATTTGAGTTACAACCAAGAATGGAAAACGAATTTCCACAAAAAGGTTAAACATGATGGCAGCATCACAAACAAAATCACAGAAGAACTCAGGAAATGAAGGGTCTATGGAATTTTATTTTCAAATAGTTGTCAATGGTTATCATTTTCTTGGAATTGATTATAGTCAGTGTTTCTTACCCTATGGTGATAAAATTTTAAAAATATATGGTATCTTTTCAACTTGAATATCTGAATTTTCCTACATTATTCTTTCTTTGATTGTTGACTATCTTCTCTTCCTTCCCTTGACTTCTGAACTATAAGTAGCTGACTATGTGATAGAAAAAGGAGAGAAAGTAAGAAGAAAAAGTAACTCTTTTGCTGTCAGAGAACTAAGTACAATTCTAAAATTACCAAAATACTAAGCAGTGAGGACTAGAAGGAAGATTCCTTGTCTCCATATTGTAGTGCCCTAAGAAGTATAAAAATTGACAAAGAAGTAAGAGAGTTCTTTTGCGGAGCCGGTGAAGAAGTGGATAGGATTCTAATGAGAAGAGAAAGGAAAAAATTACAAATATGAAGAATACCATGTTTAGATAGGGCTAAACATGAGGTGAATTAGAAGAGAGTAAGTTGTCCAATTTGGCTGGATCAGAAGACTTATCATCAAAATTTGCATTTTGCCCTAAACTGGAGAAATTGTGATATGGGAAAATTAGATGGAATACCTTAGCCATGGTGCTGAATATTGGTAGATTTACTGATAATATATTTTTATAGATAAAAGAAACATATAAATTCAGAGTTGAAATAGACCTCATTGGTTATCTCATCTAACCTATACCTTGAAAAAAAAGAATTATTTTACAATATACTAAATAAGTGGTTATGCCTTTGCTTGAAAATTTAAGAAAAAGAAAGGACTTAATATGCACCAAAGCAGTGCATTTCACTTTTTAGGAAGTTTTTTTCTTTACATCAGGGTAAAGTTGCAGTTTCCAAACTGCACCCCAAGGTCAAATACAAGTGAAACTACTATATTACAATACCTGAAGATAGCTATCATTTCACCCCTAAGTCTTCTCTTCCCCAGGTTAGAAATGTCCAGTTCTGTCTTCACACAGCAGGAACTTATTTTTCTACAAATAGTAATCTGGGAAAAGCAGACATGTTTTTCAGTCCTCTTATTTTTATTAACCCATTCTAAATGCCCTACAGTTTTGTCCTTCCTAATGCAGTTTCCAGGGAAACAAAGTATAGCTTACACTTAGATAGGTTTGCAAAGCAATTCATACATAGTCCCTTAGGGGACATCCAACAACCTAATAACATAGGTGCATTTACTCTTTCCATATTAGAAATGAAAAAATTGAGACTTGCACTTTTCTAGTGTCATATAGTAGTATGTTCTGATTGTGGAATTCAAACACTAGTATTCATTACTATAATAGACAGCATTATATTCACTAATCCACCATGCCAGAATTACAAACAGTAATCCAAATGAGGTCTGGTTATAACATGACAATGAACTTTCTTTTTCTGGAATTGTAGTTCTTAGACTATAATCTACAGATCCCAAAAGAGTTCATGGATAGATTTCAGAGAGTCCAGGACATAGGATAGGAAAAATATGTGATGTTGTCTTTATGAGAACACCATAGCATAAGTTTGAGGGCAAGGGTTGGAGAGTTAGGAAGTGAAATGAAGGAGAAAAGAAATTAGGTAAATAAAAGGTTGAAGGTAAATTTTACTGATTTCATAATCATACAAAAGACTAACTAAAATTTTCCAACTCAAGAATTATCTGATGTCATTAATTCTAAATCAGTAAGGACTGGTAACAGGAAATCACAAAACACCATCCAAAGTCAACATAAAATGGGAGTAAACAATGGAGGAAAGTAGTGAAGGAATGGATGGAGCTAAAATGATTCTGAAGGAACATGTGTTGCTTGCTTCAACACTAAAATATTATAATTCTATAGTATGACCCAAGTCTCATGCTTTCTGTGTTGGTGCTCTCTTTCAATTAAGATCTGTTAAGTAAGTAAGCATTCCAATATTTAATATAATCGCCTTCCTTTGAAAGCTTATATATTTTGATATATATATCTAATATATAATTTATGAGAAAGGATCCATTGTTCTCACCAAACTGCCAAAGTAATCTGAGATCCCAAAAAAATTAAGAACCCTCATGACACGGATTCTTAATGAAAACTAAGATATTATCCAACCTTTTTTTTTTTTTGCTTCATTTTCCAATTACACAATGTGAGTAAAGCTTCAATAAAATAAGGCAAAGTACTACTTTCGTCATAATACCACGAGTGCATTCACAATCAATTATCTCCTCTTTTTAGTTTTTTCAAATGTTCAGAATGAGAGGGTGGCATTGTGGGCCATACTTCCAGTCCATTCTCCAAGAAAGTGAAAAGGCTTAGACAAAGGAAAACATAGATAAATAAGACTTGCATTCAGCTTAAAGATGCCAGGAATTCATTCTAGTCTCACATATCCTTATGGACACAGCTTCTCCCTCTCAGGCAAAAACCATGAAGTGCAAGAAAAAGTAGAATGGGTCAAGGATTGCATATGGCTTTCTTAGACTCAATCTTAAGCAATCAGGTTAGAGATGAATCACATCAGCAGAACATGGGATAGAAGTGAATGATAAGTTATTGGTAACCTTGAGGGTCATCTTTGATTATAGAGTTAACCCACATAGTTTTGATTTGTATGACATCAAAAACTACACAGAGACATTTTAATAAAAAGAAAGAAAAAATTTCTCCAACATATCCTTTCCATAATTCCTGAAATGTATTAATTCCTAAAATCTTTTGCATTAAGACTTTGAAAATTAGCTTTTACATTCAAAATATTATATGAGATGGGTAACATACCATCATTTGTACATTAATTTAATGAGGTGGGGGACTTCCGGCCAAGATGGTGGCGTGGAGGCAGACAGCTGCTTGAGCTCCTCATTTTCTCTCAGAACTTACTTCATGACAAGCCTCAGACTTAATGCTTGACCCAGAAAGAAATCCACAAATAATCACCAAGAGAAGACATCCTTGAAAGTCGCCAGAAAAGGTCTGTGTTTGCTCAGGGGAGGGTCAATCAGACTGGGCGCAGACTGAGGGCAGGCAAGCCAGAGCGAGACAGGCAGCTCACACAGCTCAGACCAGAGGGGGAGGGGTACGATCTCTGCCGTTTCTGCAAAAAGACTTTTTCCCCAGTGTGGATGCTCCGTCTTAGCAGCAAGCTAGGAGCAGTGGAGAGGGTGTAAACACCGGAGGTGAAGATTAAAACCCCAGAAAGCCAGCATCTCTCAGAACCCGGCCACCTGGACTGACTCAGCGAGTTCTCAGAGCCTCAGAGCTCAGACTCAGTACAGTCATTGCTGTTCTGTTAGTGGCTCTCTGCTGCCCTACCTCCAGTCTGTAGAAGAAGCCCATTAATACCATCCAGCCCCATCCCCCCAAAAACAGACCAATTGTTTCTCTTGTCAATTTGTTTTCTTCGATGCCTACTCTGACAAAATGAACAAAAAATTCAAAAGGGCTCTAACCATTGACAGCTTTTGTATGGAGAGGAGACTAAAAACAGACTGTCCCCAGAGGAATCCCCTAAGGAGGATATGAGCTGCTCATCAATACAAAAGAATCTCATAGAGGAAATCAAAAAGGCTCTCACAAGAGAGCTGGAAGAGAAATGGGAAAAGGAAAGGGAAGCTTGGCAAGAGAGCCTGGAGAAGTCATCTCATGCATTCAAAGACAGAGTGGATAAAGAAATCAAATCATTGAGAAACAAGATTAGTGAGCTGGAAAAGGTAAACAACTCCAAGGAAAACAGGATTAGTGAGCTGGAAAAAGAAAACAGCTCTCTAAAAAATAAAATGGATAAAATGGAAAAAAATTCCATAGAAGATAAAAACTCAATTGGACAATTACAAAGAGATATAAAAAAAGTGAGTGAAGAAAATACATCATTGAAAATTAGACTGGAACAAGCAGAAATGAATGACTCAAGGAGAAACCAAGAGGTAGTCAAGCAAAACCAGAGAAATGAAACAATTGAAAAGAATGTCAAGTACCTTATCAGAAAGACAACAGACCTGGAAAACAGATCCAGGAGAGACAATTTGAGAATAATCGGACTCCCTGAAAAATGTGAGGAAAAAAAGAGCTTGGACACTATTTTCGAGGAAATTATCAAAGAGAACTGCCCAGACGTTCTGGAAACATAGGGTAAAATAGACATTGAAAAAATTCATCGATCACCTACTGAAAGGGACCCTAAAATCAAAACGCCAAGAAATATAGTGGCCAAGTTCAAGAACCATCAGACAAAGGAAAAGATATTGGAAGCTGCTAGAAAAAAGCAATTCAGATATGGAGGATCCACAATAAGGATAACCTAGGATCTAGCAGAGTCCACATTAAAAGAATGAAGGGCCTGGAACATGATATTCCAAAAGGCTAAGGAACTTGTTATGCAGCCAAGAATAACTTACCCAGCAAGAATGAGCATCGTTTTCCAGGGAAGAAGATGGACATTTAACGAAATAAGTGAATTCCATCTATTTTTGATGAAAAAACCAGACCTACATAAAAGGTTTGATCTTCAAATACAGAACTCAAGAGATTTCTAAAAAAGTAAAAAGAAATCTTGAGAACTATACTTCTGCCAAAAAAATATGTAAAGAACATATGTACAATTTGTCTTAGAAACTAGAGGTGGAAAGGAAATTATATCATAAAAAAGTGTAAAGTGGTGGTAGTACATCTCATGAAGAGGCAAAGTTAACCTATTGTATCTGAGAGAAAGAAAGGAGGGAGATGAACATAGTGTGTATCAATACACATATTCGATTTATGGTGAAACTTCTTCCACTTCATTGAAAAGTGAAAGGGAAGGAGTAAACTAAGGGGAAGGGAATACAGAAATTTGGAGGAAAAGGGGTAAAATAAGGGGAGGAACTTTAAGGTGGGGGAGGGATCCTAAAAAGGGAGGGCTGTTCACAAGTTTAATACTGGGTAGGGGGGTAAGAGGGAAGGAAAGGGGAAAAGCATAAGCAGGGGTTAATAGGATGGCAAGCAATATAGAATTAATCCTTCTAACCATAAATGTGAATGGGGCAAACTGCCTCATAAAGAGGAAGCTGTTAGCAGACTGGATTAAAAGTCAGAACCCTACTATATGTTGTTTACAGGAAACACACCTGAAACAGGGTGAGACATTCAAACTAAAAGTAAAAGGGTGGAGCAGAATCTATTATGCTTCAGGCAAAACCAAAAAAGGAGGAGTAGCCATCCTTATCTCAGATCAAGCAAAAACAAAAATTGATCTAATTAAAAAAGATAAGGAAGGGCATTATATCCTGCTAAAGGGCAGCATCAATAATGAAGCAGTATCAATATTAAACATATATGCACCAAGTGGTGCAGCATCTAAATTCTTAAAAGAGAAATTAAGAGAGCTACAAGAGGAAATAGATAGCAAAATTATAATAGTGGGAGATCTCAACCTTACACTCTCAGAATTAGATAAATCAAACCACAAAATAAATAAGAAAGAAGTCAAAGAGATAAATAGAATACTAGAAAAGTTTGATATGATAGATCTTTGGCGAAAGCTAAATAGAGACAGAAAGGAGTATACTTTATTCTCAGCAGTTCATGGAACCTATACAAAAATTGATCATATACTAGGGCAAAAAAACCTCAAAATCAAGTGCAGTAAGGCAGAAATAGTAAATGCATCCTTTTCAGACCATAATGCAATCAAAATTACATTTAATAAAAAGCCAGGGGAAAATAGACCAAAAAATAATTGGAAATTAAATAATCTTATACTAAAGAATGATTGGGTAACACAGCAAATCATAGACATAATTAATAACTTCACCCAAGAGAATGACAATAATGAGACATCATACCAAAATGTGTGGGATACAGCCAAAGCAGTAATAAGGGGAAGTTTTATATCTCTACAGGCCTACTTGCATAAAATAGAGAAAGAGAGGGCCAATGAATTGGGCTTACAACTCAAATTGCTAGAAAAGGAACAAATTAAAAACCCCCAGACAAACACAAAACTTGAAATTCAAAAAAATAAAAGGTGAGATTAATAAAATTGAAAGTAAAAAAACTATTGAATTAATTAATAAAACTAAGAGTTGGTTCTATGAAAAAACCAACAAAATAGACAAACCCTTAGTAAACCTGATTAAAAAAAGGAAAGAGAAAAAGCAAATTGATAGTCTTGAAAATGAAAAGGGTGAACTCACCACTAATGAAGAGGAAATTAGAATAATAGTTAGGAGCTACTTTGCTCAACTTTATGCCAATAAATTCGATAACTTAAATGAAATGGAAGAATACCTTCAAAAATATAGCTTGCCCAGATTAACAGAGGAAGAAGTAAGTAGTCTAAATAGCCCCATCTCAGAAAAACAAATAGATCAAGCTATTAACCAACTTCCTAAGAAAAAATCCCCAGGACCAGATGGATTTATATGTGGATTCTACCAAACATTTAAAGAACAACTAACTCCAATGCTATGTAAACTGTTTGAAAAAATAGGGATTGAAGGAGTCCTACCAAATTCCTTCTATGACACAGACATGGTACTGATACCTAAACCAGGTAGATCGAAAACTGAGAAAGAAAACTATAGACCAATTTCTTTAATGAATATTGATGTTAAAATCTTAAATAAGATATTAGCAAATAGACTTCAGAAAATCATTCCCAGGATAATACACTATGACCAAGTGGGATTTATACCAGGAATGCAGGGCTGGTTTAATATTAGGAAAACTATTAGTATAATTGACCATATTAATAATCAAATTAATAAAAACCATAGGATCATCTCAATCGATGCAGAAAAAGCATTTGATAAAATCCAACATCCATTCCTACTAAAAATGCTTGAGAGTATAGGAATAAATGGACTATTCCTTAAAATAATCAGGAACATATATTTAAAACCTTCAGTAAACATCATATGTAATGGCGATAAACTAGAACCTTTCCCTGTAAGATCAGGAGTGAAACAAGGTTGCTCACTATCACCATTACTATTCAATATAGTACTAGAAACGCTAGCCTCGGCAATAAGAGCCGAGAAAGAGATTCAAGGAATTAGAGTAGGAAATGAGGAAATCAAACTATCACTTTTTGCAGATGGCATGATGGTATACTTAGAGAACCCCAAAGACTCTGCTAAAAAGCTACTAGAAATAATTCAAAATTTCATCAAAGTGGCAGGATACAAAATAAATCCACATAAATCCTCAGCATTTTTATACATTACCAACACAATCCAACAGCAAGAGATACAAAGAGAAATCCCATTCAAAATAACGGTCGATAGTATAAAATATTTGGGAATATATCTAGCAAAGGAGAGTCAGGAATTATATGAGCAAAATTATAAAACACTTGCCACAAAAATAAAGTCAGATTTAAATAATTGGAAAGACATTCAGTGCTCTTGGATAGGCCGAGCGAATATAATTAAGATGACAATACTCCCTAAACTAATCTATTTATTTAGTGCTATACCAATCAGACTTCCAAGAAACTATTTTAATAACCTAGAAAAAATAACAACAGAATTCATATGGAACAACAAAAGGTCGAGAATTTCAAGGGAAGTAATGAAAAAAAAATTAAGTGAAGGTGGTCTATCGGTACCTGATCTAGAACTGTATTATAAAGCAACAGTCACCAAAACCATTTGGTATTGGCTAAGAAATAGACTAGTTGATCAGTGGCATAGGTTAGGTTCACAGGGCAAGATAGTGAATAAAAATAGCAATCTAGTGTTTGACAAACCCAAAGATCCCAAATTTGGGGATAAGAATTCAATATTTGACAAAAACTGCTGGGAAAACTAGAAATTAGTATGGCAGAAACTAGGCATGGACCCACATTTAACACCACATACTAAGATTAGATCAAAATGTGTCCAAGATTTAGGCATAAAGAATGAAATCATAAATAAATTGGAGGAACAGGGGATGGTTTACCTCTCAGAGTTTACCTCTCAGACTTGTGGAGGAGGAAGGAGTTTGTGTCCAAGGGAGAACTAGAGACCATTATTGATCACAAAATAGAAAATTTTGATTACACCAAATTAAAAAATTTCTGCACAAACAAAACTAATGCAAACAAGATTAGAAGGGAAGTAACAAATTGGGAAAACATTTTTACAGTTAAAGGTTCTGATAAAGGCCTCATCTCCAAAATATACAGAGAATTGACTTTAATTTATAAGAAATCAAGCCATTCTCCAATTGATAAATGGTCAAAGGATATGAACAGATAATTTTCAGATGATGAAATTAAAACTATTTCCACTCATATGAAAGAGTGTTCCAAATCACTATTGATCAGAGAAATGCAAATTAAGACAACTCTGAGATATCATTACACACCTGTCAGATTGGCTAAGATGACAGGAACAAATAATGATGAATGTTGGAGGGGCTGTGGGAAAACTGGAACACTGATGCATTGTTGGTGGCATTGTGAAAGAATCCAACCATTCTGGAGAGCAATCTGGAATTATCCCCAAAATTTATCAAAATGTGCATACCCTTTGACCCAGCCATATTACTATTGGGCTTATATCCCAAGGAAATACTAAAGAAGGGAAAGGGACCTGTATGTGCCAAAATGTTTGTGGCAGCCCTTTTCATAGTGGCTAGAAGCTGGAAGATGAATTGATGTCCATTAATTGGAGAATGGTTGGGTAAATTATGGTATATGAATGTTATGGAATATTATTGTTCTGTAAGAAATGACCAACAGGAGAAATACAGAGAGGCTTGGAGAGACTTACATCAACTGATGCTCAGTGAAACGAGCAGAACCAGAAGATCATTATACACTTCAACAAGGATACTGTATGAGGATGTATTCTGATGGAAGTGGATATCTTCAACATAGAGAAGAGCTAATCCAATTCCAATTGATTAATGATGGACAGAATCAGCTACATCCAGAAAAGGAACACTGGGAAATGAGTGTAAATTGTTATTTTTACCTTCTGAATCCAATTCTTCCTGTGCAACAAGAAATTTGGTTCTACACACATATATTGTATCTAGAATATATTGTAATATATTTAACATGTATAAGACTGCCTGCCATCTGGGGGAGGGGGTTAGGGGAGGAAGGGAAAAAATCTGAACAGAAGTAAGTGCAAGGGATAATGTTATAAAAAATTACCCATGCATATGTACTGTCAAAAAAAAAAGTTATAATTATAAAATAAAATAAAAATTAAATTAAAAAAACTATTTTGAAAAAAAAATTAATGAGGTGGGAAAAGGAGTATTAGTAAGGGAAATGAAAGAGAGAAGGAAGTAGGGAAATAAGGAGTTGAAGGCAAATTTCACCAATTTTTCATAATTATATATGATACCAATACTAACCAATTTTCCCATCTCAAAAATTTTCTAGTATTACTAATTCCAAATATCCAGAATAAATAGGCAACCAAGAATCATACAACACTTATCCAAAGTCAAAAAAGTGGGATTAGTCCCAGGAGGAAAATAGTAGAAGAAGCTGAATGGGTAGAGGTTAAAAAAATATTTTGAAAGAGAAAGGAGCAGACCAGTGTGATTCTTGTTTCAAGCCCAAAACGATATAATTCTATAAATTGTGTGACGTAAAAACTTTGGGCAATCTGTGAAGAGCACAGCAGCACTGGATATATCTAAATGAGGATATGCTAAAAAAAAATCACATGTGGCCTTCTTCATAGATTTCTCCATGATCAGCCATATGTTCAAATATCAGAACCCTAGTTTATGGCATATGGACTTATTTGCATTTTATAAGAGAAAAGCACCTTCGCTATTCATATGCCCTTTTTATCAGAGAAGGTCATCCTTTTCAAACCTTTTTCAACCAATGTATATCTTATAGACAGAAGCACAATAGTGAGGGATGAAGGGGCATTCTACCCACTGAACCAAGACAGTAAAATAAGCCCTACCAATAAATTGGGTGATGGATGTCAGAGCCAAATCCCCTTCACATTCTGACATGGGACTTGGAAACAACATCTTATTCTTTAAGGAGCACTGCTGGGAGTGCTCATTCGGTCAGTGGCCCAGAAAATGGAGCCACTCAAAAATGCTTGGCCTTGATCTCCTAACTGACTATATTTCTCATCTATTTGCATGAATGAACTCAGTGCTCCCACTCAGGCATTTGATGGACAGAACAAGCTAGTGTGGGATGATTTCCAGCAGCTGAGTCATTAACACATCACAAGTGAATGTGAGTGGCGTGTTTTTGACACAGAGGAAAAGAATGTCTTTCTTTCACCTACCCTTAGAGAGGAATGAAGTTTAATCTGTGAGTGCATCAGGTGAAGGAAGGTGTCAGACCTAAAGGGAGTGGGTTCAAGAATACAAAAAAGAAACAAGACAGGGTTTTTTCCCTCTTTGATAAAATGAAATGTTTCATATTGCTTCAGAAGAAAATTAACAAACACTCAGTCATTTTCAATGTATCATGCTGTTACACAATTAGCCTTCTAAAGGGAAAATTAAATCTGTTATCTTGATGAGCCACAATGCAAATCCTCTTGAGTTGGGCTAGAAGTGGGGAAAAAAAATAAATAAATAAAAGAACAAAGTAAGAGGATACTGGACTTCTATTACTGTTCTGACTTAGGTCAATGTCAGCTCTGCAAAGAAATTGTCACTTCCCAAAATAAGTTTTCTGTCCTTCCATTAACAATTCTACTTCCAAATTCCTCTTTTTCATTGTGAAGTTTCCTCCACTGATTCATCACAGCTCTTCCGGTTGGCTTTTCCAGGCTAGACTCACAGGCTGGTGAAAATCACCCAGTGCAAATCAGACTCAAAATAAACTGAGATGATTCATGCTATACCATCTTGCTATTTCAAGGCATATGGGCAGTGTTGCTGGCACTTGGAAGTAATGAACAAGCCTAATTTGTCATTCTAATTTATCAAATCAGTAAGCACCATAGGCACACCAAGAGTGAGATTCACATAGAACTCGGTGACTCAAAGCTGAGTGAAGAAAAAAAAAAATGTTTAAAGTGTTAACACATTTATTTTAAAGTTTCAAATGCTGGTTCACTATCTGAATGTATGAGGTGGCTAATCTTTCCAGTCTTCGAAGATGGTACTCAGAGCAAATTACTGAGAAAAACATAATCAATCATTCATGGATCCTTAAATAGATCAAAATCATGGAAGTCAGTAGACCCATAGTGAGCAATAGTCTTTGAGGAGTGTGTCATTGAACGTCAAGCCAAATGTGGTAAAAAGAGCAGTGGATTTGGATGTTTAATATCTTCCCTGACATTTAATACTTAAGTAACTTTGGGCATCTGACTTAAGTTCCCCAGATGGTGATTGAACTAGATGGCCTCTGACATTGCTACTCATTCTAAATATATGATCTCATCACCTGTATTCCTTCCTGTTTGGCCTTTAAGAGTTACCCTCTGTGTGATCTTGGGCATAACTTATCCTCTTAGAGCTATATGATTTAATAGTTGTTTCCTCACAATTTTTATTTATTTATAATTTATAATACAATGTTTATATTATCTTTGATGACCCTTCCAGGTTAAAATCTATTATCCTAAAAATTGATCATCATGACCACATCTACCATCTGAAGAAAAAAATATGATTTCCCTTTTGTATACTATCCACAATTGATAAATCCTGTGGTTGGAGTATCTAATGATGAATAATCTTTCCCTTTCAAATAGTCTTCTATTTACTTATCTGAGTACATGCTATATCTGCCAGTAGCAGAATGTTAGTGGCTAAAAGGTAGGGACTTTCCAGGTTATATTATCTATACTTAATTGCTTAACAGAGTGCCTGGCACATAATAGGGATTTCATAAATTTGTACCTAATGTTTCCAAGGGAGATAATGGTTTTGCAATGATTCATTCATGTCCTCTTATCTGGTCTCCATGGAGCCAGTTGCAGGTATTTATGAAACAACTGGTGAGACCTATGGATGTAGTTGATGACTGTGAACCAGAATGATTTAAATTAACTTACCCAAGCCCCAAGCATGATACTTCAATCTTATTATCATCCTATGGCTACAGGCATGATTAGGATCTATAGCACTTCAAGATTTGTAAATTACTTTACATAGATTATATCATTTGATCCCCAAACCTTTTTGAAATGGGTTCTATTATTCTCATTTTTTTATATGTGAGGAAACTAAAAGTGAAATAAATTCTGTCTAATGCAGATTAAGTATCTGAGAAAGGATTTGAATCTATTCTTCTTACTCAAATCAAACATTCTATTCACTATAACACTTAATTGCCACAGGGGTGACAACCAGCTTTCCAAAATACCATCAATGCACTTTTTCCTTACTTCCATCTCTGGCAATACACATATTACCCAAAGGAAGAGACAGAAAGTATCATATGCCAGACAAGTCAAACTACCACCACTATTCTATAAGTTCCTCTACTTTGATGGAGATAGTCCAATCTAAAATGCACAGCTCTTTCCAGAAACCATGGAAAGAATACTCACTCCAGATCACCAGTCCTGCTTCCAGCCTGTCCCCATAGCCATCCTCCAGAAAGGAACTCTTTTAGAGAAAAAGCCATCCCCCAAAAGCCATTTTGAGGCAGAGACACAAGGCAGTTTATGCCAGACAAGTGAAACCTCAATTATCACTTCCCCTGAGATCAATGGAGATAGTATAGGTCTCAAAGTCAAAATTCTTGGTAACTTTTCTAACTACAACACTCTATTTGCAGCCCATGTCATCACTGAGGGAAGAAATCACTGTAGAAGTCAGCCTTGTTCACCAAGACTAATATCATCTGCTAACTAATTACCACAAGTGGACAGATTATCCAAAGAAACTAAACCACAGGTCCTGTTTCTACTCCCGTCTTTGTGGCACATAGTAGATATTTAATCAGTGCTTAGTAATTGATTAACTCATAAGCAAAGAGATTTCTTTCAGATAAGTGGTCCACTACTAGTACTGCCTCTTTCATTTTTCTTTTCAAGAAAGGAGAAATTTGCTTGTAGTATAAAAAGTCAGAAGTAGTATAGAGTCAGAAGTTCTGGGTTCAGATTATAACTCTTGCTACCATAGTGACTGAACTGAATGGTTTTATATGAGTTACTTAACTTCTTTGACTGTATTGACTATATCTCTGGGTTGGTATTAGTCCCAAAAGACATGGTAGCTATATAAAGTATATCAAGTACAAACTATCAAGCACTCTGTAAAAACCAACAGCTACTATTATCATAAGAAATACACCTGACATTTACCTTTAGCTTCCAAGAGTTTTCAATCTGGTTAACAGCAGTATCATTGTCCTTGGCACCTGCTGGTATATATAACATTGCATCTCTCGGTAATTTCAACTAATACCTTTCCTGCTGATTTAGTTACAGTTGTGTAAAATGTTTATAGAATATGGTTAGGTGCTTGGCATATCAGCACATACTTTAAATCCGGGCTTTTAAGAAGACCAAAGTTGACTGATCTCTTCAGAGAGAGACAGAGGCAGAGACAAAGATATATAGACAGACAGATACAGACAAGGAGACCGAGAGATTGGGTGTGTATTTTTCAATCCAATGATTATAATAATCTTTTAAGATCTCGGACTCCATAGACAAACGTCACTAGTTTATACTTATTACTGTTATAAGTATGAGCAGTCTACTAACTAAGGGAAGGAAGACAGAAGAGATAAACACATGGGACAAGTTAAACCAAAATAAGGCAACCATAATTATCACAAAATGTTAATATCTTTAAAGGAAATTTTATACAATTCTTTTGGGTCATGGATTTACATACAGAAAGTCATCTCCACTTATTTACATCTGAATAAACAAAACTTAGAGAAATCAAAAGATTTGCCTGCGATTACATAGTAACAAGGGAAGCATTTGAGAAGTCTTTCTACTGTATCAAGTTGCCTTTCACATTTTCATTCTATAGTTAGGAAAACTGAAGACCCCCTCAAAAAGGAGATGAGCTATCTAAGGTCAAATAACTACTTATTGATTAAGATAGTATTCAAGAGGAATCTCTTAATTTCCAATCCACTCAGAATTAGTTCTTTTTTCTTGGATTTGCTAAAAGACAGCACCCAGCCTCAATTCATCTCCAAGCCAAACAGAAATTCTGATTTTAACTTCTCATCATGACAGTTGTAGGTAAAAGGAGTAACAAATAGGTGGAATAACAGGTATCTCACAAGGAATGATAAATACTTCTACTTTGTAATCCCAATGAATAGCTCCATATATTACCCTCCTTCATTCCCTCCCTCTCTTACTCACATTACATAAAGTGAGACATTTAAATTGTTAATGCTGTCATATAGGCTCTGAGCAAATTAAAATGATGAGTAATATAAAATAAAATACTGTTGTGTATGACTGTATATTTTAAATTCCTAAGGAGGCCAAAAACTTTTCAAAAATATTTGTGCCATTGGACAAAAGGAGCAGGCAGGTAAAGGAATCTTCAGTTCACAGAGGAAAAACAGGAAGCAGAGCAGTTGTCATTTATACAAGAGTCTTCATTGACAAGAACAATCTGTGAAGTGGAAAGAGACCTGATGTTGAGAAGGATTCTGAAGAAATTCCAGAGATATTAAAGGTCTTTTGACACTACCCAGTCCTGAGGATACAAATGTAATGGGTATTACCATCATCTCAAGCCAGTATAACAAGATTTTCTTGTGTGAAAGATTGCAAAACTCTTAGAATCTTACTCCCTTACAAAAGCATCAGTTCTATCCCACCCCCCATATTACTAGCCAAATAACCTTTGGAAAGATCCAACAAGTCAGTCCCTTAGTGTTCTTCTCCAGTTGTTTTGATATTCACAAGATAGTGGAGAAAGGAAGGACAAGTTAACTGGCTTTGATATACCTATAAACATAGTCATCAGAATGAGAAAGACAGAAGACATCATGCCCTTATAATCTGTCAGACTGTAGCATCTATGTAACTCTGGGATGTCAATCAGACATGGAATGTGTTATGCAAATATCAACGATGAAATGTCAGCCCATGTATCTAATTGTTCATGCATGCCATATGGGAAAATGACTGGTGATCCCTGCTGTCCCCCATCACAACTGGCATTAATTGGCACCCTTGTAACTCAACACAAGGGAGGTCCTGATTGGAATAAATAAAGAACTACAGCTATGCTCTCAACCAGAAAGGTGATTCGAGCTGATGCATATGGAATGGAGCAGTGCAAAGAAATCGGGGGAACTCCATACCACCCACACTATTAACCCAAGCCCTTCCCCAGACATTTAATTCATCTAAGCTATGCTCATTTGAGGACAGGGGGCCTCTGAATGGCCCCTACTTGTCATTCTCCCTCTTCCATTAAAAGCCCACTGTAGTTTAAAAAAAAAGGAAAATATATTGAATGCCCAAGATGCAAGGCAAGATAAGGACAACTTGCCCTTGACTCCTTGGCTTTTTCTGAGCACGTCCAGGTTCATGCACGGTGATGGGATTTGGTTTCTGTTTAAAACAAAAATGAGAAGAATCACTTATTAGAACATGGGTAGTGAAACTTGAAGTAAAAGGGGAGCTAAAAGTGTACATTTATTGGAGACAACAAATACCATAATTCTTGTACATATATACAGAAATGTTTTTGGAAGCTCTCAAAATTAATTCTGTAACTTAACCTTGCATCCTTGTAGCAAACATATGTGCATTGTTTTGGTGAGGACATGTCAGCTTGGTCAGTTTCAATCTGGTCAATTTCACCACAAGAGTATGGGAGTATCTTAGAAAGAACAGTAAATAACCTTGGAGTCCGAAGATCTCTGTCTATGTCTCAACCCTACTACTTACTACATGAACTTGTACAAGTCCCTTCATCCCACCAAAACACAACTGCTGACAGATGCTCAGCAATAGACAGATCAGCACAGGAGGCCTGAGAATGGCAATATCAGCAAGACCACCATTCCTGATTCTGGACCAGCTTGTATAGCCATCATCTATGGCACTCCTGTGGGAAAAGGATCAGTCATCCTTATGAATTGCCAACCAATTGCTACACAAAGGACAAGCAAGCCAATCTAATTAGAACACAAAAGCACCCTGAGGAAATAACAGAAGGCAACATATGCCAAGCAAGTCAAATAACACCTACTCCCCTGACTACCATTTCCCCTCAGACTCTAGAGACCCCCAGAACTCTGTACCCAAGAGTCCTAGGAATAGTGACAGTAAATCATTACACTAAAAAAAGACATCAATGTCTGCTTTGTATACTGTGTCCCAAAGATGATGGGACTTTTCAATATGACTTGTAGCTAAAATATTTCATATTTGCTATTTCTCCCATTAGAATGTGAGTTCCTTGAAAAAGACCATTTTACTTTTCTAATTGCATAGCCAGTGCTTTATATATAGTAAGTTCTTAATAAATGCTTTGTGCGTTTCTTTATTCATATCACTGAATCTCCATTTCCTTCTCTATAAAATGAAGGTTTAAACTAGATAAGGTCTAAGTTCTCTTCTAGTTCTGACTGTGATTGTGTACATTCTTTGCTCATAGAATGTGAGAAATAATACATTCTGGATAAATTTACATAACTAAGATGCTATTGGGTCATATGAAGTGGACTAAAATACCCAAAACTAAGCCTCATGGGACTTTTTTTAATGGCATGCTCCAAAACTAAAACATTCAGGCTATTAAAGTTAAACTATCATGGCAGCAATCACCATAACGATTTGAAAATCACATTATTTTATAGTTGGAGGACAACTAGGAGCACACCTGCCTCAAATAACTAAATAAACATTTTCTTTATATCACTCCTGACAAGTAGCCATAGCCATTTTTAGTTGAAAACCAAAAGAGAGAACTCATTCCTCATTAGAATAACTCTAACTATCAGGAAGTTTTTCCTGGCATGAAGCTTAAATTTCAGTCTCTGATTTTTATAAATTATCCTCCTTTTATTGTTCTGAGACTAAGCAAAATAAGTCTAATCCTTTTCCTTTAGAATGTGTTTTCAAATAGTTGAAGATAATTATTTTGTCCTCTCTCCCCATACCTATCATCACAAATCTCTTCTATAGGCTAAATATGTCCAGTTCTTTAAATTGATTCTTATATTATGTACTTTCCAAGCCTTCTCAACAAGGAGACCCTCACTGCTACCATATCTTAATCTTTGTGTCTCCACCAGAACTTTACTACATTGAACAATATAGGAGATTGGGAAACAGTTTGATGTATAGGTATGAGAATAGAATTTAGTATCTGAGACCTTCTTTATCAGTATAGGATCTTCCACTTACTAATGCTGAAAGTATAACCAAATATCTTTATAACAAAAATTTAATCTCTCTGAATTTCTGAGTTTTTATCTGTAAAATGAGTTTGATATTTATACTACTTGCAACCCCAGGGAGCATTCACCTCTTATCTTGAATTATGTCTTGCCACTGGATTCTGATGACTTTGGAGGAGAGAGTGATCCAATTCAAACACAAATCAAGATATTGCCTTCATGATGTCATTGGTCCTTATTGTGAACAAAATAGGAGCAACAACAACATCCAGGGACAATATTGAAGAAGAAATAAGAGAATATATGTAAATTGTTTTGTGATCATGAAACCTAGTTGTAGGAGTAGTGCAGCATACCAGATAGAATGTAAGACTAGGATAGACTCAATTGGTCAAGAACTATTTGTCATATGTTCTCTATGTGTCAAGTACTATGATGAACAATGGAAATAAGAGAAAGGCAAAACACTGCAAGGTACTTCTGTTATAATGAGGAATACCACATGCAAATAACTTGATACATAAAAAATATTTGGCAATCTCAAAAAGAAAGAATTAGCAACTCGAAAAGAACTCTTTTTTTTCTTTTCTGAAAGAGGAACTTTCAGAGAACTCAAAAAGTAAAAAGGTGAAGAGAAAGGGCATTAATGCACTCCAGAAATGAATGCAACCAGTGAAAATTCAGAGTCCAGAGGTGTGAAGAATAGTAAGAAACTCAATGTAGCCTAATTGCAGAGGGTGTGGAAAGGAGTAAAGTGTAAAAACATTGGAAATGTATTAAGAGATCAGGTTTTGGATGCCAGATACATGAGTTTTCTAAAGGGAAACAATAAAGATAGCATGAAGTAAATGAATAGGAGAGTGACATATGTAATCTATATAAGATTACTTGCTGTTGTGGGAAGAGAGGAAGCAAGAAAAGGAAGGAAAAAAAATTGGAATAGAATGTCTTACAGAAGCAAAAGGTGAAAACTCTCTTTACATATATTTAGAAAATAAAATACTATTAAAAATTTTAAAAACGATTAGAAGAATGGCATAGCCATACATATATTTTAGAAAAATCATTTTGACTAACGAGAAGATAGATTGGAGTGGGAAAAGATCAATGAGAATGCTGTTGCAATAGGCCAGTCAAGAGAAATGACGATGTCCTGTCCTAAGATAGTGGCTGTGTGAGGAGAGAGAACATTTACAACAGATTTTATGAATATGCAATGATAAATTTGACAACATTTTGCTCTGAGAAGTAAAAGATGCAATAGAAGTTTAATGCCTTAGTAGTGCTCTTAACAATAATAGGAAAATGGGGAATAAGGGAACCTTTGGATTTTGTTTTTGGCATGTTGCAATTGAAATTGCAAAATTGAAATTGAAATTGAAAATTAAAAACCAAAAATCCCATTTGATGTGTCCCAAAAGAAGTTGTCAACATAGGAGCAAGAATCAGAAGATTAGAGCTGTGTATTGCAAATCTTAAAATCATCTGCATTGAAATGATAACTGAACCATTGGAGATAATGAAATCATCAAGCAAGATAGTAAATATAGAGATAAAAGAGAAGTTGGCCTATGCCCCTTAATGCAGGGCAGAATCTTGGGAACCACCAAAAATTATTTGGAGTGAACTGAAGAGAGCAAAGGAGATTGGGAAGAAGTGTTCATTTGGAGAGGAAGAAAACCAGGAAACTAGAGTGTCATTAAAACCTAGAAAAGAAAAAAGATCTAAAAGTACAAGAATTAATATTGTCAAAGATTAAAGAGAGGTCAAGAAAAATGAGTATTTAAAAAGAAAATTCAATTTTGTAATTAAGAGATCATTGGTAACGTTGGACAATGCAGTTTCAATTGAAAGATGAGTCCAGAAGCTAAAGCTAGACTGTAGAGGGTTTTTTTTAAAAGGAGGAAGAAAAAAGGAAATAGTAAATTCTGCTTCAAATTTTGCTAGCTATATGATCTGGGCAAATAATTTAACCTCACTGAGACTAGTTTCCTCCTCTATATATTGATATTAATAATAGTACCTAGGTCACAGGTTCTTGTAAAAATCAAATAATATGATGTATGTAAAATGATTTAAAACCTTTATTGTACTATGTACACATAAGTCATTAGTACATTTCCACATATACAGTAAGCTCCATAAATATTTTTGTTGAGTGAACTTTCCAGCCATAGAGCTTGATTTTCTGAATGATCTAAAAGAACCCAATAGCGAAATTGGACACACCAATTTGAAAGTGTGTTCATAGTAATAAAGAATTAAATGAAGAATGAAATGGCATACACTTGCTTGGTTGTTTTTTTCTTCTCAAGCCAAATAGATAATTATAAGTGTAATTCCATCTGTGTGGAGAATTCTTTGTGTGGAAACTTTTTCTATCATTAGATCATAGGATTAGAACTGAAAGAAGCCTTATGTACCTAATATAACCCCTCACTTTCCAGATAAGGAAATCAGGTACAGACATATTAAATGACTTGTCAAAAATCTCAGTCAGCATGTCAAAGACAGGACCTCATCCAGGTCTTATTGTCTTAAGGCCTGTCTTCTATCACTATCCCATGCTGCCTTTCCTAAGGCAAGATAATGTGTCATAATTTTGTAGTGAGATTAGGGATCATTATACAATGTAAGTTACATCAACCATAAAGCTCCAGTGATTCCAGATGTGTTCAGGGCCAGCAGATAACATAGCAAGCACTTCTCTCTATCCTATATTTACTCTAGAGAAGGATAAGGCAGAAGGCTCCCCTATAGCCTCTAGCTTCTCTGTTCTTGTTTATTTGAAAAAGTGCATGCAATCTATTAAGGTTAAAGAGATAACATTAAGGCATGCAGTTGCACAGAAATACAGTAGATCACTCTGGCTTGAGCTTAATCTTGGGCCTTGTTTAAAAGAGCTTTTCAGTTTTAATTAAAATAAAACAGGCCTGGAAAATGAATACATCTCCCCTAGCAAGAATCGTATTCAACCCATTCTCTATAATTTTGCCCATCACATTGCTAGCTCTTGCTTTTTTCCACAGCTCTTAAATGGTGACTAAATTGACCAGCTCTGTTGCCAAGGAAACGGATGGGATGATGCTAATAGAAGCTACTTAGGACACACTGTGAAAAGCTTAGAAATAAAATTGTTTGACATGAAAGGCACCATGTCAGAAGCCAGGCAACTCTGTTAAAGGCTGTGCTAAGCAGAAAGCAGAAGATGGAGAAGGCTATGTTCCCCCCTTTCCTCCATTCCCTTGAAATCTCTTATGGAAACTCATTTTTGCCCTCTACGCTTTGACAGCTTTTCCTATCAGAGTCACTTTGTATTTTGAACTGGAAGAAGAGAAATCTTGATGTTGTAGTTTCGAAACCCTGAGAATAGATTCCAATTTACACCATCTAAATGGGCTGGTCTTTCTTTTTTATTTCAAGCAACAAAGTATTTTCCTCTCATGAATACACTGAAAATATTCTTCTGGATTTTCTGAGATTGTTAATTAAAATCCACTCGATTTAAGCTGCTTCTCCCATTTTGTGCTCACAAACCATAAATTATGGAGGAGGTCACAGAATGAATGGCAATTTGGCATGAAGGGGTTGATTTATTGCTTCAGAAGGAGTTTTATACCAGATGTGGCAGGAGTCATAAATTAAATGCTAAATGTTATGTATTATTATGCTTTCAGGAATATAAATGTGTCTAAAATGCTATGCAGGTGGAATGATAAAAATATGAGTCTACTCTCCTGGCAATTTTAAAGGGCCCTTTAAAGCTGTCAAAAGAAAATCCACTGAAAAACAATCTGGAGGGGCCTTTCAGATGCCTTTTTACAGAATGCCACCAACTTATAAAAATAACCCTTTCTTGTAATAAGCTGGACACTGGCCTGCGGGGATAAAGGATTCTTTCATCTGTAACAGGGTCCACAGAGCTCTATGATCCTTGACATGACACAGTGCATCCAGACCATTATTTCTCATCATTTCTTCTGAAGATGACTACAATTTAATTTCTCAAACCTCATTTAGAAGCCAATCTGGACCAGCAGCTGCAGAGGCAGCAACATGCTCAGCTTAGCATCAAACGATAGGACCAAGTCCCTAGTAATGAGACCTTGGAGCCCAGTCATTCCATGGGCATCAAAGCAATGTTCATCTCAGCTGGCTATGCTGGGCTGGTCATGTGATAAGAACAGATGACACCAGGAGGCCATAGTGATCCCTGAATGTCCAATTGCTTCAAATTGTCCTCTCAGGTGGCCAGAGGGCACATCTCAAGGACACAGTAGAACCCAACAAGAAGAGCTATGCCACAGAAATGGCATACATAGAAAGGCATATGGAGGTATATTTAAGGTATATTACCATAGCCATTTTAAATAATATACATAGAGATCTTGAAGATAAAAATCGGAAATAGTTCTTTTCCTCTTCCCCTATAACAAAGCCATAGTCAAGACTCTCACTGGGAAAAATGCTATGTAGGAAGTATGTTTTGACCCTGTTCATACCTCTTGTTGCCAAGTTTTTCCTCCTTTTCTTGGTTGCCCTCTGGTCTTTTAATCCAAGGAGCCCCTAACATTATATTATCCCCTTTTAACTTAAAATAAATGAATGATTGAATTAATGAATGAAAAAGCATTTATTAAGTATGCATTAAGGATACAAATAAAACCAAGTATACAAAACAATCCCTGCTCTTGAACAGGTCACACTCTAATTGGAGAAGATTATAAATAAAAGCAAGTGGTACTATTATGCTTATGGAAAGGCCTGGAATTCCTAGGAGTTGATCAGATAGCAAGGCCTAAGGATTCTTAGGTTTCATCAATGGGTTAGATAATAGAATTTATTCTGGGCCCATATTAACCATTTAGTCACCCTTGAAATGGAATTATCTTCTACTCCTAATCAAATGCACCCTTATCTTTCTTTCCAATTTCAAGAGAAAGAATTAAACAAATCCATATGAAAATACAAATGACTGGCATTTCTATGTTATAACCATCAAAGGAGTATTTATGTTTTAAAAGGATATGTCAAGTCATAGAATTCACATTTAATTATGGAATATTAGATCTCTACATAGTATAACAAACATTAAAGGGACATAATTTGGAGAAAGAAACTTTCCTGAAAACCTATAAATCATATTGTGTAGTCTATTGCCTAGTTTAAATGGTGAGCAAGGGTAAATTATGTCAGAGATTGCCTTATTTCAGGAGCCATGGTCAACTGCAATCCTGACTGTAGACTGGATAAAGTAGCTGGCTTTGGTGCTGATTAGGCTTTTACTTTAAGCAGTGGATTTTGTGAAGGCAGCAAAAGGTAAACCACTCACATAATGCAGGGGGGTTTGGTTTGTATGTTTGCTAAGGATTTTTTAGGCAGGAGTAATATTGTCAATTTAACTCAAGTCTCAATGTAGAGACTTGGTAGGCATCTATGTAAAAAAACAGCAAAATAGCCCCACTCATTGTTAGGTACAGTTTATGAATTAGTTATTTCATTATGCTGAATTTTTCTTTCTTAGCATTTGAAATTCTGTAAGCTCAATCATCAAATGAATTATTTTATTATTAAATTGATTTATTTAATTTATTCATTTATCTTATAACATACACTAAAAATTTATATTATGCATATAATATGAGCCTTTATATAAGACCTATTCTATCTAGTAACCTGGAACTTTCAATGTCTGCTGGGCTCTTCCATATCTCTAAGTGTTATGTCATATGTGCTTTAGTGTAAGAAAAGAAAAATTGTCACTAATGCAAGTGAAGCATGTCTTATCTTTTATGTACTTGGCAGTTTGGATTACCCTATAGGGTCCTATTGACCCATTTATATTGATCAAGGATGGAGGGAAAATGGGGCTGATATAGAATTAGTAGACCACAAGAAGGTCAATGAGTTGGAATGGAAATTGACTGATAGCTCTGTCATTTTCTGGTCTCCTGATGTGAGATACAATATTCTGAGCCCTTAAATTTACCTATAAGTAATGGGGCTGCATTGGGTGGGAGAGGTGAAACAATAGCTATTAAAGAAATAAAGGCATGTTAGACATTCATTGTTCTATTCATCACTTCTCCTGCCAAAAGTCAAACAAGAGTTAACTGCTATGATGCCAGAAAACAGAGGTAGCATAAATTACACTACAGTGAAGATGAGGTGCCTGCATCAAATATTATAAAAGGCAGGGCTATGGAAAGAGTACACTGTGGAACATGTATCCTCAACAACCTGGAGGATCAAAGGTCAAAAGATGATTTGAAAGCACAGGAGAGGTAAGTATATAACATCTGATGATTAAAAAGAAAGAAAATAAAGTAGAAGATAAAAAGGACTGGCAGCTGGATTTCTTCAGAAATTATCACAAATAATGGCAGAGGACAATTATTACTTATAATAAGGCCTTGGCAAGAAGCTAATAATTGAAAATCCAATAAACTTGAACAAGTAGTACCAGCTAATGAGAAAAGGTGAAAAAAAATCTGAGAAAAAGACATGCAATAATATAATATACTGAATTTTATATCCAAAAACCTAGGTTCACATAACAATTTTACTACTTATATACTTGGGCAAGGCACTGGGGGCTACAAAGATAAAATTTAAATAGTCCTTGTCTTTAAGGAGTTTCTATTGGATAGGGAAAGACAGCATGTACATATTTAGAAATAATAATAAATGAGGAAACACAAAATAATAGAAGGTAAATGATAGAAGTTGAATAGACCAGAAAACATCTCATGTATGAGATGGATTTTAAACAAAGCTTCTGAACGAAACTAGGAATTTTAAGATTTGAAGTAAAGAAAAAAAACATTCCAGAAACAGGAGACCAACTATGCAAAGGCATAGAGCCTTTGGGGGATTCAGTTTCTTTAATCGCTAAAATCCCTTCTATCTCGAAATTTACTGTTCTAAAATTATTTTTAAACATTTTTACTTCTATGGCCCCAGCATGGTAATGATATATAACAAACAGGTAATTTGATACTAAAATAAGCAAGAGTTACAAAGAAATAAATATGTCATTTTCAACAAAGATGGAAGATAGAGACAAGAGCTAATGATATGCAAAGATTTCAGTTTGTGTTTTGTCTAATGAACATGAAAAGGATAAACAAGGAATTGTTCTTCTTTTCTGGTGTTTACTAGGAATCATACCCAACTTCTAAGTTTCCCTCAACTCAAACATTCAAACTGGAAAAATCTTATCCTTTCTACCTATATGTCCCTTTCATATGCCTTGCTTTTTTTTATTTATACAGCTAGCATCCTAATTCAAGTCTCCATCACCCTCAGCTGTAGTCTTACAATCACCTTCTACTTGATTTTCCTGCCTCAAGTCTCTTCCCTCTTCATAGTACCTCTTCCACAATCTTTCTTAAACACAGATCTGATCAAGTCATTTCCCTTTTCAATAAACTCCAATAGCTCCCTATCAATTTTAGTATCAAATACAAACTCCTTTGGTTTTTAAAGCCTTATATCCTGGCTTCAACTTCCTTTCCAATTTTGTTATCCATTATTCCCCTTCAAAAATTCTTCAGTCCAGTCAAACTGAAATTCTTACTGTAACTCATATGTAACATTCTATCTTCCTTCTTATGCTTTCCACAGCCTATTCTCCGTGTCTGAAATGTAGTCCTTTCTCATTCACTTCCCTATTTCCCTTCAGGCTCAACTGCCAATACATGAGATTTTTTTTATCCCTTCAGTGATTAATGCCTCTTCTTACAAAAAAATATCCTAAATTTATTTTGTATTTTATGCTTAAGCACATTCTGATTCCCCCTATAAAATTAATCTCCTTGAAGGTAGAGATTTTCATTTTTGTCTTTGTAGTGCTGGGTACTACAAAGCACTGAGCAGTATTCATTAATAAATATTTGTTGTTTGATTGATTGATTTAAAAAAGAGCAAAGCATTCCTTGAAAGGATTGAAAAAATATGTTAAAGGGAAAAAAAGGAATGATCCAAAATGTCAAAGGAAAATTGTATAAGGATATTAGAGGAAAGAAGAATTTGAAACAAAGAAAGAAAAGGAAAGAGAACATAACATGTGAAAGGTTATGTCCTTCCACAAGTCCTTCCACAAGGAAGAACAATCATTACTTTCAGTTGTGCAAATAGCATAGGTTGAATGTATTCAGATGTTTTGATACATCTATCCTACTTTCTATGCAAACCTGTTAGTAGTAGAAGCAAGAAGGGATGAGTTTTGGTGATTCATATATCTTCATTGAGACTTGAGTTAAATTAACATAAACAATTAGAAGGAATATACTATCTTCTCCCTGTTTATATCCAAAATATAATGAAAAAATGATTGAGACTTACCAAATTTGGGGGCTAATGATAGTACATTACAGCCCATCCCCCCAAAAAAAATCCAGACCTAGAAAGCATTTCTTTATGTGTTTCTTTTTAAAGCATTTCCACAGATGACAGAGTTCTGGGTAAGATATTATAAACTCTAGGAATTTAAGTGCCATTTCATCACTGTAATTAAAGGTAGAGACTTCTGACAGGAACTGAAGGTAAATAAAGTGAATTGCTAGTTAAGAAGATTTTATAAGTGGAATTCGGATATTTGGACCAACACTCAAGAGTGAAAAAAATGGTGGGCTAGGGTATCTCAATAAGGACTAGGAAGATAATGTTTGCATGGAGAGTGGCATATATAATCAAAGAGAATAATGAAAATGTAACGGGAGGGAGAAAACCTCCCATTTATAATCACTAAAGCAGAAACCATAAAGACTAGCAATTACTACTAAGGAAAAAGAGCAGTAGAAAAAGTCAGTAATCTAAGACAATAGAAAGTTATTCCTTATTTCAAAGCAATAATAATATATGTATATATACATATTTGATATATATGTGTGTATATTGATTGTTAGTATTGTATATGAAGAAAATAATGCTCTTCTGAGGAAAATCACCAACTAAAGCATTGAAATAAGGCTCAATACAAGAAGGAAAAAATAATATTATAATTAGGTTTTAATATTAGTTTGAGAGTCAGGAAGCCATAATACAATAGGACTGATCTTGGAGTTAGAAAGAAAGGTGCCAGTCCTGCCTCTGACACATGTTAGAAAAGTGATCCTAGGCAAGCCAATTTAAACTGTTAAGTGCCCCCAAGTAGTAATACTCTAAAATTGCAAATGATTAGTTGCTTAGGATCAGTAACAGAAGATTCTCCACTAAGAGTTCCCATATACCCAAAGAAATACTAAAGAGCGTAAAGAGACATATATGTGCCAAAATGTTTGGGGCAGCTCTTTTTGTTGTAGCTAGAAACTGGAAGATGAATGGATGTCCATCAGTTGGAGAATGGTTGGGTAAATTGTGGTATATGAAGGTTATGGAATATTATTGCTCTGTAAGAAATGACCAGCAGGAGGAATACAGAGAGGCCTGGAGAGACTTAAATCAACTGTTGCTGAGTGAAATGAGCAGAACAGAAGATCACTGTACACTTCAACAACAATACTGTATGAGGATGCATTCTGATGGAAGTGGAAATCTTCAACATAAAGAAAAGCCAACTCACTTCCAGTTGATCAATGATGAACAGAGGTAGCTACACCCAGAGAAGAAACACTGGGAAGTGAATGTAAATTGATAGCAATAATATCTGTCTGCCCAGGTTGCATGTACCTTTGGAATCTAATGTTTATTGTGCAACAAGAAAATGATATTCACACACATGTATTGTATCTAGACTATATTGTAACACATGTAAAATGTATGGGATTGCCTGTCATCGGGGGGAGGGAATAGAGGGGGGGGGGATAATTTGGAAAAATTGAATACAAGGGATAATATTATAAAAATATATATAATAAAAAATTATTAATAAAAAAAAAAGAGTTCCCATATAAATAATCCAGCAGACACCAAGCCAGAAGAAAGAAATGGATGATAAGTTTGGAAAGCATGTATATAAGAATTATACAATAATGATGGTAAAGTTCAATGATCTAAATGACTTCTGGAACTCTACTAGAACAGATCTATCATTAATTCTTAAATTATCTAAATAAGAATATAGTATCTTTCACACTCACATTGTGCTCTAATCAATGTTTATTAATTAATTGTTTGATTGACCCAATTCTAACCCATAAGAAGGACCTTGGGAAGAGAGAATAAGAACATCTAAGTGTTATGGGTCAGAACTCTGAACTTGAAACAAGGATTCTTACAAGGTACTAACTAAGTGGAATTGATGAGACAATGGTTATGTAGTTTAGCGTGGTGCTTAATAGTTCTCTAAGTTCAGTATGATTGATTTAATCTTATAACAAAGATTGAAAACCAAGACAGTAAAGAAATGGTAAAAAAAAAAAAAAAAAAAAAAAGAGCCTGGCAAAATCCAAGAGATACAAGTCACCAGACATAGAAAAGAACTCACATAAATATAAATGGTTGCTAAACTGATGTCAATAATCTTTGTAAACATTATGGAGAATGGAAGAAGTACCAGAAGAATGGAGTCAGTCAAATCATTCTTTTGATGGGTTGCAGGGCATGTCTTCAATTCCTGGTCAAGTTCCAGAAGGCAAATTAATAGTTTGTAATACCTTAGAGAAGTAAGCTGAGTTCACTATGAACATGGAACTTTCAAAAATGAGTAATACCAAACCATAGTTATTTCCTTTTGGGGCAGAATATATTAATAGAATCAGAAAATGTAGTAGATAGAGCATACCTGAATTTCTGAAAAGCATTTAACCATCTCTCATAAGATTATATATATATATGTAGGCAAGATGAAGAACTGTGGGTTAGATATAGAAAAGAGAAGACTAAGTTCAAATATTTAAATAGTTACCATGTTAAGGAGGGGATATACTGATTTTATTTCACACAAGAAGGAAGGAGTAGAAACCATGGATGAAAGTTTCAGATAATTTGTTTTTAGCTAGATATCAGGAAAAAATTCCCATTAATTGTCACTGCACAATAGATAAGGAGTCTTCATCTCTGAGGAACTTAAAATAAAGGCTAAATGACAAAAATAGGGTGAACATACGTAATAGGTTAGATGACAGAAATAAGATCCCAAAAGGACTAATAATTATGCCAAGTCTGAAAAAAAAATAATAAAGATAAATTTTAAATCCTACATTTATTTTCAAATGACCAGAGAAAAATAAATGTGAAATAGATTTAGAGTGGAGTTTGTGTGTCTATTGCAGGTTCAATATGAGTCTTCAATGTGGCATGGTACCCTGAAAAGCTATAATTTTAGATTGCAATAATCATAATTAATATGTCAATAATGGAGATGTTAGCCTACAGTTCTCAGTACCTCTTTTTAGGAAAGTTATTACCAGTCTGGAGAATATCCACATAGAGAACCAAATGTTGAGAAGACTAAAACCATACCACATGAGGACTAGCTAAAGAACTGAGGATGGCTAGTTAGGCTTTTCTTAGCCTCAGAGTCAGCATTTTAAGCAATGGATAGAAATGTTATGGAGGCAAATTTGGATTCTATGGAAAGAAAAATTGCTAAGGTTTATTCTATCCAAAATGATATAGGGTGCCGTGGTAGATAATATATTCCCTCTCATTAAAGGTCTTCAAGGAAAGGGTAGATCAGCAGTGGATAAAACAGGTAGTGTTTGAGGCCTCCTCCAACTCTTGAGATTCTATGATTCCATAATCCCCTAGGAACAAAAAGAAGTTGTGGCAAGAAAGAGTAGCCTAGATTATTCACAGAAATCAGTAAAATAGGAGCGAAGGGGAAAGGCTAAAATTTTAAAATCTTCAGGGCAAGTCAAGTATTCAGTAAAATAAAGATTAACTAGAACAAGCAAGAGCCTAGTGGCAACTTTACAAACTCTATGCTGGTTCTGACTTTGCCTCTATTGATGTCAAATTTATGCACTATTCAATATCCCATTTATTCTTTAATGAAGAAGACGTGTCATATCTTGAGAACTGTAAATCTTTTGAGCCTACAGAATTTCCTCTGATTACTCCTGTCATTACTTGCCTCATCCCTCTTAACATAAGACATAAGTGATTTCTCATCTTTCAGAAATTTGAAACATAGGTAAATCTATACATAATATTTTCATACTCTTAGCCACAAAACAGGGTGTCATTTAAAGCTAGAGTCCGTTAGAGGTCATTGAGCCCAACTCCCTCATGTTATGGCCAGAGAATCTGAAGTTGAAAGAGGTGGAGAGACTGTTTCATGGTTATAAAATTAGTATCTTCGATAGGATTTTTACCCAAATCTTTCTGAATTCAAGACCTATACTATATCAACTGTATAACTTAGCTTCCTCATCCATTATAGGGATGCTTTGCATCTAAAAACAGAACCCCATGGCTAATTCTCATAAAAATGTCCTTGTCATCACTATTGGAGGCTCTAATAGTTTCTCTCTGATTTTATACTGGAGAGCACTATGCCTTGCAAAAAGAGGATACTTAATAAATGTTTATTCAATTGAATGGAATCAAATTTAATTGAAGAAGGAATGACTGCTTGGCTACATAATTGTAAACATGTCCTAACAACACCCAGGCCACTATACCTTTTATAGAGTAGAAAACTAATGAAGTCTTTTTGTGTCTCTAGTCTGACCAAATAAAAATGGATTTTGTTAGGGATTTGGGGAATTATTTTTGTTGGTTTTTTATTATTATTTTATGTTTTGTTTGCCCTATTTGAAAGTAACTACATAAGCTAATTATTCCTATAGCCAAAGTAATCCTTTCCCCTGCAGGGAAAACCTTGTTACCTACATTAGATATATATCTACTAACAAGCCCATAAATCTTTCTAATTAGTCATATTCTCCTCCATTTTGTACATCTGTGTCCAATTTAGCTCCTCATGTATCTAGAAATAGAAGGGGGACCTATGATGATGGTTGCTTTCCCCTCAGATGGGAGGGAGTAAAAACGATTCTCTGACTACTAAGACCTACTTATTAGATTCAGGACATTTATAGTTCACACTATTTAGAGTAAGGTACCTGTCAAACTGAGATAAAAGGCTAGAAGTGAGCAGCTGCTCCAACCAATTATTTTCCAGTCCCTGTGCTGGTATGAACAGAAGAGTCTAGGCGTGTCTATGGGGGAAAATAGCATGGTGCCTGTGGCTGGGCCATGTGGGGCTATGATCCCATCTGATCCACCTAATTGAGACAAAACCATAGATGTGGGAAAGCAGCTGGGAACTTACGGGTTCAAAAGTGCTGGGAGTACTATAAGAGACAGCTCCAGATCTCATTAGCCACAAGTGACAACAGAAAAAATGTCACTTATTTAAGTGCCCAGGGCTGGTCACCCTAATGAGAAGGGAAGTCATGCTCCTGTGGCAGCCAACACAACAGTGCTTCAATCCCAAACCCCTAAACAGTCCCACAAGGGGAACAAGCTTCCCTTTGTGCTGGTAGAGGAGGCCTGGCTATTCTCTTTCAACACAAAAGTGACTTTCTGGTAAGCAAAAGCATTAGTATTTTCCACATCTTGATTTGCAGATGATTTCAATTGTAGGTGAACCAATTTCTTCCTGAAGGACGGTTTGTACTTTTTGAGTTCTCTGTATTTTTAGGTTCATGAAATAGAAGAAGCAACATGTAAAATATCAGAGAACATACTGTTTTGGCATCAAGTGCTGAACTGCAACCACTTACTGATGGAGAGATCAAGCTGGATTAGTCCTATTGATGATATTATCATCATCATCATCACCATCATCATCAATGCCTTACAGTAATTTTGATTGATTTCACTTTCCTTTACAATAAATACGAGTCCCTTAAGAGCTATTATGGTCCCAAGACTCATTGTCTGGAGATCAACCCCTAAGCATATCAATACATGATAATAAGTTGTCTTTGTATAGCATTTTTTACTTTTCAAAGAAGTTTTGCGTCTATGAACTCATGGTTGAAAGATTAAAAGTTAGAATGGACCTCAAAAGTAATCTTTTTTGATCTCTTCATTTTACAGATAAGATTGATGAAGCCAGAAAGATTAAATGGATTGCCTAAGACCAGACAGGAAATAAGGAGCAGAATTAAAATCCAAAACTGCATCCTCTTATTCTAAATGCAATGATCTTTTTTATTAGATATCATTTGGTCCTATAAGGTGATATGTGTATACATACATAAATACACACACACATGTGTGTATACACATATATATATTACTTTACATATGTGTATTTATACCTTATATATACATAGGTATATGTCTCATATAAATATATATACACCTTGTATATAAATGTATATATTTATATATGATCCCAATCTTACATGTGAAAAAAAGAAGTGGAGAAAGATTGTGACATTCAAGTTAACAAGATGACTTGTCTTAATGTGTCCAGAACTCAGATCACCAGATTATAGATATGGACTGTCTCCCTCCTCACCTACATCTCTTGGAATCCCTAATTACCTTCAAAACTCAACTTAAGAATTACCTTCTAGCACCACTTCCCACAAATTACAAGGTTTTTATTTTTTATATATTTTATGTGTACATTTTGCTGACTCTACTTTCCTCCTTCCAATTAAAACTCCTTGAGAGCAAAAATTGTTTCATTTTTACCTTTATATCTATAACATCCAGCACTGTGCCTGATACATAGTAAAGATTTTAAAATTATTTTTGATATTTGTTTAGTTTAGTGTTCTTTTCCCTTTCCCATTCAGTAATTGTAGCCAACACCCTGAAGTACAAGAAGTATAAAATAGTTAAGAACCAGTTAAGGCAATAATAATTAGAATAAATATCTTCTCTTTAAGACTATGTTACATTTTCCATTGCTGACTGAACTCCTTGGGAGAATTCTGAATCATTTTTGTCTTCACTGTTCTATACTGATTAAAAAATCTATTTCAGAATCCAAGGGCATGTTAGTCACAGATTTTACAGAAAAGAAGAGGAAAAGAAAAAAAAGTGTTGAAAATACACAAAGCATGAACCCCAAATAGATTGTTAATTTTAGAAATTCATTCTTTTCATTGAGAGATTCTTCTGTAGGAGCATGAGTACCTCCATAATGTGTGACATGTTCTCTCTTCCCCTGCAGATATATTCTCTGCACAGGAAATAAATCAAGAGTGCTATGCATATGACGATTCTAAAAGAAAGATGTCATTCCAATAGAGTTTATGGGGAACTAGATGGTCATTCTTGGTAGGAAAATGAATCACAGAATATTAAAGCTGGAAGGAACTAAACCTCTCTATTTACAGCTTAGGAAACTAGGCCCTCAAAGGTCACTTTGTCCTACCTAAAGTCCCATAGTTGGCTAGTGACAACCTGAAAATACATGTTAATCATAGGATTTAAATTTGGAAGGCATTTTAAGGATCCCCCAGAACAATTAACTCATCAATATTAAGTATCTACTATTTGTCAGGTATGGCACTTAACTTGGGAAATCAGAGGAACCTCAGAGAGAGAAATATTTCGAAACTCTATTTCAATCTTAAGCACATGGGGCTCTTGGTTTTCCTTCTTGTAATACTGGGAGTTACAGGCATTTAACCTTCATCTCCTTTGTTGTTCTTCTTCAATGAAATGGGGGGACAGACAGAGAAAAGAGACTGAGACCAAATACAGTGGGGGAAGTCAGACAAACAAACAAATAGAAAGAGAGAGAGAGAGAGAGAGAGAGAGAGAGAGAGAGAGAGAGAGAGAGAGAGAGAGAGAGAGAGAAAGAAAGAAGAGAAGAGAAGAGAAGAGAAGAGAAGAGAAGAGAAGAGAAGAGAAGAGAAGAGAAAGAGGGATTACAAAGGATAAAAGAAAGAAATCATTTAAAAGGGTTGAAAGAAGTCCAAAAGGGGACACAAGGAAGCAAGACAGTTTTGTTTATAATTTGTTAAATTTTGCATACATATATATATGTGTATATATATATACATATATATGTATATATATACATATATATGTATAATATATATGTTTTATATATTTATACATATATATTTAAAGCTATATATACTATAAGTTCACACTTTCATATATTTTAAATATCGGAATGTTATTGTTTACTGGGATTTATCAAGTTCATAATAAAAAAAGGAAACAAACAAAACCAAGGTCTTTGGTGAGGAGGTCCACTGGCTACTGCTTGAACTACCTGAACCCAAAGGCATTAATAGTGATTATTATGTGTAGGTGAATAAGGCTGTCAAGTCATTAGTTATCAGTTCTCTAATGTTAAAAAGCAGAGATTGTGCTTGCTATTTCAGCCCATCACTGGCAGAGAATAGGTTGTTTGCAGCATTTATTCTTCACCTTATCGTCTACTCAATAACTGTTCCTAAAACCCGCTGCCCCCTATCTTATTACCACCTCCACAGTGGGCCTCTGCTGCTGTGGTTTCTCAGCAGGCTATGGCTGAGCCATCTTATTTGAAGTTGTCCTTCAATGGACCTCTTAAGCATTTATGCTTATATTCACCCTGCTGCTCTTTGCCTTCTTTGAGACATCCTGCAGGGAAACTCCCATTCCTTCCTTCTGTAAACATTCTGACTGGTGGATCTATGCTGATCCAGCTATTGTTTTGTTGTCAGCAAACTGGTTGTGTTCACAGAAGAGCACAGTGTTGGGAGCTGTTCTGCCTTACCATCTTTCCATCTTTACATAGGTACGAGTGCATCCTAGAAAAAGCAAAAGATTGAAACTCATTGCAGATGCTTCCAGATAACTCTGTTCAGGAGGCTCCTGTGACTTCATGAAAAAAAAAAAATCCTCTACTTTTAAAATATCTTAAGAGATAATCATTGCAAAGGCATAGTGCTTCAGGTCTGCACCAGAACAGAGGTTACTGGCCAGCCCTATTACTTTGTTTTGGCAAGTCCCTTTGGGGAATTATGCATTTGGTCTTGTATTCAGATACAAAAAACCTACATCATAGAGACACTTTTCTCTAATATTTTGAATCCACACCCTACTTAGAAACAGTTGTCACTGCATATTTTCAAAAATTATTTTCACTCCCTTCCCTAGTCAGAAAATATAACAAAAATAAAAACAAAACTACTTGTCCTTATGCATGGTAATGATTAAACTATTGCCTAAATTAAATGATTTTTTTCCCTTTTTGTAGCATTTTCATAACAAACCTCTCCATTAAAATTGTGTGCCTGTGTTTTTTTGGTTTGGTTTGGTTCATTTTGTTTTGTTTTTTTTTGTTTGTTTGTTTTTTGTTTTTTGTTTTGTTTTGTTTTTGCTGAGACAATTAGAGTTAAGTGACTTGCCCAGGGTCACAGCTAGAAAGTGTTAAGTATCTGAGGTCAAATTTGAACTCAAGTCCTCCTGACTTCAAGACTGGTTCTCTATCCATTTCACCACCTAGCTGCCCCTCCATTAAAATTTCATGTCGACATTGTGATATAAGTAGGCTTTTTCTACCTCTTATAAAGGAAGTGAAAGCAGAGAAGCTAAGTGACCTGTCCAATGTCTCACAGCAAGGTAAAGAAAAGGGACTACAATCTAGGTTTCTTGACTTCCAGTCAAGTCTTCCCCCTAAACCACACAAGCACACACTGAATATACACATCCATTCATATGTGCAGGACAAGCTTAAACCCTAAGGAACTGGATTATTAGTATATGGAGACTTTTTCTTACTACTTTTTGTTTATTCTTTTTCATATTCTCATTTTCCAAAATTCAGTATATAGATATAGATATGTGTGTATAAAATTTGAATCTCTAGAATTATAAGAATCTTGCCATTTAAATAAAAGTTATCATGTAGTGGATACCAGAGTTATGATTCACTTGTGGGAGGGGGTGATATAGCTCATGATCTTTTACAAAATCCATAGCTTGAGTCACTGATATAAAAATACCACTGAATTATACCATCCTGGCTGGATAATTAGTTTATTGATTTATCATTAATGGGCATTAATTCTATAATTTCATCTACTTCATGATTATTTCTCTGTAGTATATACTTTGGAAAAGATAAGTAAAACAAACAAATACAAAGAAGGAAAGAGAAAGAAAGAAAGAAAGAAAGAAAGAAAGAAAGAAAGAAAGAAAGAAAGAAAGAAAGAAAGAAAGAAAGAAAGAAAGAAAGAAAGAAAGAAAGAAAGAAAGAAAGAAAGAAAGAAAGAAAGAAAGAAAGAAAGAAGGAAGGAAGGAAGGAAGGAAGGAAGGAAGGAAGGAAGGAAGGAAGGAAGGAAGGAAGGAAGGAAGGAAGGAAGGAAGGAAGGAAGGAAGGAAGGAAGGAAGGAAGGAAGGAAGGAAGGAAGGAAGGAAGGAAGGAAGGAAGGAAGGAAGGAAGAAAAAAAAAGCAGAATAGAGAGAGATAGGTGGTGAGAATAGGAAGAAGGAAGGGGGAAAACAAAAAGAAAGGGAAAGATAGGAAAGCCAAGGGAGAAAAAAGAGAGGAATAGGAATTGAGATATGTGTGGGGAAAGGGAAGAAAGATAAAATTTTGTAGCTGAGAGGAGGTAGAGGAAAGGGGTAAGGCTGTGAGGAGACATGCCATGATTTTTCTGAACAAATTGCAGAAGTAATGTCATGAAATGGACTACATCCTATTACAGGAACTATCCAGAGCAATAATGTCACTAAAGTAGAGGCTTAAAAGCTACAGTATAGTGGTCTAAGGGCAAAACAGGTATGAAGCTTAATGGGATTTTATCTCTGAAGTGGGTGAGCAGTGACAAGGAAGCAGACTGTGTTAGAACAGTATAAGTGCCAACTTCTGTTATGAAGAAGAAAGATCATCGTTCATTTTCTGAGCTACAATTTTTATTTTATTTATAAAAATTCACCCAAATGGATGGATACTTTGGTAACTACCATTCCAAACTTCAGTGATAGTGGTCCACTATTTTTAATTAGTAACCCAAAAGCCCTCACATCTTAGAACTCCTTTAAAAGTAGGCAGCACAATCCAAGTTGCTTCTGAAAATCAAAATGCCATTACTCCTCCCTCTCCTATTTTAATTAAAAGTAATAAATCATTAAGTAATCACTTCAGAGACACTTGGAATAGGGAATAGTTTGAGACTCTTATCAAATTACTTAGCCATTCTCAGCCTCAGTTTCCTCACCTATAAATAGTAATAATATCACCTTCTCAAAGGTAGCTATGAGAATAAGATGAGATAACATACAAAGTTCTAGGAAGATTTAAATACTGTGTAAATATTACCTATTGATAATGAGAATGAGAATATTCTAGGCACTGTACTGATTGAGTACCCTGCCAATTTATCTTACATGATTTCAGTTAAGCACTTGAGACAAGAAGTTAATCATTTTATACTGTCCTAATAATAATAATAATATTAATAATAATAATGATACTTAATCTTTATATAGAATCTCCTATATGCCAGGTATTGTGCTAAGTGCTTTACAACTATCATCTTATTTGATTCTCATAATACTTAGGAAGGAAGTGTTATTATAATGCTAACTTTAACATATAAAGAAACTGAGGCAATCAAATGTTTAATTGACATGCTCAATGTCTATCAGCTAGGAAATGCTTGAGGTATGAATGGAACTTATGCTGTCTATATCTATGTACTAAACATTGTGCTATAGTGCTAGGTATAGCACTCCAGCTGGTTTTATTTGTTTTCACTGGTGTATGTGCTATCCCACTCACTTTTTCTGTCCCAAACATTCTTGCAAAGTGAGTAAATATTTAACTGTAATATTCCATAAAATACATATGTATTAATCATTATTGCTAGGGGATTGATGAGTAGCCTAATAGCAATTCACACACCCTCATTAGTGAGTTCCTAAAGTATGACAATCCAGGTGGAGTCCAGGTATGCATCACTTCGATCTCTAGCCAACTTATCATTTTAAGTTTTCTATGTCCCTCATCCCAACCATCACCAGCATCATTTTTCAGCACTGGAACCATAATTAAATCAAATCATTGCTAATTAAAAGGGTATGTAAATCTATTCCCCCTTATGGCTCCATTCATCATCACTATAATTTTCCAAAATAAAATTCTTCTTAAACCTATCATTTTTGTCTCTTTCTATAAGAATACAAGCTCCTTGAAGACTTACATTGTCTCTCTTTGGCCCTTTAGCTATCATTTCTTTTCTAAGAAATTAAGGTCTTTGAGGGCAGAGATGCTTTTTACTTTCATATCTGCATTCCTAATTCTCAGCATGCTGTTTTTTCATAGTGCATTCTTAGTAATTTTTATGCATTCATTCATTTATTCATTTATACATTGAAGATGTTCAAAGCTATGTGTGGTCTATGTGGGCAGTTTGCCAACACTACTTTTAAAAATTAAATGTATATATTGTATATACTTTTTTCATTGAAATCCACTGGATTTTTTGTTCAAATTATATAGCTACTTGGGAAAAAAATCTTCAATTATATTTTGTATTATTCTTTAAAAGCAAAAATTGAATCATAGTACTTTAAGTTATTTTCAATCACCTATTTCAATCCTTTCATTTTAGATAACAAAACCTAGAATCAGAGAAATTAAGTGACTTTTGCAAAGTCACACAGCTAGTAAGCAGCAGTCAGCTTTCAATCTAGTTTTAGTTTTTTCCAATTTCCAAATACAGCATCTTTTAAAATGATGAGGATGATGATAAATAGTGTTTACATTGGCATTTAAAATTTGTAAAGAGTTTTACATACATTATATCATTTGATCTTCACAACAATCTTGAATTAAGGTGCTTATTATCCCAACTTTCCAGATAATAATATAAGGTACAAAATAAAATAAAAGAGTTAAGTAAAATGCTCAGGGACTCACAATCAGTAAGTGTTTGAGGTCAGATTTAAATTCAAGTCTTTCTGATTCTGAAGGCCCAGGTCCCAGTCACTGTATCACAAGGGAATTGGGGAGGGGGGTAGTGGAGTAACCTTTAAAAAGGAATAATTAATGGGATAGGAAAGCTGTCTTCTAGTAACAATAACAACAGTAAATACCTGACATTTATATGACACTTTAAAGTTTGCCAAGTACTTTACATGGATTGTTACATTTGACCTTCACAGCAGTCCACTGGGATCACTAATCTTCAAATATTATCAAAAACAAAGAATATGTAATTTTGTCATCTTGGGGAATACTCTGTGAAGGATTTTTTATTGATCAGAACTAATGTGTTTCTTAAAACACAAGAAGTTAAAAGGCTATAGGTCTCAGGGCTAAAACAAATAAAGATATATTTGAAGAGCTGCTAGATGAAGACATATTAAACTTGCTCTATTTAGGAAAAGAAATAAGAACAATGAGTAGAAACTGAAGTGAGGATAATTTCAGTTAAGTGAATTTTCAAATTTATCCTTAACCATGCTTTTCTCTTAACTTCTGGTCAGTCAGTTGCCAAGTGGTATTGAACTCTCCCACTATCTCTTATAGCCATGTTTTTTTTTTTTTTCCTTTCACTCACATTATTACAATTCTAGTACATGCTCTCATCAACTTTTACATCAACTATTCTAACTGGTTTCCCTACTGCTATTTTTTTTTCTTTCTTCAATCCATTCTATGTACAGCTGTCAATATATTTTAATACTCTTTCCAATTACAGCCATGTCACTCCTTTGCTTAAAGTACTTTCTATTGTTTTCCTGTCGCTTCTAGAATAACTTACATTACCTTCAGTCTGCCATTTAAAGCCTTCCCGAATCTGATTAACATTTACTATTCTAACATTATTTCTCTTTAATCAAAAAAAAAAAATTACAGTCTACATAACTCAATTCTCATTTTCATTCACAAAAGCTATGCTCTATGCTTAGAATACATGCCTTCTTCAACTACACCTTTCAGAATCCTTATGTTTCTAGAAATTCCCCTCCTCAATTCAGGCATCATCTCCTCCAGAAAGTCTTCCCTGATTCACCAGTTAATTTCTGCTCTCTTTTGAAATAATATTGCCCTTGTTTATCTTCATATATGTTATATTTCCCCAGGAGAATGAAAGTTATTGGAAGGCAAAAACTGTGTAATATTCTTCTTTGCATCCCTAGTGACATGCCATGCATATAAAGGACTTTAATTTTAATAAATGGATGTTAAACTAAATTGAATTTAAAATTTCCTATCAAATACGGTTGTCCCAAAACAGGCCAAGGTGCCTCAAAAGATAATGGTTCCCAACCAAGTGTGAAACTGCTTGAGCTATTTACATTGAATATATCTTATAATACCCATTTTTTCTTGTCTTTCCTATTGTAATGTGAGATCCCTAATGGTGCAGGCAATGTTTTGGCCTTTCTTTATATTCCCAAAATTTAGCATAGTATTTAATACATTATACACAGAAATCATTTAACAAATGTTTTCTGACAGACCAATTGGCTGACTATTTGTCTAGTAATATGCACAGGTATAGGTTGGACCAGTTAATTTCTGAGATGCCTTCTAACTGAATGATACACTAATTCTGTGAAATAAATAAGAAATCTATTTGTCCCTGAAATATCAATAAAATTGACTGTTGTCTCCAAAATAAGTGAGTTGTTTTTTTCTCAACTGTCACCTCCACTCTCAAAATTGCTCTGTGAAAACTGAGAAACAAGTACCTCCTGCTGCCAGGGAACCCTGAAGGAGGAGATGAGAGCACTAGAATTTCAAGGGGCATCATTTTCTTCACAACTGAACTCTGATTAGCAAAATATAACAGACACTGTATATAATGGTGATCTAGTAATCAATAGAATCTCGGGTGATCTTCATTAATAGGAAAAGAAGGAAGACACTAAAATCTTGCTGAAGCTCCTAGAACAAATGTAACATTGTGCTATATTTGCTGATAAATATCATAAAGTCTCATGGTGATATCCTCCCAATTATATTGTCACAGATTTAGAGACTGAAGGGACTACCCAAGTACAATCCTCTTATTTGACAAGTGAAATGGAGGCACAAGAAAGGAAAACAAGCTCCAATTTTCTTCTGATTTATGTCCTCTAATTGTAATGTAGTGGCTAGCTTTCTGGAGGTCCTCTCCAAATGTTCTTATTTTCAGCAGAATAATCACCACAAGAATAGTCAAGAATAAAGTCCAAAGTCTTTATTACCTCCTTCACAGTCTGTGTCCTTCACCTGGGACAGGGCTAGCTTTCTTGGGGATATTCAGATGGGCCTTGGTCTTAGTGGATAAATGCAGGAGATAGGAGAGCCACCAGGATGGTGGGAGATGGAATGTCTCTCCTCCAGGCCATGTTGGCTCTTATATACCTTATTGTAAATACATCCTTACTGCATACTGATTATGTATGAACTTAGAGAACCATTACATCACACCATGCTAAGTACTAAGTATATATGTAAACTAGATAACTATTATCTCATCAATTCCTCTGAGTTAACACCTTCTTTCAAGTATACTTCTCCAAAGTTCTGGCTCTCTATAGCTAATATATGATACCCTAGAAAAAAATTATGAAATTTCACATCAGATTTTTTTAATCATTATAATGTTGATCTACCAACTCTTAGGAAGCTTGGATAACCTTGAACTCAGGGCCAGAGATCCTCAGTCAAGTGATCTCAAATTTCTGCATAGGATAGAAAAAAAAATTTATGAGGTCTCAGATAGAACTGAAGAGATTTTCCCACCAAAAATCATTCAGAGAAACTTGATCTTTCCTTTGGCCACATAGAATTGAAGGAAGGGATTTTGCTAAGAATCTGGATTCAGCTGCTCTGAGCCAATTATTTGCACTTCCAGCCAAAGAAAAGGTGGGAGGAGCTAACATGGATCACAACTATGTTACCAATTGACTTTGGTAGCATGGAGGCTGATCCCTGCTTGGAATCATTATCCTACTAGTATCTAGTTACAAAAAGCTGGGAACAAGCTTACTGAAGTCAATTGTGGGGCAGGTTATGCTACAGAGAGAGATTTGAGGTAACAAAGGCATTGGCAGAAATAGAAGCAAATAAAGGAAGAAATTTCCTGGGAGGAGGAGTCTAGTGTGAGAAGAGAGGGAATATTAAGGGGGGAGAAAAAAAAAACACTATAAATGGGCTCAAGGAAGTTCAATGGAAAGGGAGATGTTTTAAATTTTTTCCCATATTTAGTCAAGTTTCTTTCTTTTATTTATTTGTTTGCTTATTTTTTGCTGAGGCAAGTGGGGTTAAGTGACTTGCCCAGGGTCACACAGCTAGGAAGTGTTAAGTGTCTGAGATCAGATTTGAACTCAGATCCTCCTGACTTCAAGGCTGGTGCTCTATCCATTACACCGCCTGCTCCATTTAGTTGAGTTTCTAATGAAATTTTTCTTTGCTAAGTTTTCATAGGCTCAATATCTATAGGGGAAGAGGTGCTAAGAGCATAGGTTTTTCCTAGGAGTTGACCCAAAGCAATAGAAGAGTCATAAAAAAGTCAATAAAGAGAAGTTCCACAAAATGAATTAATTTATGTGAATTCAGATTTTAACTCCTGAGTCATAAGTTAGAGGATTATAAAGGGAAAGGAAGGTCATTTGATATTTGAACCTATGATCTCCCACATCTCTCCCTATCCATTCTTCTGCCTCTATATAGGACCTTATTTCAGAAGTTATGGACAGAAGTGGAAAGTGATACAGACTGAGGATTAGATGCTTATCAAGGTAATCCATCTCCAGGTTCTTCTCTAGAGACCTGGGAAAGTTGGATTTTAGATAGTTCACACAAAGTAATAGACATCAGATATGTATAAATACATATTGCAACATATATGAAAATGAATCAATAAAGTAGAAAACCCTGTGGATTCCCCCAAAGAGCATGAAACCATTTAAAAATATACCTATATAGTTTAAAAGAGAAATTAGCATTGTGAACATAGAATTTGTGACCTGTGCAGCAGGAATAACTTGAAGAATAGAAAAAATTGGCTCTATGGTAACAAATCTCACAGAAGAAACAAAAGAAAATATATTGATAAAAAATGCAAATTTGTGGAAATCAAGGACAATCTGGAAGAAGAGAAGCAAAAAATAAAACAATAGTACTAAAAGAAAACAATCTTCATATGAGCAAAATATATTGATTTCAAAGATAGGATGCAAAGAGACAATTTAATTATTATACGGATCATCCTCCAAAAATATTACAAGTCAAAAAAAATAATAAAAATATCAAAACCATAATAAAAGAACTAATACAAGAAGATTCCCAGACCTTCTGAATGAAGAAAACAAAGTATCAATCAAAAGAATCCACAAATCGCCTTCAGAAAAGAAAAAAGAAATAATTAAAATACCAAGGCAAATTGTCATTAAAATTTTGTAATCCACTGAAAAAATACCAATTCTATAAACGATCAGAACAAAGACATTAAAATATAAAGGAAAGAAAATTCAAATAATATAGAACTATTCTGCATTCACCAGAAACCACAGGAGGGAATGGAATGATGTATTCTCAAAAATAATGAAAGTCAAGATGCAATCTAAGACTTAACCTGAAAGTCTAAAACTAAACATAATTTTTTAAAAAAATCAATGCATATTTTAAAGAAATGTTCAAAACGTTATTAAAATTGAAACTAGAAGCTAAAGTTGTAACAACAGAAAACTAATATGAATTAAGCTGTCTGCTTCTCAAACAGCACAGAACGCAAAACTATAGCAAAATAAAAACAGAGATACTATTAAGAGACATCTTTTTATATGTTCAGGAGGAAACAAAATGGAAAGAGATGTCAAATGAAAATGATGATAAAAAGTCTTGATAGTCCATCATGAACTGAACTTCACAACATTACAACTACAATTGAAGCAATATATATTTTTGTGGGAGTAAATTAAAGAATAAGAGGACACATAAAAGGGAAGAAAGAAAAATATAGGAATATGTGATGTTGTCTAATCAAGGAAAAAGCTAATAATGAAAGAAAGTACCTCTTGTGATTAATCTCTCAAGAAGATAGTCTATTGGAAAATTAGTGGGTGGCAAAGAGAGGGATTGAAAAAGGAGGGAAAGGGGACATTTTTTTTTCAGTGGTGGGAGAGTGTATCCCTGATGAATGTTCTTTATAAAGGAAACTGAGAACCTTACAAGGGATATTATCTGCAGGAATTTGGTGCTTAGACAGCTCCTGGGGACAAGTAATACCAAAAATGAAAATATATAGACTCAGGAAGTCATTTTGACACAAATTAAAGGAAAATTAGCAAAGAGAAAGGAATGGATAAAGTGACCAATTCACAATGTATGTGTTCCTACACAATAAACTTCACAATGACATATACAGGAAAATTCCTGCCATTAGGCAATATTTTTTTCTATCACCTACAGGAATTGGTATTCCCAAGAGTGAGGAACAGAATAAAAAAATAAATAAATAAGAAAATAAGAAAAAAAAGGAGAGGTTGTGTTACATCACAATATGTAGGTGATAATAATGTAGACTCTGTTTACAAATAAACCAAAATAATTCCCTCAAAGTTTTGATTTCATGGGGGGATATAAAGAGTAAAAAAGGAATAAATAAATATAAAGACCCATGAATCAAAGGATAAAAGTCTAGACTAGACAAAAAGGGGAAAGAATTAAGGAAAGAAATCTATTTTAGGAAAATGTTATGGGAAATATAATTTTAAAACTAATAAGTTACAAGAAGGGGGAAAGAAAAGGAAATTACACTTCACTACTTCAATGAGAAGAAAACGAGAAGAAGAAATATATAACTAGACAAAATCAAAACAGAAAAGAAGAGAACAAACAAAACCTAGAAATCAAGGAATAAAATAACAAACAGTAATGGGAAGACTTAAGAATGAAAAGAAGAGGACCAGCAGGAAATTGGCTGACTTAAAATAGTTTGAGCTAAAATAGCTAAAGAAAAATCAGATTGTGTTTATAAAAAAAAGAAAGTCCTAATTTGGGAAAAATATTATAGATGAATATAGGACAATGTAAATCTAGTTCTCATAATTTCAAATGTGAATGGATTAAACAATCCAATAAAATAAAACATAGTGTTGGATTCTATAAGAAAATAAAATATCACAAATTGCCTCATACATTAGAAATATTTTTAAATGGACAAAATAGAAATTATGCTAGAAAAAAATTAATTATGCATCAAATGAATCAAAAAAACAGAAGTCACAAACTTTCTATCAGAAAAAATCAGAAACATACAAAACATAAAAAGGATAAATAAGAAATAAAAAAGAAATAAATAAAAATAAACATGGATGACAAACCAATATCAATATTAAACTTGTATTCTTCTAATGCCTTATCATCTAACTTTATAAAGGAAACATTAACTGAGCTACAGAAATACAAGACAATATACAATGATAACTGGAGAATTCAAAATCCTTTTTCAGTTTTGGACAATTTTAATAGAAAAAACAGAAGGAAAATATGGAATTGATTGTTTCTGATAAAAGTACAGCTAACAGACTTACAATATCTTCTAAAAGGGATCGATTATGTGAGCTTAGAGAGAAAATGTGTATTCCTATGTGCCTTTTTCTCACACAGTGGTCAAAACTTTCTAATATGTAAAAATAAAAAGGAATGAAGAATAATCACCATAAAAAGACCCATCATAACTAAAAAATTCAGCAATCAGCAAATATTTTCTCTTCATTATGCCAAACAATCAAGGCATAAAAAATATTAGAGCTAGAAGCAAATTCAGAGAAATGTATTCAAACTTTTCATTTTATAAATGATTGAACAGAGTTCTAGAGAATGAAAGCAACAATATCATAATAGTCTTATAGATGTGAAGTAGTAATACTAATGTTCAAGCCTAGATCTACACCTAAATATGGTGCTTTTTCCACTATAAAAATATGCTTCTTATACTGATTTATTTTGGTTGTTGTTGGTGTATTGTTGCTACTTTATTTTATTTTTATACCATAGGCCTTTCTTATGACAACTTATAGTTAAATAGAAACAAATTAACACATTGAATATTTCTTTTTTAAATTTTAGCTTTTTATTTTCAAAATATAGACATGGATAATTTTTGGCGTTCACTGCTTTTTTATTTTGTCAAATAATAAGTTCTTATCCCAAAAGATGGGGTCTTTGTGTTTGTCAAACACTAGATTACTTATAGTCTTTGACTATTTTGTCCTGTGAACCTAATGTATTCCAGTGATTGACTACTCTGTTTCTTAGCCAATACCAAATGGTTTTGATGATTGCTGCTTTATAATATAGTTTTAAATCTGGTACAGCTAGGCCAACTTCATTTGCATTTTGTTTCATTAATTCCCTTGAAATTCTTGATCTTTTGATCTTCCAGATAAATTTTGTTCTTATTTTCTCTAGCCATGTGAGGTAATTTCTTGGGAGTTTCATTGGTATGGCACTGAAAAAAGTAGATTAATATAGGTAATATTGTCATTTTTATTATATTGGCTCAGCCTACCTACATGAGCACTTGATATTTTTCCAAGAGGTTATAACTTACTTTATTTATGTGGAAAGGCTTGGTTGTGTAACTGTGTCTTTGTGTCTAGTTCTTGTCTTTGCCTTGGCAGATAGACTCCCAAATATTTTATATTATTGACAGTTATTTTAAATGGAATTTCTTTTTGTATCTCTTACTGATGGAGGTTGTTTGTAATATATAAAATTGCTGATTATTTCTCTGGATTTATTTTGCATCCTGCAACTTTGCTAAAGTTGTGAATTATTTCTAGTAGTTTTTAATTGATTCTCTAGGATTCTCTAAGGTTATCATCATATCATCTGCAAAGAGTGATAATTTGGTTTCCTCCTTACCTATTCTAATTCCTTTCATCTCTCTTTTCTTCTCTTATTGCCAAGGCTAACAATTCTAATACAATATTGAATAGTAATGGGTTTAGTGGGGCAACCTTGTTTCCCCTGTGATCTTATTGGGAATGGTTCTAATTTATTCTCATTACATATGATTCTTGCTGATGGTTTTAAATAGACATTACTGATTATTTTAAGGAAAAGTTCCTTTATTCCTGATATAAATCCTACTTGGTCATGGTATATTATCCAAGGATAACTTTCTGTAATCTCTTTGCTAATATTTTATTTAAGATTTTGGCATCAATATCTATTAGGGAAATTGGTCTATAATTGTCTATAATTTTCTGTCTCTCTTTTGACCCTATCTGGTTTAGGTACCAGCACTATGCCTATGTCATAAAAAGAATTTGGTAGGAATCCTTCTTTCCCTATTTTTCCAAAGAGTTTGCATAATATTGGAAATAATTGTTCTTTAAATGTTTGGTAGAATTCACATGTAAAGCCATCTGGCTCTGAAGATTTTTTTTTTCCTTAAGAAGTTGATTAGTAGCTTGTTTGTTCAATTTCTTTTTTTAAAATGGGACTATTTAAGTAACATTTTTTTCTCCTCTGTTAATCTGGAAAATCTATACATTTGTAAATATTCATCCATTTCACTTAGATTATCATATTTATTGGCATATAGTTAGGCAAAATAGGTCCTAATTATTGCTCCAATTTCCTCGTCATTGGTGGAAAGTTCATCCTTTACATTTTTGATACTAATAATTCAATTATCTTTTTTTTCTGATCAAACTAATTAAAGGTTTATCTATTTTGTTGGTTTTCTCATAAAACCAACAGCTCTTTGTTTATTAGTTCAATAGGTTTTTGTTTCCTTTTGATTTTATTAATCTCCCCTTTTATTTTTCAGCATTTCAAATTTGGTATTTAATAAGTTTTTTATTTGTTCTTTTTTTAGCTTTTTACTTGCATGCCCAATCCATTGTTTTTCTCTTTCTCTATTTAATGAAAGTAAGCATCCCCTAAGAACTGCTTTGCACCCATCCCATAAATTTTGCTATGTTGTCTCCTTGTTGCCATTCTCTTGGATGAAATTATTGATTGTATCTATCATTTGTTGTTTCATTCACTCATTCTTTAAGATCAGATTATTATTCCAATTAATTTTAGTCTATTTTTCCCTGGCTCTTTATTACATATGATTCTTATTTCATAATAATCTGAAAAAGATGCATTTGCCATTTCTACCTTTCTGCATTTAATTTTGAGATTTTTATAGCCTAATCCTTATATATGGTCAATTTTTGTATAGGTTACATGTAGAGGACAGGAACTCTGAAAAGGTGTACTTGAATCTAAGTAGAATGGTGCTTATAGTTAAGCACCTACTTAGTATGAGATAATGGTTCTTTATGATGATGTAAACTATTACATGGTCCATGCTCAGTGTGTTGTAATGATATAATCATACTGAGGTATTTAAGGGAGTCTCAGTCACAGAAGATTCTCTCAGCCACAGCTCTCAGCCACAGACACAAGAGAAGACACCCCAACTCCAGATTCCAGGCTCTGGACTCCATTTTTGACCAACCTCATGGTGGCCCTCCTGCCTCCTTTACTTTTCCTTTAAGACCAATGACTCAGGCTGATCCCGAGGTCCTCCAGAGAGCTAGTCCAGACATTACAGTTCCATATACCAAGAAAAAAATGTACTCCTGTCTGTCTCCAATTTTCTATCATACCTAACTTTTCTAAAATTCTATTTACCTCAATTTCTTTCTTATGTATTTTGTTGTTCAATTTATCTAGTTCTGAGAGAGTAAGGTTGAGATCTCCTTGACTAGTATAATTTTGCTGTCTATTCTTCTTGCAGCTCTCTTAACTTCTCCTCTAAGAATTTGCATGCTATAGCCCTTGGTGCATAAATATTTGATATTGTTATTACTTTATTATCTATGGTACCCTTTAGCAAGATATAACTTCCTTCCTCATCTCTTTTAATTATTTCTATTTTTGCTTTTGCTTTATCAGGATCACTACCCCTGTTTTTTCTACTTCACCTAAAGCATACTAGATTCTGCTCCAGCCTTTTACCTTTACTCTGTATGTATCACTCTGCTTTAAATGTGTTTCTTGTAAACAATATATTCTAGGATTCTGGATTTTAATACAGTCTACTATATGCTTCTGTTTTACAGGAGAGATCATTCCATTCACATTCACAGTTAACATGACTAATCTGTATTTCCCATCATTTTATTTACCCTTACACTTTCCTTTCCTTTTCCCCTTTACCTCCTCCCCACTATTTTACTTCTGACCACCACCTCCCTCAAATAGTCTTCCCTCTTTTTTATAATTTTCCTCTACTACTTCTGTTTTCCCTTCTATTAGCCTCTCCCTTTCCTTTCCCCTTTCCCCTACCACTTCCCTATAGGGTGAGACAAGTTTCTTTGTGGAGCCAGGTATGTCTGATATTCTCTCTTTGAGCCAAATCTGATGAGAGTTAAGATTCACATAAAGTTATTCCCTCTCCCTTTTTTCCCTCAATTATAAAAGGTCTTCTGTGCCTGTTCATGAAATGTAATTTCCTCATTTTGTCCCCATTTTCCAGTACAATCCCCTTTCTACCCCTAGTTTCATTTTTATATTATCACAAGAAAATCAAATAATACTTGCACTCTCTAAGTATACCCATAGCAGAGATATAGTTCTCAAGAGTACTTTCCTTTTTTCCCTTTTATGCTTTTCTTGAATTCTGTATTTGGAGATCATTTTTTTTTGTTCAGCTCCTTTCTTTTCATAAGAAACAAATGAAATTCACCTGTGTCATTAAATGTCCATCTTCTTCCCTGAAAGATAATATTGAATTTAACTGGATAGTTGATTCTTGGCTGCAATCCAAGTTCCTTTGCCTTTCAGAATATTAGATTCCATGTCCTTCCATCCTTTAAGGTATAAGCTTCTAGGTCCTGGGTAATCCTGATTGTGGTTCCGCAATAGTTGAATTGGTTATTTCTGAATGCTTGCAATATTGGTCTGATAATTCTGAAATTCAGCTATGACATTCCTTCAAGTTTGCATTTTGGGGTCTCTTTCATTAGGTGATTTATCAAGTCTTTCAATGGCTATTTTACCTTCTGATTGTAGGACAATGGGGCAGTTTTCCTTGATGATTTCTGGAAATATAATGTTCAATTTTGCTGGAAAGCTTATTCTTGTATGTAATCCAAGTTTCTTTGCTTTTTGGAATATCAGATTCCAGGCTCTTTGATCCTTTAAGGTGAAATCTGTTAGGTCCCGGTTCTATTTTCATCATAGTTTCCAGGAAGTCCAAAAATCCTTGTCTCCTCTAGATCTATTTTCCAGATCAGTTGTTTTTTCCATGAAGTATTTTACATTTTCTTCTATTTTTTCATTTTGTTTTGTTATGTTCAACTGATTCTTGATGTCTTATTGAGTCATTCATTTCCATTTGTTCAGTTCTAATTTTTAGTGAATTATTTTCATCAGTTACCTTTTAAAATTCCTTTTGAATTTGGCCTTTTGAAATTTTAAATGAGTTGTTTTGTTCAATGGGTTTTTTTTTCCCATTTCACAAATTCTGTTTTTCAAGGAGTTGTTTTCTTTTTCCATTTTGTAAAAAGTTATTTGCTTTTTCCATTTCAGATTATTTCTGTGTTACCTTTTCCAAATCTTCTTGCAAAGTTCTCATTTCCTTTCCCCATTTTTCTTCTAAATCTCTTTTGAGGTTCTTTTTGAATTCTTCCAAGAGAGTCTTGCCAGATGGAGACCAATTCATATCATCCTTTGGGACTTCATATGGAGATAATCTGCTTTTAGTGTTCTCAGGGTTTGAAATCTATTTTCTTTCTCCATAAAACTATCTATGATCAGAGTGCTTTTGCTTTATTAAGGCATCTTTTTTAAAAAGGCTGCCATCTGCTTTTAGGGAAGATTGTTCAAGACAACAATGGCAGACCTAGGTTGGTGCTAACTTCCAATGCTAGATGGGTATGGCCAGGTTCGGTATTATTCAGGATATCAGGGAGAGCTCGGAAAAAGACATGTCTCTTTTCCACCATCTTGGCTCTTCCCCCTATGCTGTTTGTCAATAACTATCAAACTAAATTAAATAAATGTTTTACTATTGTGTGAAACTAGAATTTTTGACAATTAGGTGATGTAATGTGCTATTGTCTCCAGATACTAGAAGTGAATCAAGCAAAAAATAAACTGGATTCTAAAAACAAAATATGAGTTAAAACTAAAATTATTATCCATTACCAATATACTTTTATGTTTAGGCTTCTGCTGCACACTATTAATGTATGAATTAGCACTTTTACATTTATATTTGTAAAAAGTGTTAAGGGCTTCTGGGAACATCAAGTTCTGGAGAATTATCTACAGATACTAAGAAAAATAGAAAGGGGTAGTTCAATAAATAAACAAAAAAAAAATAGCAAAATATAGGAAAAGCAGAGAATGACTAGTCAAAGTTAACCTATATCCATAGAATAAAAGTTTTAGATCTGGAAGTTACATTAAGTCTATTTAGTAAAACTTTTCATTTTGCAGAAAATGATACCCAAAAATGTGAAATGTCTAGTATGAGATCATTCTTATACTTCATTCTGACTCGGTAATTCTATGTTGTTGTTCACTCATTTCAGTAATGTCTAACTCTTCGTAAATCCATTTGGGGTTTTCTTGGCAAAGATATTGGAGTGGTTTGCCATTTCTTTCTCCAGCTCATTTCACAATCGTGGAAACTCAGGCAGCATTAAGTGATACAGGATGTAAGTTTTATCTGAGGTCACATTTGAACTCAGGAAGATCTATTTTCCTGACTCAAGGTTTAGCACTGTATCCACTAAGTCACCTTATTCTTAACTGTTCCCTCTGTATATAGTCTCTTCTTTCTCAATGCATCCTTCAATAAATCATTCAACAAGTTTTTACTAAGTGACTACTATAGATCAAATACCGACCTTGGATCCTGGGCATCGAAGACAAATACAAAAAGTGAAACAATTCCTAATCTCAAGAAGCTTATATCCTTTCAAAGGAGATATCATTTCCAAATAGAGCATTGTACACATGTGGATAAAGCTGAAGGTATGGAGTCAGGAAGACCAGAGTTCAAATTCATTTTCAAATATTTACTAACTGTATAACCTTGGACAAAACCACTCTGTATGCTTATCTTAGTTTTCTCACCTAAAAATGGGAATAATAATAATAGCAACTATCTCTCAGGGTTATTAGGAAGATAATCAGTAAAACATCTGGCACAGTTGGTGCCCCATAGTGGGAATTATGTATCATCTATTTATTATTATCATTAATTACTTGACTATATATAAAATAAATATAAGACAGTTAAATGTGAAATATTTTGGGAGAAAGATGCTAGTAGCTATGGGATTAGAAAAAAATCTTCCCATAAAAGATGGTGCTTTAATTGATTTTTGAAGGAAGTGAGGGATTGCATGAAGCAGAGATAAGGAAAGAGTGCATTCCAAGTATACAGTGCATGGCTACTGAATAGTCAGTGTGAAGGCATAGAAATGGAGATAGTATTCCCCTTTTACAGATGAGGAAACTGAGTCTGAGAGTAGTTAAGTGATTTCCCACAGCTAGTAAATATCTGAGGCTAGATTTGTACTAAGTGCTCCCTGAATCCCAGGCCCAGTATTTTATCTACTACACTACCTAGCTAACATGGTTAGGATTTGCATGTAGGGAAAATTATTTTGACAGCTGGAAAAAGAATTGGAATGGGGAGATACTTGAAGCAGGGAGATCAATTAGGGCTTTGCATTATTTCAGGCAAGAGGTAATACAGACCTAAAGATGCAATTGAGTGAATATTATGAATCAATCAGATAGAAAAGAGGTAGAATCATCATGATTTGGCAACTGTTTGGATATGTATGGTAAGTAAAAGAGAGGAGATACAAACCTCAGAAATGGGAGAAACAGGAATATCATAAACAAAAATAAAGGTGTTTAGTACAGAGTAGGTTTTATTATTATTAATAATAATAATAATAATAATAATAATAATAATAATAATGAGTTCTCTTTTGGAAACACAGAGCTTGAAATTTTCAAGGAACATCCGGTGTGAAATGTCTAATAAACAATTAGTAATGGGAGAATGAAGCACAGAAAAGACAGTCTAGATATATAGATGTAAGTGTCATCTACAAAGAGATGTGAATTAAATCACTAGGCAAAAGTCACCACATGAGAGATGGTATAAAGAGAAGAGGACTTAGGACAGAGTTTTGGTGAACATCCAGTGGGGGAGGAGGAAGGGGCCATGGATGATGATAAATGCTACAAAATCAAAAAGGATAAATTATTAAAGAGAAGGAAATCAACACTACCAAATGCTACAAAGAAATGGAGGAGAAGGATCGATTAGAAACAGCTAGGTGTGGCAATTGGAGAAAATGATTTCAGTTGAGTGATGAATTTGGGAAGCAAAATTTCAAGGGGTTGCAAAATGATAAAAGAGGAAGAAGAGGCAAATAGCTCTTTTCTGGTTTGATTAGGAAAGGGAAGAGAAATATAGAATGATAGTTTGAGAGAATGGTAGAAGTGAGTAAAAATGAGAGAGAAATGGACATATTTTAAGACAGAAAATCAGGAAGCACTAGATAAAGAGAAAATTGAAATTAGGAGGAGTGGAAATGATTGAGAAACTCCTCTTGCTTCTAGAATAAAATACAAACTCCTCTGGCATTTAAAGCTGTTCACAATCTGGATTCACCTTGCCTTTACAAATATTATATTTATTTTTTGCACACTATATCCCAAACAAACTAGTCTATGTATTTCTCCCTACACATAATATCTTCAGACTCTTGTTGTCTTTGCCCAAACTGTCCCTTCTGCCTGGAATGCAGTCCCTCCTTACTTCTACTTCTTAGGATGAAATTTCTCCTGTATTCCTTCAAAGTTCAACCAATATTCTACCTTTTACTCTTGCCTTATACTGATACCTCCATCTAGAAACTCCTTCATTCACCCACACTGGAAATTACTTATACAATATTTTGTGTTTATCTGTATGCGAACATGTTGTACCCTCCCCAATAGACTGTAAGTTCCCTGAGGACAGGGAATATTTCATTTTTGTCTTTTTATACATAGTATCAATCACAGATCTCAACACAGGGGTAATACATAATAAGTATGTTCAGAATTGAAGTAAATGTGATTCTCTGCTTCCTTAGGCTGATATATTTCCTTTTGCTAAGCCATCCCTTGCCATCTTTTTTCCCATCCAGAGAAATTTGTATAATTGCCACTGCACTTTTTCCAGTCATCTCTCTTGTGATTGTTGTTCAATTATATATGACTCCATTTGGGGTTTTCTTGGCAAAGATATCGAAGTGTGTTTGTCATTTCGTTTTCCAGATCATCTTAAAGATGAAGAAACTGAGGAAAGCAGGGATAAATGACTTGCCCAGGATCACACACCTTATAATTATCCAAGACTTGAACTTAGATTTGAACTTAGTACTTCCTGATTCCAGACCTGGTGCTCTATTGCTGCCTAGCAACCACTATGGGCCAATAACCATCCATTCTTCTTGCTCACTTATTGCTCTTCTTGGAGAAGATAAGGCTTTTCCTTTTAACATGGGGGCTCCTTCTGTCCTCAAATGATAGTGCTATGCTTACTGCTCTCTTCTCCCTCCAAGCGAAAGGATAATAAGAATTCTTCTTTAGCTGAAACTAGCAGAGTGTTTGCCTCATTAGCCCGGGAAGCACTATCACACTCTAATTGGTTTAGCAGTGGAGGCAAGAATAGATAACATATGGCTTCACTTTGCAATTGAGGGCTCATTCAGTTTTAAAAAATAAACACAGCAACACATTTATCTATGTTTCCACTACTGCTGAATTACTGTCCAAACAAAATCTACACATTAGCTGCCACTCAGAACATGCCTTCATTTCTTTTTAGGCAAAAAACCCTGCACAGCTCCCAGACACACTCTGGTCACCACAAAGCCCTTACCTTCAAGTCTGGCAAACCAATTTGAGACATGGGGAAGAGTTGCCCCAGACTTATTCAACTGATGGATCCCCACTTCCTGCAATCATCTATACAAAGAATTAGTCATTATTTCTTCTTCTTCTTCTTTCAGTTCCTCCTTTACCTCTACCACATATCTACCTGATTAAAGAAAATTATCACATAAATAAAACAAGCCACTAATACATGATGTTTGCCCAGCCAAGATGCCCCACAAGAATGTATGATTATATTTATAAAATGTCTTTTATAAAATGTAATATCTATTATGTGCCAAGCACTGTGCTGGGGATACAAAGAAAGCAAAACACAATCTGTGCTCTCAAGGAAATCACAGTCTAATGGAGGAGGAAAATGTGCAAACAACTATGTATAAGCAAATTATATAAAGGATAAATTGGAAATAATCAAAAGGAAAGCTCTGTGACTCAAAGCAATGATGAAAAGCTTTCTGTAGATGGTGGAATTTTAACTAGGACTTAAGAGAAGCCAGGAGGCAGAGATGAGGAGGATGAGTTTCCCAAACAAGGGAAATAGTTGGAACTTCCCAGAGTACAAAGACAAAAGCTGCACACAGGATAGAAAGGTAAGAAAACGGAAAGCTTAGAAATCCAGGTGCAATTCTCCCTGTGTATTTCTTCCTCCATTAACAGCTTAACATACTAGAGTGGTCAGAATGGCAACTCTTCTCTCTACCAGGGTAATTACTGATCATCCTGCCACAATATCTTTGTCATATCCTCTCACTTAATTCTATCTGCTGAAAATATAACTATGTTTCAAAACTCAGTTTAAATAATAATAGTTAACATTTATATAGTGTTTAGTATTTGTCAGACCCTGTGCTAAGTGCTTTATAATTATTATCTCATTTTATTGTCCCAGGAGTTAGATACTTTTATCATCCCCATTTTACAGATGAAGAAACGGAGGCAAACACAAGCTAATAAGTGTCTTATGCCAAATTTGAGCTCAGTACTTCCTTACTCCAGCCCCGGAAGGTAAGTACTATTATTATTTCTACTAAGGAAAACCGGAGTTGTGACTTCCCTAATGTCACATAACTAGTAAGTTCTGAGGATAAATTTGTATTCAGCTCTTCCTGACTGCAAGGCCATGGTGGGCTATAGTATTATCTTCTGAGAATTCTTTAATCTGCTCATAATGAGAATGGTCTTTCCTTTCTCAAAATACTTGCAAGAACTTTCCAAAGTCACATTTCACTTTGTATCACACTTACTCATGTCTGGGTCCTTACCACCAGATCATAGATTATAAAATTAAAGCTAGAGAGAACAATAGATGCTATCACAGCCCACTCTTTAATTTCACAAAGGAAAAAACTTAGGGGCACACATATTCAAGGTCACAAAGTTTGTAACAGAACCAGAATGTAAACCGAGAGTGTCTGGTTCCATAAATAATGTTCTTTACACCATTGCACAATAGTTACCTCTAGGGCAAAGATTATGAACTGTTCATCTCTACAATTCCCTCAACACCTTGTTTTGCATATACTTAAGATCATAATAGCCAGACAGCCTAGTGGATCTATCCACTGAGTTCTTAATGTGTATAGTGGATAGATAATGCCCTACTAGAGGGAGAGTTATGTTCAAGTCTTTCCTTTAACATATATAAATAGAGCGTATGACTTGATGAAAACCACTTAATACCTCAGTGCCCCATACAACAATGTAAAACTTTAGGTATCAGACAAGATATTGATTTGCATTTTAAAGAAAGTTTTTGAGTAGAACCAAGAGAATATTATACACAGCAACAAGATTATACAATGATAAATTCTGATGAACATAGTTCTTTTAAACAGCAAGGTGATTCAGACCAGTCCCAATGGTCTTGTGATGGAAAGAGCCATCTGAACCCAGAGAAAGGACAGTGGGAATTGAATGTTGATCACAATATAGTATTTTCCCTCTTTTTGTGGTTGTTTGTTTGCATTTTGTTTTCTTTCTCATGTTTCTTTTTTTATCTGATATTTTTATGCAGCATGATAATTGTAGAAGTATATATAGAAAAATTGCACATGTTTAGCATATATTGGATCACTTGCCATCTAGAGGGAAGGATGGGGGAGAGGGAGAAAAATTGGAACACAAGGTTTTCCAAGGATGAATGTTGAAAAATATATATGCCTATGTTTTAAATTTTTTAAAAAAACTGTAAAAATATTTTTTTAATTTAAAAAAAAAGTTGTTCCCATGGAGTTCCTTACACTGATGAAGTCACATGTCTGGGGCAAAAGATAATAATAATGAATGTTTTTTTTTCTGAATTAAAATGATGAAATGATGTCCTCATTTTTCACCTCAGTTGTATTCTCAAGAATGGGAACATTTAGGCTTAAAAATTAAATAGCAAAGGCAACGCAGATTCCAACTCATGGAAGACATATAACTTAAGGCTCTTTCAACTGGGGAATCAATCTAAGGCATAAAAACTGATTACTTTAGTCCCATAATTTTGGGAGATTCAGAATCTTGAGACATAAAGAAGTTATATACACTAGACTAAGTAAACAACCAAGATTCTAAGCTACTCATCTCACTGGGTATTTAGCTAAAAAGTAGGGTATTTGGAAATGAGAATTGGGAAATTTTCAATTCTCTCTTCCCTCCTGTCTTAATGGAATTCCCTGTGAAAATTAATTCTAGGGAAGCTATGTAGTGTAGTAGATAAAGATCTAGACTCAGGAGGACCTGAATTTGAATTAGGCTTCATACACTTAATATTTACTAGCTTGTATGACCTTAAGTAAATAACCCTGGTTGCCTTACAAAACCAAAAAAGGAAAAAAAAATAATCTAATGCCCTTGATGCCATTTTCTTACAAGCCCCTTCATGGCCAAAATCTAAGAAATATCCCTTTTCTTTCATTCATCTCTCCCTCTTCACTGCTTTCCTCATCTGCCTACAATCATTCTCATTGACCTCAATCCAACCCTTTCTTTCCCCATTAGTTATTACACCAACTCTATTCATTGCCAAATTTCCTGAAAAATATACTTTTAAAAATCATTTTTTCACCACTTTGCTACTCTTTCTTTGCAATCTGATTTCTATACAATCAATCTGTCTGTCTGTCTGTCTGTCTGTCTCTGTCTATCTGTCTCTTCCTGTCTCTGTCTCTCTCTGTTTCTCTGTCTCTCTGTCTCTGTCTCTCTCTCTATGTGTTTCTCTCTCTCTCATATGTGATCAATGACTTCCTTATAGCATTTTTAGGTCTCATCCTCCTTTACCTATATACTGCTTTAACATTGCTTTATCACTCCATTTCTCTTTACTCTCTCCTCCCTCACTTAGAGTCAGTCAATCAGTCAGTCAATAAATTATTATGTGTCAAGCACTGTACTAAGCACCAGGGATACAAAAAAAAAATTTAAAGATAATTCTCAGCTTCAGGAAATAGTCTATCTAAGAGACAACATGCAAGTAACCATATAAAAACAAGTTAAATCCAGAGCAAACAGTTGATAATCATCCAAAGGAAGGAATAACTATGGGAGATCAGAAGGTGGAGCTTGAAAAATTCCCAGGAAGGCAAGATATCGAGATAAGGATATAGAGTATTTCAGAGATAGTGGACAGACAATAAAATTGCCCTCATTTGGGAGATGGAATATCATGTTCAAGGAACAGCAGAGAAGCCACTGGCACTGGATCACACAAGTCTGTGGGGAGTTATAAAATGTAAGAAGGCAAAAAAAGGTGGGAAGAGATAGGTTGTGAGGTCTTTGAATACCAAAGAGAAGATTTTGTACTTGATCCAAAAAATGACAGGGAGCCAGAAAAATTAACTGAATGAGGGCAGAAGGCAGGTGATATAGTCAGACCAGCACTTTAGGAAGATCACTTTGACAGAGGAGTGGAAAATGGACTGGAGTCCAAATGTCTAATCTGTGCCTTAAACTCCATGTGTTCAAAATTATACTTAATAATTCCCTCTTCCTTCTTTTAAAAAAATAAAACCCCATTCCTGCTTCTGACTTTAGTATTTGGCAGTGATATCACCACCCACCTACCCAGGCTCCTATGTTCAATAAATGTGAAAATTCAGTCAGTATAACTGAGTGGGAGCACAGTAGTTCAGTGGTTAGGAAAATGAGCCTCATGTCAGAAACACCAACTTCAGATGGTGTTATCTTGGACAAGTTACCTCAGTTTACTTGTTTACCTCAGTTTCCTTATTTGCAAAATAGAGGCAAAAATGGCATCTACCTCCTAATATTCTTGTAAGTGTTCACTAAGTAGGATGCCTGGCACATGGTGAACATTCTATAAATGGTAGCTACTTGCTATCTTTGCCACTTACCTGCTCTTCATCTCTAATAGCCAATCAATTACCAAGTACAATAGAATATCCTCCATGATATTTGTCACACCTGTCTCTTCTTTATTAACCTTTCATCTTACTCCCTCCCAAGAAAGGTCTTCATCTTTCCAACAAGAATGCAGGCTACCAAAAGTATCTGTAATCCAACCAAACAGGCTGTATCTAACCTGCTCTTAGGAGAAAAAAAATTACATACTTGAGACATTTTTAACTTACTCTTCATTATTAACATAATCTCCATTGCTTTCGTAAGTCACTGGACAATAAATAAAATAATACATAAATACATCGAGCTTTTAAAATATTATTAAAAAGCTATAAATGAAAGGGACTTCAGAAACCAGGTGATCTAGCCCCTTCATTTAATGAATAAGGTTAAAAGATATGTCCAAGTTGACATAAGTAGTGTCAAAGGCAGAAGTATTGTCATGCCATTCTCAAGTGATTGGACCATTATAACAACCTCCTAAAAAGGTCTTCCTACTTCTGGGTTTGGATTGGGTTTTTGTTGTTGTTATTATTATTGTTGGTTGTGAGGATGGGGGTGGAAGGGTGGGGGTAGTTTTGTTTTGGGGGGTTGGGAGTTTTATAGTGAGAGCAGGGTTATCACCCTCTACAGCACTACCAGATTCATCTTCCTTAAATCTTCATCGCTCCATTGCTCAAATCCCTTGAAAGTTTCTTACCATTTGCCAAGTAAGATTATCTTTTCTTTCTCCAGAATGAAGTCTTACAAATTTCCACTCTTATCTTCAACTATCTCCTGCAAATATTCCAAACAACAATCCACCTAAACTACTTATGATCATACAAATCATATCCAAATTCACACAGATCGTAAGCACCCAAAGTCACGAAGGGAAAAGGAGAAAACAAAATATAAAAGCCTTAAAGACTATAAGGTTCTTGGGGACAAGGACTAGTTTGCATTCCCCCACTAGTATAACTCCATTAGTATGTGGGAAAAAGTATATGTATAGATCAAGGGTAAAGGATTCCCCCAGATTTTTCGATGCTCTTTACCTAAGAATCTGGGAACAATTTGGCCCACTTTCTCATATCTTTTTCTTCTAATATCAGGCATACTTTTAAATAATGGTTTTAATTTTTTTGGCCATTTTTCTCATTCTAGCATCATTCAGGGATAACTCACCATTCTTCACATGGAAATTAAATATAAAAGAAAAGGAAAATACTATTTCATTGGTTTCTGCTTTCAAAACTTTTTTTTTTCGTGTTTTCTTGAATGTCTTGAATGTCTCTATTTTTTTCCCTTTTGGGGGATGAGAGGTGCTAATGCCATTTCTTTTTCATGACTTCAAATAAAAAAGAAATGAGACCAGGTTGGACTGTGGCAGATTGATGCGGTAGAGTGGTCTTGAGCTGTAGCTTGTTGGTGAATTTCATTTTCTCTCTCTTTGAATTCCTGTTTGGTTACCTGGCTTCCAATGGAGCTGAACTTCCCAACCATACTTGAAGATTCCGTGGTTACTTGAAATGAAGTTTATCTGGGGTTGGTTGATGAATGGTAGAGTTTGCAATGTCTCAAGGCAATAGGATGTGTATTATTAAACTGTAGATATTATTAGTACAGTAAATTTATGCTAACAATTTTATTTTGTATAATTTTTATCTTTTTTTTTTTTGGTTAATATTTTTCCTTTCCCTTTCCCCTTTTTGGTTTATCTCCTACCTGACCTTGTTCTCTCCTACCTCCCTTTCCATAAAAGCTTTCCCCTATTCTCTCCCCTTCCCCCAGTGTTTCAGTAAATTTATTTTTCAGGTGCCTAAATATTGCAAGTATGAATCCTTTTTTTTTTTGATTTGTATTTTATTATGATTTACACAAACAGCTGGTTTGTGAACTGTATTACTCCTGATATTTTTAAAATATTGTGGGTGTTTTAATAAATTTTATATTTTTTTTGCACTCAAAAAAAATAGGATTACTTACTCCTTAAAGATATGGAGTCTGAACTCTGAAATACCACTACACACCTGTCAGATTGGCTAAGATGAATGTTGGAGGGGCTGTGGGAAAACTGGGACACTGATGCATTGTTGGTGGAGTTGTGAAAGAATCCAACCATTCTAGAGAGCAATTTGGAACTATGCCCAAAAAGTTATCAAAATGTGCATACCCTTTGACCCAGCAGTGCTACTACTGGGCTTATATCCCAAGGAAACACTAAAGAAGGAAAAGGGACCTGTATGCGCCAAAATGTTTGAGGCAGCCCTTTTCATAGTGGCTAGAAACTGGAAGATGAATGGATGTCCATCAATTGGAGAATGTTGGGTAAATTATGGTAAATGAATGTTATGGAATATTATTGTTCTGTAAGAAATGACCAACAGGAGGAATACAGAGAGGCTTGGAGAGACTTACTGAGACTGATGCAGAGTGAAACAAGCACAATTAGGAGATCATTATGCACTTCAACAACAATACTGTATGAGGATGTATTCTGATGGAAATGGATATCTTCTACAAAGAGAAGATCCAATTCAGTTCTAGTTGATCAATGATGGCCAGAAACAGCTACACCCAGAGAAGGAACACTGGGAAATGAGTGTAAAGTTTGCATTTTTGTTTTTCTTCCCAGGTTATTTTTACCTTCTAAATCCAATTCTTCCTGTGCAACAAGAAATTCGGTTCTGCACACACATATTGTATCGAGAATATACTATAACACATTTAATATGTATGGGACTGAATGCCTTCTAGGGGAGAGGGTGAAGGGAAGGAGGGAAAATTTGGAATAGAAGTGAGTACAAGGGATAATGTTGTAAAAAATTACCCATCCATATGTACTGTCAAAAAAGTTATAATTATAAAATTAATTTTTAAAATGTTAAAAAAAAAAAAAAAGATATGGCATCTGTGGGGACGTCTTTCCAACATGCACTGTTCAAAAAAACCCAGGAATGGCTTAACTATGTAACTGGACAAATTGATAAGGATTTGGCACCCCCCAAACACACACACACACACACACACACACACACACACACACACACACATACACATACACACACAAACACTTTCTGTTTAGCCTCATTTTAATTTAGCCTGTCTACTAGTTTTGTTTTGTTTGGGGGGGGGAGGGTTGTAGTTGTTTTATTACATTTTGTTTATATTTAGTTTAGTTAATTCCCCTCATATTTACATTTCAATGACTAGGCTTAGATTTAACTGTGTGCCTACAATTGTGTATGCCCCTTAGATATGATTTTTCTTATCACTTTCTTTTTCTACAACCAGTTGGTAAATTTTGACTTCTCTGAATATTTCAGTACTACAACCAATCCCCATCTACCCTAACCAATTGCCCTGAATTAATGCCATGAATTCCATAAAAAAATTCCTTGGGAAGGAATACTTAGAGCTTTAGCATCTAGTTTATCTTACTCCCTCCCAAGAAAGGTCTTCATCTTTCCAACAAGAAAGCAGGCTACCAAAAGTATCTATAATCCAGCCAAACAGGCTGTGTCTAACCTGCTCTCAGGAGAAAAAAAAATTGTATACCTGAGACATTTTTAACTCGCTCTTCATTATTAACATAATCTCCATTACTTTCTTAAGGCACTAGACAATAAATAAAGTAATACATAAAGCCCTGATTTGTATCATTTGCTGATTTCTGAGGTATGAACTAAACATTTAACAACTTTCTCAAAATGGATTTTTTCAAACCTTCTCTTTCATTAAGATACAGCTCCAGCACCCCATTGTATTAGTCACGCTGTATTCATTTTATATATGTCAGAGCCAGATAGGTGGCCAGATAGATAGAGGGTCAAACCTGGAGTCAGGAAATCCTAAATTCAAATCTTGACCTCATGCTAGCTTTATGACCCTGGGCAACTCACTGTACCCTGTTTGCCTATAGTTTCCTCCCTTGTAAAATGGACCATAGAAGGAAATGGTAAAACACTCCAAAGTAGTTCACTTCTTTGCTAAGATAACGTCACAAAGACAACATCAGAAAAACAAATACATTTTACATATACTTATAAGCTCCTTATGAGTAGGTATCGTTTCATTATTTGTACTTGTATCCTAGTGCCTATCACTTAGTGGGCTGTTAATAAATACTTGTTAATTAAATATTAAATACAGAGAAGTTTGTATTTATGTAAAATTAAAGGACTTTTTTACCTGAGCCCACAGGCCCTTTTCTTCTTCCCATAGAGATATACACAGTTTTTCTAATTCATAATTAAAATCCTGGGAGGTTTGAATTACCAGGGAACAGAGTAACCCTCTCCTCCAGGGGCTCCCAACTTACCCTTGAAAGGAATTGCCACAAAACAATAAACTTGAATCTATACATTATCAAAATACAGAATACTCAAAACAGTGAATACGACAGTGGTTTATGCTTTTGTTAAGATTAGTATGTGTTCAAAATAATTCGTATTTCCTTTTCTTAGGCTTGGAGCCTCCCCATTATTTGGAGAATAAAAGACATGGAGTCATGTGAGAGTCAAATTTCCCCCCATAATTCACAGTGCCATTATCTCACATCTAATATCCTACCCAGGGTTTAAGATCAGGTCCTCAGACTCCAAATTGAGCTTTTTTTCCTACTTTATCAAAATTTCTTTCAACAATTTTATTTCTCTAAAATAACTGTACTATGCTCTTTTCTCTTATGTTTATCAGATATAATTGGGATGTGTTTCTGCATATGTGTCTCTGTGTGTGTTTTTGTGTGTCCATATGGGTGTATTTAGACAGAAGTTGGGGGGGAAAGCTGAAATGCAAAACCTCAGAGAAATAGCATTGAGACCCTCTGGTGGGCATTAGGAGCTCTGACAGCATTCCAGCATTCTTCATCTTTTTTGAAAATGCTGTTGTCATTGGCAATAATCAAATTATTTTATGTGTAATCATGTCACTGAAAAGGGTGTTTTATCACCAGTAAATAGTCGGTTTCAAATTTAAAAATGTCCCAAGGAAGGTAAAAGAATTCAAGGTGATATTGAGGTGTTGTGATAAACAATTCTTAAATCATTTTAAAGGATACAGAACACTTTGTGGAATCTCTTATTTTGGTGTCCCACAACCTTGTAAGGTGGCCTCTTGCAAATATTCCCATTTTGTAGATAAGAAAGTGATAACAAACACTTAACTGACTTTCCAGTGGGAACATAGCTAATAAATGTTAAGGACTGAATTTAAAATTAGATCAAAGTGACAGCAAATCCAGCTCTCTATTCACTGCCCACACTGTCACTACAAAGGTTTATGGAAACCTATTCTTAAATGTGGAAGAGCTCTTACAGGTTAGCTAGTGCTGCAAACTCATTTTATTAGGGAAGAAAACCAAAGCACCAAAAGCTTGAGGTACTCTCCCAAGGTCACATAACTATTAAGTGAAAAAACGTAGAATTGAATCCCAGGTCATTTAAGTCCAGTTCAATGTTCTTCCCACTCCACCACACTATCCCAAGTTCTAATATATAAAGCTTCTCTCTTAAATAGCATGGACTCCCTTAGGAATTGCATTGATTTATTGAGACTATAGCATACCATTCAGAAAAATATTTCAGAAAATTCCTTTCAGATACTAAGAATAAAGTTCAGAATCATTGTAGACAACAGCATTTATTACACACTTGCAATATATTCTGTTTAAGCACTAAGAACACAATGAAAGAAAAAAAAAACTACTTACTTTCAAGAACATTATTCTCTGATAGAGAAGACAAGATCCAATTAATTATGTATAAATTCCATATATACAGGATAAATTGGAGATATTCAACTGTGAAAAGGCACTAATATCAAGAGGAATAGATTTAATTTTTTCAATAATATTTTGTTTTTCCAAATGCACGTAAAGATCGTTTCCAACATTCATTTTTGTAACATTTTGTGCTTTAATATTTTCTCCCACTTCCTTCTACCACCCTCTTTACCCAAGACAGCAAGCAAGCTGATTTATACATGTACAATCATTTTAAAATACTTCCATATTTGTCATGTTGTACAAGAAAAATCAGATCAAAAGAGAAAAAGGTACAAGAAAGAGCGTGAGAGTGAAAAAACTATGTTTCTATCTACATTCAGTCTCCACAGTTATATTTCTGGATTCAGATAGCATTTTCCACACCAAGTCTATTAGAATTATCTTGAATCACCACAATGTTGATAACAGCCATGTCCATCATAGTGGATGATCACATAATCTTGTTACTGTGTACAATGTTCTCCTAGGTCTGTTCACTTCAATCAGCATTAGTTCTTATAAGTCTTTCTAGGCTTTTCTGAAATCAGCCTACTCATTATTTCTTATAGAACAATAATATTCAATTACATAAGGAATAGATTTCTTGTAGAAAGTAAAAATTTTAGCTGGGACTGGAAGGAAGTCAAAAAGATCATACAGTAGAGAGAGAAGAAGAAGAAAAAATAATTCATTCATGGTGGATAACCAATGAAACTTCAGATTCAGGAATTTTAATACTTTATATTGGGAGCAAAAAGGAGGTTACTGTCAATTTATCATAGAGCATGTGTAGGGGAGTAAAATATCAGAAGATTGAAAAGATAGCAAGGACACTATGAAGAGCTTAAAAATCCAAACAAAGCATTTATAGTTGATCCTGGAGATGAGAGCTACTGTACTTTATACAATAAGTAAATGACATAGTCAGATCTATACTTTAAGGAAGATCAATTTGACTGATAAATAGATTATGGAGTAGGGAGAGACTCAAGGCAGGAAGACCAATCCAAAGTCTTGGCACAAGATGAATAGGACCTGCACCAAGATGGTGGACAATATCAAAGGAGATAAGGAGCATAAATGAGAGGTAGAAAATGTAGAACCTAAAGTAGTTGTCAAATGATTGGATGTGGGGCTGTGAAAAAAATGTAAAAACTCAAGGATGACAACTAGGCTACAAGCCTGAGTGATTAGAACAATGGTGATAATCTCAACAATAATGAGAAAGTTAGGAAGAGAAAGTGATCTGAGAGAAAAAGATAATGAATTCAATTTTAAACATGTCATCCTTACTTTAAGATATCTATGAGATATCTAGTTTGACACTTGTAGGAAAGAAGTTGTTTAATTTGAGACTAGAGGTCAGGAAGGAGATTAGATAAACAGAACTGAGAATCATCTGCATAAAGTTGATAATTTAATATACATGATCTCAGACTGGAATAGAGAGAGAACCTTAGGGGACTCACACAAATAGAAAACTAGCAAAGGAAACTGAGGAGTGATCAGAAAAGTAAAGGGAGAATCACACAAGAACAGTAGCATGAAAACCTAAAAATAAGAAATCCCAGAAGAGATAATGATTTCTATTTTCAAGGCTGAAGAAAAATCAAGAGATAATAGTATTGAGAAAAGACTATTAGATATGGCCATTAAGAAATCATTAATGACTTTGGAGAGTTTCATATCAATGATGAGATTAGAAGCCACACTTCAGAGTTGAGAAAAGGAAAAGCTGGGATATGAAAGTACTTGTTGTAGATGGTTTACTCAAGTTGTTTAACCACAAAAGAGAAAAGAGATGTAGGACAATAGCTAGTAGGAATAGACAGATAGTGTAAGGATTTTTGAAGACTGGGAAGACAGGGGCACATTTGTAGCAGTAGGGAAGTAGCCAGTAGACAAAGAGAGCTTAATACATTAGTGGGAGAGTTGGTATGACAGAGAGGGCAATCTAATGGATAAGACAGGTTGGAATGGGATTACTTGTATATATAGAGAACGTCTGATCATAGATCTAAAACTCAAAAGTTGACTTCAGAATCAATGTACTTTCACAAATGTGGAAATGGAAATCAAAAAAGGTTGTGTCTTGTCTAAGTTCACAAAGGTAATACATATCAAAGGAAACATTTGAATATAGGTCCATGGCCTCCAAAACTAAGGTTCTTTCCCTTACAAAGTGAAAAAGAATCACGAATTTCAAGTTCTAATGCTAACTATATGCCCTTGGATAATCATATAACCTCCTCCCAAGGCTGGATTGAACTAGATCAGGCATTCTCAAACTATGGCCTGCGGACCAGATGGGGCTAATGAGGATGTTTATGGGGCCCGCCAGGTTATGGCAAATGGGCTGAGGGGCGGAGAGAGAGTGTGTTTTTGTTTTTACTATAGTCCGGCCCTCCAACAGTCTGAGGGACAGCGAACTGGCCCCTATTTAAAAAATTTGAGGATCACTTAATTAGGTGATCTCTTGGATTCCTCTACCTTCAAATCACATAATTCATTGAACAACCAATCATTCTTGCTTGGTATGGGGCAGCAATGTGTTCTGCCTTACAACAGAGGGAGAAAGAGCTTCACTAGATTCTGAAATTCCATTCAGAGGTGGCTTGGGATTGATCCAGCTACCCCTGGAGAAGCACCTATATAGTTCTGAAAGCAGCCTAAACCTCACAGAAGCAGGTTTTCAAGTATCACAAAGGACATTGCTGCAGGATCACCATAGCAACAAATTCCCTTGGTCCTCAATCACACTTTCTCACCTTGGGTCTTATATTTCAGCCTGAGCTATAAGATGTAAGAAACCTGGAGGCAGATTCTCCAGAGCAAACATTGTTCTCATTGAGTATTGGGGTTAGGGTGGCAGAAGGGTGGGAAGATAAAAGTAAAGAGAGAAAGATGCTCTTCTCAGTGAGAGACATCACCCTTCTACTGATTTATGACAGTGACAAAATAATGTATTCTAAACCCGTTAGAAAAGTGATTGAATAAAAACATGAGTCCATCTAGTATCCTTACTTGATCAAAATGCCTCCTAACATCACAAGAACTAACTCCAAAGTTTCAAACATTCTACATGTCAGTCAAACTGGCCTATATACTATATACTTACATAAGACATCTACCTCCTACCTCTATTATTTTTACTGTTTTTTGCCTAAAATGTTTTTCCTCCTTACTTTTGCTCTTTGGAACCTCCAGCTCCCTGCCAGTATCAATTTAAGTAATATCTCAGTTACTTCTTCTTATTATTTTGCATTTGTTTTGTCTACATAGTCTAATTTTATTTGTACATAAGTTACTTCTTTCTTGCCAAATGTATGCCCTTTATAAACACTGATTTTATAGTACTTGATAGAGAATATGAATTTTAAATGCATAAGTAATTTAATTAATAAGGAAATAAAACCTAAAAGTAGACTTATAGAAACTACTGAAATTTCAATATAAATTAAGGAAATATAACAAAATATAAGTCTAAGAAAAAGCAAAATTTAGCTTTCGAAAAATCCTTATGTATACCTAATTTTTCATTGCATGAAGCATCCTAGGGAGATTTTTTATCTGAGGTCTATTAATATTTTTTTACTATTTTGACAAATCTATTTCTATGTAATTGGTTCTCTTTGTAATACTATATTTTATTTTGTGGCTTTAAAATATTCTGAGCCATTCCTTGACTTTACCAGATTACCAAAAGTGTCTCTAAAACAAAGAAGAGTTGGAATCCCTAGGATACAGCCAGGGCCAAAACTGAAAGGAATAATAGATACAATTCTGTAAGCAGAACATTCTTTGTAATATCAAGCACAATAGTCATGAGGGTATATGAATAATTAATGGAAAGCAGTAGTATATAATTCTCAATGACTAATATTCATTATCCTTAATTTAGCAGTTATGTGACTCCTAAAATTTGTACCCATAATTCTAGCATAAGATAGGGGAATGAATCCCTGGGCTACCACCAAAGTCAGTATCTACTGCTAGATGTCCTCATCAGCAAAGTTCCTCACTTTACATCTCTCTCCTGGTAACCAAAAAAACAGAAAGGGGTAGAAAAGCAGCATGCCCAAGAATAATTTGGCCACCAAAATACTGCATTTTAAACATTATATGAACAAAGTTATTGGATTAAAAAACATTTCAGGATAAATTGTAAATGAGGAGACAGTAACCTCACAGATATTTTGCATTGGGATCATGCCTCTGCCCCCCCTTTCCTAACCTCTCATCTGTCTTCTGTTCTTCCACCATTTGGTATTCATTTCTTTCCATTGGTGCCCATGGTAACAGCCAGATATAAAACACAGCCTGGAGAAATTCTTGCAAAGATCTTGAAACATGGCATCTTGCCCACATTTTCCATCAATATAATAGCATGCACCACACAAACAATGCAGCATCATTCTAATTCTCTTCCTTTCATTTTCCACCCACTTAGGGGCAGCCAAGGCCATTTGTGCAGCTTATGAGATGCCTGTCTAGTACATTTATATTCATGAACTTACTGATCAGTCTTTCATGATATTTCCAAAAATGCTTGTGCAAGAAACTTTGCTGAATTAATTTCACCACTCCCAGTTAACCCTTGCCCAAGATTGGAGCATTTGCCAGAAATCAGCTTCTTTGAGGGATGTTCCATCTGTCTGTTTATCTAATCAGAAGGGAAGGTTTGAACAGTTACAATTCCTCAGGCCTTTCAAATATATACTGAATATTCCATGAGATTCTAACAAAGATATATATATTTCTCTACATTTTAAAGCTAGGATGTGAACACTGAAAAAGGAAGAGTATGAAATCCAAATGTGAATATGGTTCAATGTTTTTTATTGTTTTGTTTTGTTTTTTTTTTCAAATTTAAGGGTAAGCTGATTAGATTCCTATCAGGCTTATCAAGCCAGAAGATCTAATTATTGGTGGCACAGTGGGACATCAGAGTAGATTATAAAGCAATTCTCATCTAACCATAAAATACTAAAATATGAAATACTTTAAGCAGTGAATACAGAAGGGCTGGTACATTTTTAGAGAACTGCAGTGTACCCAAAATAAGGCATACTTCCTCTTCTCTCTTGGTAAGCTACCTCATTTTTGTTAGAGTGAAATTTGTTTCTGTCCAATAATAATAATTTCTTTTTATATTTTACTCCAGTAATGAATAAAAAAATCATTAATTAAATGCTCACTATCCACTAAAAACTGTGTTAAGTGCCAATCATACAAATGCAAAATCAAGATTGCTTCTGCATTCAAAATTCTTATATCCTATTATCATTCAGTTATTTTATTCATACCCAATTCTTCTTTACCCCTTTTTTCAAGTATTTCACTAACGATGCTCAAGTAGTTTGTCATTTCCTTCTATACCTTATTTTATGGACAGGGAAACTAAGGCAAATAGGATTAGTCATTTGCCCAGGGTCACAAAACTGGTAAATGTCTAAGGCCAGATTTGAACTGAACACTATAGGTCTGGAGCGCTATGCACTGAACTATCTAGCTACTTATATCCTAATAGAAGAAGGCAATACATAGGAGGGCAATTGAAGAGTGCCTCAAAGATCCTTGGGGTGCAGTTTTAGGATTTATGGCAAAGACTGGGATACAACAGCAGGATACATGAATACAAAATCCTTATAAAAACAAAATATTTCTCAAAAACTATTCCATGAAAAAAAAATTGTTGCATAATCAATCAGGACAAGGAAGATATAGCTTAGGAGGAGTTAAGTAAAGAAAAGAGAAAGAAAGAAAGTATTAAAGCAAACTGGCGATAAGTTAGAGCATATCTACCCCCAAAGACTTGTACCAGTGGAATGGATGGATGAGAATAATTTGTTCCCTGAAAGTAGCTAAAGCAGGCGTTCTGGACCCAGCCAGACAGTGAAGACGCCAAGGTCATCTACTGCATCTCATGCTATCAGCAATTGTCCTGACTTTTGTCTTGCCTCTGGAATGACTCAGTTAGAGTGAGACAGGCTGATTGCTTTGTGCAATTCTGCCTCATTTAAATCCAGTTCATGATGCTTTATACTCTTTGAAAAAGAAGGCTATACAATAACATTTAAGAAAGATTAGCTTGAAAAGGAGGAAGAGAAAAGATGAAGGAGGAGGAAGAAGAGGAAGCATTTATTAAGCAACGCTCATGTGCCAGGTATTATGCTAAGTGCTTTAAAAATATTATCTCATATGATCCTCACAGAATTCTTTTGAGGTAGGTGCTATTATTATCCCTATTTTATAATTGAGGAAACTGAAGCAGACTAGGTTAAATAATTTGTCCAGGATCATACAGGAGAAGTCTGTGGTCAGATTTGAACTGACTCCAAGCCTAGCATTACAAGCCACCTAATTCCCTCTAAGGTTCATCAACATTTTAATCTCCATATCATTATGCAGCTGAGACATGAAGCACTGCAATTTCTATAGAACTAAAACTGAAGATTATCCAAAGTAGAGAATCACATGTTAGGCATAACTGTAGACTGTAACACATTGAAAATAAGAAATTTCAAGAAAGACATGGAGCATAAAATTTCATCAAAAATTAAAAAAAAAAGCTGCACTACTCATATGATGAGGTCAAGTGAAAATCAATAGACAGCTCAAAAAGTTATCAAAATGTGCATACCCTTTGACCCAGCCATACTACTACTGGGCTTATATCCCAAGGAAATACTAAAGAAGGGAAAGGGATCTGTCTGTGCCAAAATGTTTGTGGCAGCCCTTTTTGTAGTGGCTAGAAGCTGGAAGATGAATGGATGTCCATCAATTGGAGAATGGTTGGGTAAATTATGGTATATGAATGTTATGGAATATTATTGTTCTGTAAGAAATGACCAACAGGAGAAATACAGAGAGGCTTGGAGAGACTTACATCAACTGATGCTAAGTGAAACGAGCAGAACCAGAAGATCATTATACACTTCAACAAGGATACTGTACGAGGATGTATTCTGATGGAAGTGGATATCTTCAACATAGAGAAGAGCTAATCCAATTCCAATTGATTAATGATGGACAGGGGCAGCTAAGTGGCGCAGTGGATAGAGCACCAGCCTTGAATTCAGGAGGACCCAAGTTCAAATCTGGTCTCAGACACTTAACACTTCCTAGCTGTGTGACCTTGGGCAAGTCACTTAACCCCAGCCTCCAAAAAAGAAAAAAAAAAAAAAAGAAAGATTAATGATGGACAGAATCAGCTACATCCAGAAAAGGAACAATGGGAAATGAGTGTAAACTGTTATTTTTACCTTCTGAATCCAATTCTTCCTGTGCAACAAGAAATTCGGTTCTACACACATATATTGTATCTAAAATATATTGTAATATATTTAACATGTATAAGACTGCCTGCCATTTGGGGGAGGGGGTTGGGGGAGGAAGGGAAAAAATCTGAACAGAAGTAAGTGCAAGGAATAATGTTGTAAAAAATTACCTATGCATATGTACTGTCAAAAAAAAAGTTATAATTATAAAATAAAATAAAAATTAAATTAAAAAAAAGAAAATCAATAGACAGACCATATGTTTTACTGCCATTCTTACAAAGTAAAAATAAAAAAGAAATCCCAGAAATATGGATAGACTTCCTTCCCAAATGTATGGGAAGCCATGGAAAGAGTCACACAGGATGGGTAAGCATAAATTATTTACCACCTGTATCATGGGGAAGAATCCACCATCATTGACATCAAAAATATATTTGATTATTTAAGAATATATAGATAAGTGGGCACAATCAGAATTTCCTAGCCCATCACAACTCAGAATCAAAAGAGCTGGCTCATGTTTTTCTTCTGCAAAATGTACTTTAACAATATATTATCTATAATATTATTAATTCAAAAGAATTAAATGCCACGGTCTTTTCTATGAAAGACCTTTCTAGCACAGACCAATATTTCACACACACAAAAAGTTCTTGGCAAGTTCCCAGTTATAGAAGAAATTAGAGCTGTGGACCTCCCAACAGCTGTTTGTTGAGGGTGATGACAGCTTTTTAGCACAACCCTTTTTCTTCTCCCAAATTTAATTACTATTGTGCCACCTGTTCCTTCATATCAATAATCTGGAAAAGGAAAGAAATTTAATTTATGGAGGGAAAAAGGTTTTTTTTCCCCAATATTATCTACTATATTTGATCCTGTGATTGGCAAGACCTACAACAATTCTCATCATGACAAGGATGGGATACATCTTGGGGTCTCAAAGACTACCATAGAAGGTTAAAATGTCTAAAAAGTTACTAAGATTTTTAATCTTGTCTTAAAGAGAGGCTCAGTGTGTTATCCCAGAACAAGAACAGTCAAATTTAGAAATCTTAACAGTCAAAGTAAAAATAAAAACAACATACTTATATACTATTCAAAGTTCTCACAGTTCTGTGATGAAGGTAATGTATTATTATATTCAGTTTACAGATAAGGAAACTGGGGATTCAGAGAGATGAAATTATTTGCCAAAGGTCAGATCTAGGACTTAATCTCTTGACAACGAGTACAGAAGTTTTTTTCTGCTACAAGATTAGTCACCAGGTGCTCATCTATTTGGGCAAAAACACCCATAAAACTATCTACCTAAAGGCAATAGCATTATAAATACATAGATAGATAGATAGATAGATAGATAGATAGATAGATAGATAGATAGATAAAATTATAAATAGATATAGATAGCAAAATGGACCTTGGATGTTAATATATTGACATAAGCACAAACTTTATGGGAATGTGTCAAACTACTAGTAGAGGACTCTTTTAGACTATGAGTGTATGTGCAGGTTCTATGAAAAAACCTGTAGACTACCAGAAGTCCATTAATGACATTTAAGAGTCTCTTATTTTCAGAGTTCTACACAATAACTTGATATTAAAAAATAGTCTCTTGGCCAAAATATGAAATACTACACTGTATAATGGAAAGAACACTGAACCAAGAGTCAGGAGAGCTCAGTCCCAACCCCAGGTCTGCTGCTAAGTAGCTGAACATCTTCAACACAATGATCCTGGGCTTCAATTTTGTCATGTAGAGGCCATTTATGATAAATGACCTCTACAATTCCATTCAATTCTAAAACAATTCTAAAGGCTGATACCTTCCTGATAGCATTCTTCTTTTTTTTTTTTTTTTTTTTTTTTTTTTTTTTTTTTTTTGGCGACTCCGCCGGGACGATAGCATTCTTCTTACTAAGTCTCTTCTCTTTATCCAAAGCTGCCTATGTGACTAAGGAAATTTAGAAAATGGAATTTCTACATTTAAAGGTGAGATGTTATCCTTTTCTGGCAATTCATGCTCTCAGATTAATTACCTCTCTTTGCCAACTCTTCAAATGTTGGGCTATTTTCTTACAAGTTCTAGTTCAGGGACATCCAGCCAAGATGGCGGCATGGAGGCAGACAGCTGCTTGAGCTCCGTGTTTTCTCTCAGGACTTACTTCATGACAAGCCTCAGAATTAATGCTTGACCAGAAAAGAAACCCACAAATAATTACCAACAGAAGACATCTTTGAAATTCGCCAGAGAAGGTCTGTGTTTGCACAGGGGAGGGGATGAACAGACTGGGCGCAGACTGAGGGCAGTCAGCAAAGCGTGGCAGGCAGCTCACACTGCTCAGATGAGAGGGGGAGGGGTGTGAGCTCTTCCGTTTCTGTGAAACAACCTTTAAACCAGTGTGGATACTCTGTCTTGGCAGCAAGCCAGGAGCAGCAGAGAAGGTATAAACAGTGGAGGTGAAGAATAAAACCCCAGAAAGCTATCCCGGCCATCCTTCCCCACCCGGAGTGACTCACCATATTCTTAGAGCCTCAGAACATAGACACAGCACAGCCATCACTGTCCTGCAAGTGCCTTGCTGCTGTCTCCCACACTCTGTAGAGGAAGCCCAATAACACCATCCAGCCCCCCACACACCCCCAAAACAGACAAATTGTTTCTCTTGTCAATTTGTTTTCTTAGATTCCTACTCTGACAAAATGAACAAAAATTCGCCCTCACAAGAGAGCTAGAAGAGAAATGGGGAAAGGAAAAGGAAGCTTGGCAAGAGAGTCTGGAGAAGTCATCCTATGCATTTAAAGACAGAGTGGATGAAGAAATCAAATCATTGAAAAACAAAATTAGTGAATTAGAAAAGGTAAACAACTCCAAGGAAAACAGGATTAGTGAGCTGGAAAAAGAAAACAGCTGTCTAAAAAATAAAATTGATGAAATGGAAAAAAATTCCATAGAAGATAAAAACTCAATTGGACAATTACAAAAAGATATTTTAAAAGTGAGAGAAAAAAAATAGATCATTGAAAATTAGAATGGAACAAGTAGAAATGAATGACTCAAGGAGGAACCAAGAAGTAGTCAAGCAAAACCAGAAAAATGAAACAATTGAAAAGAATGTAAAGTACCTTATTGGAAAGACAACAGAACTGGAAAACAGATCCAGGAGAGACAATTTGAGAATAATTGGACTCCCTGAAAATCGTGAGGGAAAAAAGAGCCTGGACACTATTTTCCAGGAAATTGTCAAAGAGAACTGCCCAGATGTTTTGGAAATAGAGGGTAAAACAGACATTGAAAAAATTCATCGATCACCTACTGAAAGGGACCCTAAAATCAAAACGCCAAGAAATATAGTGGCCAAGTTCAAGAACCATCAGACAAAGGAAAAAATATTGGAAACTGCTAGAAAAAAGCAATTCACAGGAAGGTTTGGAGAGACTTACATGAACTGATGCTGAGTGAAATGAGCAGAACAGAAGATCACTATACACTTCAACAACAATGCTGTATGAAGATGTATTCTGATAGAAGTGGATATCTTCAATATAAAGAAGATCCAACTCACTTCCAGTTGATCAATGATGGACAGAAACAACTACACCCAGAGAAGAAACACTGGGAAATGAATGTAAATTGTTAGCACTATTGTCTATCTACCCAGATTACTTATACCTTCGGAATCTAATACTTAAAGTGCAACAAGAAAATTGTATTTACACACATATATTGTATCTAGGTTATACTGTAACACATGTAAAATGTATGGGATTGCCTGTCATCTAGGGGAGGGAGTAGAGGGAGGGATGGGAAAATTTGGAAAAATGAATACAAGGGATAATGTTGTAAAAAAAAAAAAACAATTACTCATGCATATATAGTATCAAAATTTTTTTATAATTATAAAATTAAAAATAAATAAATAAATGAAAATAATAAAAGAAAAGAAAAGACAAAAGCAATTCAGATGTGGAGGAGCCACAATAAGGATAACTCAGGATCTAGCAGCATCCACATTAAAAGAGCGAAGGGCCTGGAACATGATATTCTGAAAGGCTAAGGAAGTTGGTATGCAGCCAAGAAGAACTTGCCCAGCAAAAATGATCATCATTTTCCAGGGAAGAAGATGGACATTTAATGAAATAAATAAATTCCATCTATTCTTGATGAAAAAACCAGATCTACACAAAATGTTTGATCTTCAAATACAGAACTCAAGAGATTTCTAAAAAGGTAAAAAGAAATCTTGAGAACTATATTTCTGCCATAAATATATGTAAAGAACATATGTTAATTTGTCCTAGAAGCTAGAGGTAGAAATGATATAATTTATGTCATAAAAATGGGTAAAATTGTGGTATTACATCTCATGAACAGGCAAAGGTAACCTATTATATCTGAGAGAAAGAAAGGAGGGGGATGAATATAGTGTGTATCAATAGATATATTCGATTTATGGTGAAACTTCTTCCACTTCACTGAAAAGTGAGAAGGAAGGAGTAAGCTAAGGGGAAGGGAATACAGAAATTTTGAGGAAAAGGGGTAAAATAGGAAGAGGAACTTTAAGGTGGGGGAGGGACACTAAAAAGGGAGGGCTGTGAAAAGCAAGTGGTGTTCACAAGTTTAATACTGGGTAGGGGGGTAAGAGGAAAGGAAAGGGGAAAAGCATAAGCAGGGGTTAATAGGATGGCAAGCAATATAGCATTAGTCATTCTAACCATAAATGAGAATGGGGTAAACTCCCTCATAAAGAGGAAGCAGTTAGCAGACTGGATTAAAAGCTAGAATCCTACTATATGTTGTTTACAGGAAACACACCTGAAACAGGGTGATACATTCAAACTAAAAGTAAAAGGGTGGAGCAGAATCTACTATGCTTCAGGGGAAGCCAAAAAAGCAGGGGTAGCCATCCTCATCTCAGATCAAGCAAAAACAAAAATTGATCTAATTAAAAGAGATAAGGAAGGGCATTATATCCTGCTAAAGGGTAGCATAGATAATGAAGCAGTATCAATATTAAACATATACACACCAAGTGGTGCAGCATCTAAATTCTTAAAAGAGAAATTAAGAGATCTGCAAAAATAAATAGACAGCAAAACTATAATAGTGGGAGATCTCAACATTGCACTCTCAGAATTAAATAAATGAAACCAAAAAATAAATAAGAAAGTCAAAGAAGTAAATAGAATATTAGAAAAGTTTGATATGATAGATCTTTGGTGAAAGCTAAATGGAGACAGAAAGGAGTACACTTTCTTCTCAGCAGTTCATGGAACCTCTAAAAAAATTGATCATATACCAGGACATAAAAACCTTAAAATCAAATGCAGTAAGGCAGAAATAGTAAATGCATCCTTTTCAGACCACAATGCAATGAAAATTACATTTAATAAAAAGCCAGGGGTAAATAAAATAATCAAAAATAATTGGAAACTAAATTATCTTATACTAAAGAATGACTGGGTAACACAGCAAATCATAGACATAACTAATAACTTCGCCCAAGAAAATGACAATAATGAGACATCATACCAAAATGTGTGGGATACAGTCAAAGCACTAATAAGGGGAAGGTTTATGTCACTAGAGGCCTACTTGCATAAAATAGAGAAAGAGAAGGTCAACAAATTGGGCTTACAACTAAAACTGCTAGAAAAGGAACAAATTAAAACCCCCCAGATAAACATGAAACTTAAAATTCTAAAAATAAAAGGTGAGATTAATAAGATTGAAAGTAAAAAAAAAAAAAAAATAACTATTGAATTAATTAATAAAACTAAGAGTTGGTTCTATGAAAAAAACAACAAAATAGACAAAGCCTTAGTAAATCTGATTTAAAAAAGGAAAGAGGAAAAGCAAATTGTTAGTCTTAAAAATGAAAAGGGAGAATTCACCACTAATGAAGAGGAAATTAGAACAATAGTTAGGAGCTACTTTGCTCAACTTTATGCCAATAAATTTGATAACTCAAATGAAATGGAAGAATACCTTCAGAAATATAGCTTGCCCAGTTTAACAGAGGAAGAAGTAAATAGTCTAAATAGTCCCATTTCAGAAAAAAGAAATAGAACAAGCTATTAACCAACTCCCTAAGAAAAAAATCCCCAGGACAAGATGGATTTATATGTGGATTCTACCAAACATTTAAAGAACAACTAACTCCAATGCTATGTAAACTATTTGAAAAAATAGGGATTGAAGGAGTCCTACCAAATTACTTTTATGACACAGACATGGTACTGATACATAAATCAGGTAGGCTGACAACAGAGAAAAAAAATTATAGACCAATCTCCCTAATGAATATTGATGCTAAAATCTTAAATAAAATATTAGCAAAAAGACTACAGAAAATCATTCCCAGGATAATACACTATGATCAAGTAGGATTTATATCAGGAATGCAGGGCTGGTTCATTATTAGGAAAACTATTAGCATAATCAACTATATCAATAACCAAACTAACAAAAACCATATGATCATCTCAATAGATGCAGAAAAAGCATTTGATAAAATCCAACATCCATTCCTACTAAAAAGGCTTGGAAGTATAGGAATAAATGGACTATTCCTTAGAATAATCAGGAGCATATATTTACGACTGTTAGTAAGCATAATATGTAATGGAGATAAATTGGAACCTTTCCCAGTAAGACAGGAATGAAACAAGGTTGCCCACTATCACCATTACTATTCAAATATTGTATTAGAAATGCTAGCCTCGGCAATAAGAGTCGAGAAAAAGATTAAAGGAATAAGAGTAGGTAAGGAGGAAATCAAACTGTCACTCTTTGCAGATGATATGATGGTATACTTAGAAAACCCCAGAGATTCTAATAAAAAGTTATTAGAAATAATTCACAACTTTAGCAAGTTGCTGAATACATAATAAATCCACATAAATCCTCAGCATTTTTATACATCACCAACAAAATGCAAGAGATAAAAAGAGAAATTCTATTCCAAACAAATGTCGAGAGTATAAAATATTTGGGAATCCATCTACCAAAGCAAAGTCATCAATTATATGAGCAAAATTATGAAACACTTGCCACAAAAATAAAGTCAGATTTAAATAATTGGAAAGACATTCAGTGCTCTTGGATAGGCTGAGCGAATATAATCAAGATGACAATACTCCTTAAATTAATCTATTTATTTAGTGCTATACCAATCAGATTCCCAAGAAACTATTTTAATGACCTAGAAAAAATAACAACAAAATTCATATGGAAGAACAAAATATGGAGAATTTCAAGGGAAGTAATGAAAAAAATCAAATGGCCTAGCTGTACCTGATCTAGAACTATATTATAAAGCAGCAGTCACCAAAACCATTTGGTATTGGATAAGAAATAGACTAGTTGATCAGTGGAATAGGTTAGGTTCACAGGGCAAGATAGTGAATAAAAATAGCAATCTAGTGTTTGACAAACTCAAAGATCCCAACTTTTGGGATAAGAATTCATTATTTGACAAAAACTTCTGGGAAATCTGGAAATTAGTATGGCAGAAACTAGGCATGGACCCACATTTAACACCACATACTAAGATAAGATCAAAATGGGTCTATGATTTAGGCAAAAAGAACGAGATCATAAATAAATTAGAGGAACATAAGAAAGTTTACCTCTCAGACTTGTGGAGGAGGAAGGAATTTGTGACCAAAGGAGAACTAGAGATCATTATTGATCACAAAATAGAAAATTTTGATTACATCAAATTAAAAAGCTTTTGTACAAACAAAACTAAGGCAAGCAAGATTAGAAGGGAAGTAACAAATTGGGAAAACATTTTTACAGTTAAAGGTTCTGATAAAGGCCTCATCTCCAAAATATACAGAGAATTGACTCTAATTTATAAGAAATCAAGCCATTTTCCAATTGATAAATGGTCAAAGGATATGAACAGACAAATTTCAGATGATGAAATTGAAACTATTTCCACTCATATGAAAGAGTCTTCCAAATCACTATTGATCAGTGAAATGCACATTAAGACAACTCTGAGATACCACTACATACCTGTCAGATTGGCTAAGATGACAGGAACAAATAATGATGAATGTTGGAGGGGATGTGGAAAAACTGGGACACTGCATTGTTGGTGGAGTTGTGAAAGAATCCAACCATTCTGGAGAGCAATCTGTAACTATTCCCATAAAGTTATCCAACTGTGCATACCCTTTGATCCAGCAGTGCTACTACTGGGCTTATGTCCCGAGGAAATATTAAAGAAGGGAAAAGGACCTGTATGTGACAAAATGTTTATGGCAGCCCTTTTCATAGTGGCTAGAAACTGGAAAATGAACAAATGCCCATCAATTGATGAATGGTTGGGTAAATTATGGTATATAAATGTTATGGAATATTATTGTTCTGTAAGAAATGACCAACAGAAGGAATACAGAGAGGCTTGGAGAGACTTACATCAACTGATGCTGAGTGAAATGAGCAAAAGTAGGAGATCATTATATACTTCAACAATGATACTGTATGAGGATGTATTCTGATGGAAGTGGATATCTTCAACATAGAGAAGAGCTAATCCAATTCCAATTGATCAATGATGGACAGAATCAGCTACATCCAGAAAAGGAACACTGGGAAATGAGTGTAAACTGTTAGCATTTTTTGTTTTTCTCCCCAGATTATTTTTACCTTCCGAATCCAATTCTTTGTTTGCAGCAACAACAACAACAAAATTCGGTTCTGCACATATATATTGTATCTAGGATATACTATAACATATTTAATATGTATGGGGATGCCTGCCATCTAAGGGAAAGGGTGGCGGGAAGTAGAGGGAAAATTCAGAACAGAAGGAAGAACAGAAGGGATAATGTTGTAAAAAATTACCTATGCATATGTACTGTCAAAAAAAAAAGTTATAATTATAATATTAATAAAATAAACTTTTTAAATTGACAAAAAAGTACTAGTTCCATTATGAGGCTTCCTTTAATTTGACATCCAGACCTTTTTTTGACCCTTCCTTCACCAAAAAAAGAAAATCTGGGTTTATAGTTATAATTATCAAAATGGCACAAAACTGTAATCTGGCATGTTTCTGGTTTACAAAGAGTAGCATCAAAAGACAGTATTAAATATTATATCTGATGCCTGTCCATGGGAAAGTTACCTATCTTCTCAAATTCAGTCTCCCAATTCATAAAACTGGAATGATAATATTTGGACTATCCATTTCTCAAGGGTTACAGTGAGAATTCAAAGAGATACCATATGTTAAGTATTTTGTAAACATCATTCCATTAGGTTATTGTTAGCTCTTATAATTATTCAATCTAATGTTAGTCTTCTTATTGTTGTAAAATATAATGATGACACTTGGGCCCCCTACAAGCTGTGAAAAATGACCTCTCAACCTTGCAGACATGTGGTATGATGTGAAAGTAGAACATTATATATAATGGTTGGTATTTTTACGTATTGTTTAGTTTTATTGAATTTTTCTCCTTAATATTCTTTGTTTGAGGGGACAGTTTTTGAAGAAAGAGTGAGAAGAATGTAGCAAGAGAAAGAAATGTAAAAACAAAAGAAATAAATAAAAATTATTTTAAGAAAAGTGATCTCTTGCTGTGTTTGTTTCTCTTCTCACAGATATGCATAAGGAATGCAAATCCACATTGTCAGTCATGTTTTTAAGAGTATTATTTTACTATGCTTGGGAAACTTTAACTACATCTGAGAAACTTTCTGGCCCATATTAATATACCTTTTCCCAAGTTAAAATGATCATTTAATATTTTTGTTGACATTTAACACAATATTGATAGTTTCTATAATTATCTGTCATTCACCCTTTATTATTAAACCATAATCCCAATCAAGTGAGCAAAAAACCAAAAATATCATGATGCAGGCAACCTCTTACAAATTTAAAGAAATAAATAGTCTAATCAGGCAAAGCAACTAATTGATAAGCCTTGTTCTCCTAACATTTGCTGATATATTTTCAAGTCACTCATTCAGTCACTTTTCTAGATCTTATAAACAATAGTTCTTCAGAACTGGGGGGGAAATCATAGCAGCTCAACTGACTAGTGCTTTTGAAAATTTTGTAAATATTATTTTTGATAAATTAGTAATGGTGAGGATCTGATCATTTTTTCATGCTGTTTTGTCTAAATAAGCCTCTTAGAGATTTTAAGGAACATAACCTCCCAAAGAGAAATGAAAAACGTTTCAAAGAAACAAAATGCCTTACACATCTATATTTACAAATGAATTCTAGCAGATAGAATATAATTAACCTTTGTTAAAAATTAATATTGATATAAAATATTTTAACAGAAATTAGAAGGTAAACCAAATTCATATAGCAACAAAAAAGTTTGCTCCATCTAAAAACTCTAAATACTCCTCCAGGTTTTCTAGTTTCTAGGTCCTCCTAAATTTTGATAAATATATTTTTATAGAACTCTTTATACAGGTGTATTTCTATGTTGATTAATTCATATATGTGCACTTGCTTGAAAAACTACTCAACCTCACTAATAGTCATAGTAATTCATATAAACCAACAATCTTTGATGTATCACCTCATAACTATTAATTTGAGAGGGGAATCAAATCATTACAATTCAACTCCTGCAAAATCTGGAAAAACAAGTATGTTTCTTCATACCAATAAAATTGTAAACCTATAAAAATCATTTTGGTCAGTGTTCTGATAGTATGCAGTAAAATTTACCAAAAAAAATAATAATCATACCCTTTTAGTGAATAATTTCCTTTTAGGGAATATTTACTGGAAGCATCATCAACAATAAACATAAAAAATCTTATTTCTTTCCACATATTTCATAGCAGCATTATGTGTAATTCTTTTAAAACAGAAGCAATCTAACTATCCAGCATTAGGGGAATAGCTAAATATATTACAGTACATTAAAGTAATGGAATATTATAATACAATTAAAGCCAAAATGCATGATAGGCACAAAGAAATCTAATGCATAGTTTGGGGGAGAAAAGTAGAAACAAAAAATAAGACATATTATATGAGAGGAAATGACTGAAAATGAAAGGACAGAATATGTTGATTATGATTAGTTGAAGGGTATAAAAAGGTGTTATATTTTACATATGGAAATTTATTAATTTGAATGTTAAGAGTTGGTAAGCACATTCAATTGCTCATATTGATATTTAATGACAGAATTTTAATAAAACACACTAATTTTCGAGAAGTAAACATAGGCCAAAATATGCAAACTTATTTCTTTTACAGAGGATCTGATAGTTTTACTTTGAAAAGTTGAAAAAATATATGAACTGACATGATTAATAGCTTCAATAAAATAGCAGCCTACCAAAAATGCATAAAAGAAATTAATACTTGTATATATTGTTAATAAAAACCAGGAAGTCATACTTCAAAGATGAATTGAATTCCAAGTAACTCTAAAATGAAGAAAATATTTTGGAATTACTTGGAAGACACAGAGGATTTATATAAATATTTCATATTTTATGTATAAATATAAATACAAGGCAATCTTAGAAAAAGAAAGTAATACTTCAATTATTATAGAAATATTCAGTGTTCATAGCTAATTTATACCAATGTAACTCTAAAAACTAACCACCTAAATTTATATACTATGATGCCAATCTAAATCCTCAGAGGTTTCTTTAGGAAACTAAACAAGATAATTATGAAAATCCATTTGTGTGGCACAGAAAGTAAAGAATTTTGAATGAACTAATGAGGAGGAAACTATAGGAGTTCTATGTCACTCAATCTCAAATTTAAAACAAAAATTATCCAAAAAAATGCTATTTGTTACTTCTTGAAATAAAAAAGTAAAATGGTGAGATATGCTAGATAAGAAAAAAGCTGAAACAAATGAACAAAGTTGTATAGTCCTCAATAAATCCAAGAACACAAAATACTGTGGAGGAGAGAATCTCATATTTGGCAAAAACTAGAGAAAAAAACTTGATAAAACTAGAAAGCATTTTGTCAAAAAATATGTTAGACTAACATCTTACATAATAAAACAACATATTGTGAATTTATAAGCAAACAAAACAAAAATCAAATCATATTTTTAAATGAGAATGGAAGGTTACATCTTTAACATCTGTGATTAGGCAAAAATTCATAACTAGACAAGGGATAGATTAGATGATAAAAGATAAAGTAGACAATTTGAGTTGCATAAAATTTTAAAGGTTTTGCATGAGCAAAATTATTACAGCTATAATAAGAGAAATTGCAAATTGAGAAAATATTTGAATCAAATATACCTGTGAAAAGTCTGAATTGCAAAAGCAAATTTTCACAAATACATCAATAGTCACAATAGATAAGGAGTCAAAGGATATGAATAAATGGTTTTCAAAAGAAAAAAATACAAACTCTCATCAACAATATGAAAAATGCTTCAAGTCCATAAATAATAAACTTGTATATAGCACCTCATACCCTCCAACTTGTTAATTTTGAAAGGTGAAATAGTCAATGTTGGAAGAGTTATGAAAAGGAAGCAATAGTACAGTATCAATGGAGTTATGGATTCGTATAACTGAATGAAAGAGAACTAAAAAAGGAACTTATTAAAATTAAGCAAAAGAAAACTTTGCTAAACTCATTTTTTGACCCAGTTATATTACTACTGGGTTTATGGCCACAGATTCAATGATAGGAGGAAAATTCCAAAAGTGCCAAAATATTGAAGTAGCAAAAAGCTACTTTAAAAAGCAATTGCCATCAATTGAGGAATAGCTGATTAAATTTTGATATATGAATACAATAAAACATTACGGCATTACAAATTATTGCATTACAAAAAATATGAATATAATTTTTAAATATGAATAATTCAGAAGAATATGGGAAGATTTATAGAAATGGATGCAGAGGAAAGAAAGCAAAGCCAGAAAATAGATAACAATAATAATTTAAAAACCATACGATTAAGATGTCAGAGTTCAAATCAAATATAATAATCAATGTTATTTCTAAATAACTAATTCTAAAATTCACTTTCATTTAACACCTCTTGTTAAGAAATGGTAATATAGATGCTGAAGATTGAATATATATTTGTGTCTACACATATATGTCCTCAAACACAAATGTTATACCAGTTGGTTTTGCTTGCCTTTTATTTTTGGAAGGAAAAGTTCTATGGAGTAGGGAGAGGAAAGAGAGAGTGTGGGAGAGGAAAGTGATTTCAAAAAATGCATTAATGAACACATTTTAAAAGCTTTTCAATGAAATACAAGTTCAATATTAAGTCAACATTTGATATGGAAATTAATAAAGTTAAAATGGTCTAAGACCATATTAAGTGAAGCAGAGGCTGAGTGTTTTTGTTTTTTTTTTGTTTTGTTTTGTTTTTTTAGATTTACATTGGTTGGGTTAAAAACAAAACACTACTAATGAGGAACAGAATAGAAAGAACAAAATATATGTGGAAGAGAAAATAGGATGGAGGGAAATACAGAATAGGTAATCATAACTGTGACTGTGAATGGGATTAAATCTCCCATAAAATGCAAGCAAATAGCAGAATGGATTAAAAAAACAGAATCCTACAATGTATTGTTTACAAGAAACATGTCTGAAACAGAGACACATACTGAGAAAAGGTAAAAGGCTGGAGCAGAAGTTATGCTTCAGCTGAAACAAAAAAGTATGGGTAGCAATTCTGATCTCAGATAAAGCACAAGTATAAATAGATCTAATTAAAAGAAAAAAGAAAGAAAAACACATCTTCATAAACAATGAAGTAGTATCTATTCTAGTCATCTATGCACCAAGTGGCAGAGCATCCAAATTCTTAGAGAACATAGTAATCCAGTTAAAGGAAGAAATAGAAGCAAAGCTATATTAGTGATACACCTCAACCTTCTCCTCTCAAAATCAGACAAATCTAACCACAAAATAAATAAGAAAGAAACTGGGTGGGGTTAATAAAATCCTAAAAAATCTAGATATGGCAGATCTCTGGAGAAAATTGAGTAGGGACAGAAAGGAATACTTTTTTTTTTTTCTCAGCAGTATCTGATACATGCACAAAAGTTAACCATGAATTTGGGCATAAAAATCTCACAATCAAATGCAGAAAGACAGAAATCCTTTTAGTGCTCCTTTTAAGATCACTATGCAATAAAAATTATATTCAGTAAATGTTATGGGCTAGAACTTGAAACAAGGGGCTAAGTCAGTGGAATTGATAGAGACAATTATTATGTACTTACTACTTACTAGAGTTCTACAAGATTCACACCTTTAAGAAAACATTTACAAGCTAGGAGCCTCAACCAGGATTCAGTCCAGGAAATTCAGAAGCCAGAGAGGGTAGTCACTCAGGGAGAACTAAGGAAGACAGAGAAGTGGTGGCAGGCTGTCCTGTGGAGAACACTGAAACCAAGATCCAGAAAGCCTCCAGAAAACTAGCCAATCCTCACGTGAAAGAGATAAGACTTTGAAGGAGACAGTAAAGGATTTGGACTTTAATACCTGGCTGCATTTGGGGTGATTACTGAACTGAAACTAAGACTGCATCCAGAGACCTCAAGGAAACCTCAACAGTAGAGGATTACATTTTAGAGGAGAATATTACAAGTAAGGAACCAGAAAAAAATAGACTAAAAAAACCAATTGGAAATTAAATAATCTAATTATAAATAATGAGTGGGTCACATAATAAATCACAGAAACAATCGATAATTTCATCCAAGGGAATGACAACAATAAGACGACATACAAACCTATGGGATGTGATCAAAGAAGTTCGTAGAGTAAATTTTTAGAGTAAATAATTACATGAGTAAAATAGAGAAAGAGGAGAATAATGAATTGGGCATGCAATTGGAGTTACATTGATAAGAAAAGTGAGGATATAGTCAGATCATTTTGCAATATTGTGTTCTGCTTTGGTTTCAACACATTCACAAGAACACTGATATAATCCAAAGGAAAGAAAGCATAAAGGTGTAAAGATCTCTTTTCTGAAAGATGGAAAAAGAAACTGAGGGTATTTTAACCTGTACTAGAAAAGACTTATAGGAGAATATAACTAGTTTCAAGTGTATAGAGGGCAGTCATGAGAAAAGAGATTAAACTTGGTCTTCTTATCCCTAAACAGAAAAATGTTAGTAGGATTTATATAAAGGTCAATTTAAACTTTAAGTAAGGAAAACCTTCAGAATAATTAGAGCTAAACAAAAGCAGAATGAATTATGGAAAGGAATGGGCTTTTTCTCACTGGAAATTTTCAAGCAAAGATTACATGTTTATTTATTTAGTGTTAATCAGATGTTAACTAGGATTTTTATTTATTTTTATTTAAAGTTTTTGAGTTTCAAAAAGAAGTAAAAAATAGTGTACTTTAATCTGCATTCAAAGCCAATAGTTCTTTCTCTGGATATGAATTGTTTTAGATCATTGCATTGCTTAGAAGAGCAAAATCTATCAAAGTTGATCATCCACACATGCTACCAATATTCTCCTGGTTCTGCTCACCTTTTTTTTTTCCGAATCAGTTCATGTAAGTCTTTTTCCAGGCTTTTTGGAAATCTGCCTGCTCAATATTTCTTATAGTCATTCATTCATATACCATAACTTTTTCAGTCAGCTCTCCTTGATTTCCAGTTTTTTGCCACCACAAAGACAGCCTTTATAAACATTTTTATACATGTGGATCTCTTCCCATTTTTATGTTCTCTTTGGGATATAAATCTAGTAATGGTATTGCTGAATCAAAGAGTATGTAAAGTTTTATGGCTCTTTGAGCATAGTTCCAAATTGCTCTCCACAATGGTTAAATCATTGACAAGGACTTATTAAACACCTGTAATGTACCAGGCACTGTGTTATGTGCTGTGTATGCAAAGAAAGGCAAACAATAGTCCCTGCCCTCAAAAAATCTCACAGTCTAATGGGGAATATGGGGTATGGGGCATTCATGCTCAGGTATATGTTTGATCAAATGGTCCCTGAAGTCCCTTAGTTCTCTGATTCTCTAACTTTAAATTGGAAGATATACATGTGTGTAATGTGTAGTTGTGTGTGTGTATACTTATAGTGTACTTTTTATTAATGATTTTTTCACTATATACTAAAGAGAACATTAAAAAGTGATGGTAGTATGTAATAATATGTATAGGTATGTATTTGATATTTATAAGAAAGATAATGGTTTATGTTAATAAACTAAAAGGTTCATTAATCAGATGGCCTAGTGATATGATGACTATTACTTGTCAGTCCAGTTAGAATTTTGCTCAAGTTTTTATTCTTTACCAAGGAAACCTTCACTACCCAATTAAAATCCACTACCCAGTGGACAGACTTCTCAATGTACATTTCACCAAGGCCTCATGGTTAATCCTAAATTTTCAAGCACATTCAAGAGTATAACATATCTCCCACCCAATATGACAAAAGCTATGCCTTCCATTAAGTGGTAAAGCACATACTTGGGGGTCTGGATAACATTGGGGTGTTACAGATCATACTCGAATCTGTGCCATCAGGAGTTTTCACTGGTCTTGATAATCAGTGCAAGGATCCAGGGTCCAAATTAAAGTGGAAAAAAAAAAAACAGGTTAACTTAATGAGCAAGGTTTCATACAATATACAGTAGCATGAGATAGCAAAGTTACAGCCCTAAAGTTTTTAGCATTACAAAGTTGATTCTTTTAGTATCACAAGGTACAGAAAATAATTAGAGAGTATTCTAGTAATTATATAGGGATTCTCTAATGGGAACTCTCAAATGAGAACATGCACTTATAAGCATGTCACAAACAGCTCTGACGACTAATTGAAAAAATTAACCTCTCCCCCTTCTTTGCAGAGAAAGAGGACTAACTATGGGTGCAGTATACAACACGTACTGTCAGACACAATTGAGTTTTGATTAATTTTGCTTACTTTTTTTTTTACCTTTCTCTTTCTTTTTGAATGTCTTTTAAAAGAAATGGTTGTTGGGTAGATAAATGTGATTTTTAAAACCAAAAGGCATCTTTTTTTTTTAATTTAAAGCAGTATTTTTTGACTGAGGATTCAGAAAAAGTATACTGAAGACTTTGTAAAAGAAATTGAAAATAAAATATAAGTACTGTTCTTTAATTGGCTGGAAACTGCAACTTTGCAAAGGATTTTGACTGTACTGTCTCAGTAAGAACTGATTCTGATTTGGGGCTACCTGAAACAAAAGTAAACATTGGATGAAGAAAAGTAGATTTAATGGATAGGAATTCTCCTAAATGCTATTGGAAAGGACATGTAAATTATGTTCCCCTATTTTCCAAGGAAGCAATATAATTGACTGATTTGGTAATGAATGGATTATTTACAGCAAAAGTGAAGGATAGTAATTCTCAGGTGCTACTTTTAATGACACCGCTTTGATGGTTTTGGTTTTAATTTTATTTTCATATGAAAATTATATTTAAATGGTAGAAAGATAAAACACTGACAGTCTTTCCCTCTGGAGAATGTTTTTGAAGATTTTAATCAAAGCATAAATGGAATATAGATTTAAATTATAACTAGAATTGAAGAGCTTCTAAAATTAGTTGAGAAGGGCTTTATCTTCTTTTGTATTTTGTTGTGGTTTTAATTTTTTTACTTGAACTCTCTGTATTTGTTATAATTTCAAGGGGAAATGTTAGCTAATTAGACACCTATAACTAGGTCCCTAAGAGTCAGAATGACAATAGACTCATAGGCACACAATGATTCTAGTGTCCAGATTGCCAATACCCACCTAACCCCATTCCTCCCTACAGGCTGTTTGCCAGTTTGGCCCTCAAAATCAGTGTCCCTAAAATTGAATGAGACCCTTCCCAAAATTGCAGAGTAAATAATATTAATTTATAATATTTACTGGAATTTATATAGTACTGTCACAAATCTGCAACCCATATTTACATCACAATTCAAGGGACAATCTTGCCTTCTCATTACAGGTTAAATATATCAGATTTCTCCTACCCTTTTAGGATTGAATTGCTCCATCCATAATTTCATCTAAGAAAATGACAATAATGAGATAGCATGCCAAAACCTATAGGATCAACTAAAGCAGTTCTTAGGGGAAATTTTATATCTCTAAATAAGAGGCAATCAATAAATTAGAGATACAACTAAATAGCTGCAAAAGGAACAATTTTAAAAATCCCAATTAAATTCCAAATTCAAAATTTTGAAACACAAAGCAGAGATTAATAAAAGAGAAACTAAGAAAACTACTGAACTAACAAATAAAACTAAGAGTTGATTTTATAAAAAAAAAAAAAACTAACAAAAACAGATAAACCTTTGGTTAATATGATCAGAAAAAGGAAATTTAAAAAATGAAATCACCAGAATCAAAAATGAAAGGGATAAACTTGCCACTAATGAAAAAGAATTTAAAGCAATAATTAAGAACTATGTTGCCCAACTCTATGGCAGCAAGTCTGACAATTTAACTGAAATGAATGATTATTCACAAAAAATAAATTGTGCAGGTTAACAGAAGAGGAAATAAAATACTTAAGTAGTCCTATTTTAGAAAAAGAAATTGAACAAATCATTAATGAACTCCCTTAGAATTAATGTGGCAGGGCCAGATGGAATTGACATTATTTCTACCAAACATTTAGAGATCAATTAATTATAATACTATGTAAAGTATTTGAAAAAATAGGTAAAGAAGGAGTACTGCCAAAAACTTTCTATGGAACAAATATGGCACTGATACCTAAACCAGGAAGGCCCAAAACATAAAAAGAAAATTACAGACCAATTTTGCTAATGAATACATATGTAAAAATTTTAAATACAATATAAACAAAGAGATTACAGCAACTTATCAAAAGGATAATAAATTATGACCAAATGTGATTTATACCAAAAAAGTATGGCTGGTTCAATATCAGAAAAAATATTACCATAATTAATCATATCAATAAAAAACAACAAAAATAATATGATAATGTCAATAGATGCAGAAAAAATGTTTGACATAATATAGCATCAATTCCTATTAAAAACACTAGAGTGTATAGGCATATGCATAAGGGAGCTTTCCTTAAAATAATAAGCAGCATCTATCTAAAACCTATGGCAAGCATTATTTGTAAAGGAGAGAAGCTGGAAACATTCCCAATAATATCAAAAATGAAATAAGGATGCCCACTATCACCACTATTATCTAACATTGTTCTAGAAATGTTAGCTATAGCAATAAAAAAAATTAAAAAGAAATGAGGAAATAAAACTATCACTCTTTGCAGATGATGTGATGATATACTTAGAGAATTCCTAGAAAATTGTCCAAAAACCTACTGGAAATAGTTCACAGCTTTAGCAAAGTTGCAGAACATAAATTAAACCCACACAAATCATCATCTTTTCTATATATTACTAATAAAGCCCATCAGCAAGAGATACAAAGAGAAATTCCATTTAAAATTACTATAGACAAAATAATAAACTTGGGGGATCTACTTGCCCATAAAAAATCAAGAACTATATGAACACAATTACAAAACAGTACTCAAACAAATAAAATCAAATCTGAACAATTAAAAAATTTAAATTGTTCATGACTAGGCTGAGTTAATATAATAAAAATGACAATTCTGCCAAAATTGATCCACTAACTCTCATGTGCAAAAATGTTTGTGGCAGCCCTTTTTGTAGTGGCTAGAAACTGGAATCTGAATGGATGCCCATCAATTGGAGAATGGCTGAATAAATATGATATATAAATGTTATAGAATATTATTGTTCTGTAAGAAACAACCAACAAGATGATTTCAGAGAGACCTGGAAAGACTTTCATGAATTGATGTTAAGTGGAATGACTAGAACCGAGACCATTATATATGGCAACAACAAGACTATATGATGCTCAATTATGATGGACATGGCTCTCTTCAACAATGAGATGATTCAAACCAGTTCTAAGTGATCAGTAATGAAGAGAGGTATGTACACCCAGAAAGAGGAGTGTGGAAACTGAGTGTGGACCACAACATAGCATTCTCACACTTTCTATTGATGTTTTCTTGTATTTTTTTCTTTCTCAGGTTTTTTCCCCTTCTTGATCTGATTTCTTTTGTGCAGCAAGATAATTTTATAAATAAGTATACATATATTGGATTTAACATACATTTTAACATATCTAACCTGCCATCTAGGGAAGAGGGTGAGGGAAAGTAGGGAAAAATATGGAACAGAAAGTTTTGCAAAGGTCAATATTGAAAAATTACCCATGCAAATGTTTTGTAAATAAAAAGCTTTAATATTTTTTTAAAAATTGTTCCACTTGTTCAGTGCCATACCAATCAAATTTCCAAAACATTATTTTATAGAACTAGAAAAAATAACAAAAATTCACCTAGAAGAACAAAAGATCAAGAATATCAAAGGAATTAATGAAAAAAATACAAAAGATGGTGGTTTATCAGTACCAAACCTAAAATTATATTATAAAGCAGCAGTAATCAAAAACATTTGGTACTGGTTAAGAAATAGAGCGGTGGATCAGTGGAATAAATTAGATGGATATGACACAATAATCTAGGTCTATAGTAATCTAGTATATGATAAATCTCTAAACTCCAGCTTCTGGAAAAGGAACTCACTATTTCACAAAAATTGTTGGGAAAAATGGAAAATACAATGTCAGAAACTTGGCATAGACTTACATTTAACATCTTAAACCAAAATAAGGTCAAAATGGATACAGGATTTGGGTATAAAGGATGATACCAGAAACAAATTAGGAGAGCAAGGGAGGAATTTATGATCAAAGAACTAAAGAACATTATGAAAGGCAAAATGGACAACTCCAATTACATTAAATTAAAAAAGGTTCTATACAAACAAAACCAACTGAAACAAGATTGAAAGGGAAGTACCAAACTTGGAGAAAAATTTTACAGTCAGTGTTTCTGATAAAGTTTTCATTTATAAAATATATAAAAAACAGTGTCAAATTTATAGAATACAAGTCATTCCCTGTTAGGATTCTTACAAGGTACTTATGCACTTAGTTCACACCTTTAAAGGAGTTCAAACTTTAAAGGAGTTCAAACCTTTAAAGGAGTTTACACCTTTAAAAGAGTTCGTTCATTGGTCCACACATTAGACTTCACACTTTAAGAGAGCATATAAAAGCCCACACTCTGGGAGGAGGAGTCAAGATTTCATTCCCACTTCAACATTCCTGCTGGCTGATGACATTCTGACAAGAGCTCTGGAGAGCCAAGGAAAGAGAGAGGCCTCTAAGAAAGCTAGCCGAACCCCAAGTGAAGGAGACAAGACTTGAGGGAGAAAATAAAGGATCTGGAGATAAGATTTGGAAAGAGACAGTAAAGGACTTTAATTCCTGGCTGCATTTTGGGATTATTGATCTGAACTGAAAGGAAGGCTGCCTCCAGAAGCTCCCCAAGAAACCTGCTCCCAGAAAATAATCATAATTTAGAGAAACAGAACATTACAATTCCCCAATTGATAAATGGTCAAAAGATATGAATAAACAATATCCAGATAATGTAATTAAAGCTATTTTAGTCATATGAAAAATGCTCTAAATCAATATTGATTAGAGAAGTGCAAATTAAAATAACTCTGAAATACCACCTTACATCTCTCAGATTGGCTAATATGACATAAAAAGATAATGATAAATGTTGGAGGTGGTGTGGGAAAATTGAGATACTCATGCATTGTTGGTGGAGGTGTGAAACTGTAAGGGGCCTTTAAATGGGCGGCGCCACAGCGCATCTGGAGATTGAGGCCCGGAAGTAATTTCTGTGGATATTAGGACTGCCCTTGGGCGGGACCCTGGCCATATTGAGATAGCTTCGTAATGGGTGACTCTCTCGCTGATTGGCTGTGCGTGTGACCTCACAGGCCCTATGTAAGCCCACTGCAGGCAGCAACCGCCCTCTTTAACCTCGTGCTCTTCACCCTGGCTCCCTAGCCTGGGTGGCTAAGCCGAGATGGATAGCCAACAGAGGTAAGGATTTTGGTAGTGAACACATGGGTCTTCTGACCAGGTGTTCACTCGGGAACCAACAAGTCAGGGCATCAGTTAGGGCATTATGTGAGTAGGTATAATAAAGGCTTTTAAGATTACACAGGGTTGTTCTTGAGTGCGCTACCGGTTATTAAGCTATAGATTCAAGAGATTGTGGCCAGAGACCTTAGAAGGCCTCAGAGGAGGCGAGCCGGGTAGAGCTCACACTGCAAAGGACAGTGGTCAAAGGTACTCTGGTGGGTCTAGGACAGACTAGTAATTGTAACTGCCGGGAGAGCACGTTACATGAAACAATCCAACCATTCTGGAGAGCAATCTGGAGCTATGAGCAAAGGGCTATAAAACTATGTATAGCCTTTGACCCAGTAGTGCCATTATTGATCTGTATCCCAAGGAAATCATAAAGGAGAAAAAAGGACCCAAATGTGCTCTTTTTTTGTGGAAGCAAAAAAACTGGAAAAAGATGGATGGCCATCAATTAGAGAATGGCTGAACAAGTTGAGGTACAAGAAGGTAATGGAATATTATTGTTCTATAAAAATGATGCACAAACTGAATATAGAAAGACCTGGAAAGATTTACATGAACTGATGCTAAACGAAACAAAACCAGGAAAGCATTGTACATAATAACAGGAAAATTGTGCAATGATCAACTATGAAAGATTTGGTTCTTCTCAGCAGTTCAGTGATCCAAAACTATCCCAATATACTTTGGACAGGAAAAGAACTAAGGAGAATAAATGTAAATCAATATATGATATGTTCACTTCTTTTTTTCTGGGTTTTTTTGTCTCTCCCATGGTTTTTCCCTTTATCTCTGATTTTTCTTTCCCAAGATGATTCGTAAGACAATGTGTATTAAAAAAAAATGTATGCACTCCACTTTTTGCTACTTATATTAATTATGGTTATGCCTAATGCAGGATTCCTCACTGAATGCTTTGAATCAGATTAATTTTTCTTCAGATATCAGAACTGATTACTTCTTATAAAGAATCCTCCCTACTTTTCAGGTCAAGTGGTGCAATAATGAATCAATATCCTGGGCTGATTGCTATCACCCAGAAAAAGTAGGCTCTGTAGAAAGAATTGAACTGTTAAAGTAATAGCTTTCAACTGCATGGCATATTGTGTTCTCATTTCACCAAAGTAGGCTATCAGTAGACTATCTAGCCTCTCTAAGACATCAATTCTCAAATTATTATATGGCAAGAAAAAGGATGAAATGAGCAAAGAATGGATAGAGAAAGTGAAAATAAGTATTTGGTTAGTATTCTTGCCCACTTCTTCAAACCAAAGGGAGAACCAAAATTAAAATCATAGAATTTCAGAACTGGGTTTGTTGGAGACCATCAAGTTCACCCCAAAGCTGAAGAAGAAAGTCCATTCCAGAATACCTGACAAGCCATCAGGTCATCCAATCTGTTATAAAACTGAGTGAGGTAGAACCATTCTTCTGAAATGAACCACAGAACTTTTGGATAGAGTTAATTGTTAGTAAGTTTACTCTGACATAGAGCCTAATTTTTTACCCCTTAAATATACCCAGCTCCTTCCTTTTGGAGTCAAATATAATAATATCTCATAAGTAATTGAAGATAGCTATTAATATTCACCTATGAGTCCTTTCTTTTCCAATCAAAACATCCCCAACTATTTAAGTAACCCTTGTGTGGTCCTTCAACATTTTGGTTACCTTTCAGTGGATATTCACCAGCTTATCCATGTCTTTCCTAGACTGTGAGAACCCAGAATTTAAGATGACATTTTAAATGTTAGGCAGAGTAAAGTGAAAATATCACCTCTTTATTCCTAATAGCTATGCTTCTTTCAATGAAATCCAAGATTAGATTAACTTTCACACTATTGATTCTTATTGACCTTACAATACATTAAAAAATAATCCATGCCTTTCTCCAGACAAAATGCTTTCTAACCATATATACCTGTAAAGTATGAATGAATTCATGTATAGGTTCACCATTTCTTCCTATTTTACCTCTTTAGAATTAGGCTGATTTTTCTAACTCAATGAGATCTTTTTGGATACTTATTCTGTTATCTATGTAGTAGTTCAGCTCTCTCTCCCACTTTCTGCCATTTGCAAATTTGATTTTTTTTAAAGTGTCTATGACTTTATACAAGTAATTAATGTAATTATTAAGCAGTTTGGGACTCACCAGAGATTCCTGGGACACTCCAATGAAACCCTCCAACTAAAATCTATATGGAAATATTAAAAAAAACTATTCATAAAGTCTAATCATTCAGCCGATTCTAAATATACTTAAATGTACTGTTATCAAACTAATGCTTCACTTGGGTTGTTTCTATTGTTATTTGTCCATTTTCCAAAGTTCAATAGCAAGATAAAAGTCAAAATGCCTGGCAATGGCCCAGGATGCAATTAATGTTCTTTGATGTCCGATGACAGTGTCTACTTCAACTGTCTTCATGAAAATTGGAACAACTTGTTCTCATCTGCCCATTCCAACTGAGGGAAGTCTCCATATGCTTGAGGTAGACATTCCTCTAACTCACCAATGGGTTGGAGACCCCAAAGTGGTTTAGTATATCTGTAGAGACAGTTCAACTGGGGTGTGATTAATGAGCCAAGATAGCTTCCTGGTATCAGGTGAGTTTTGTGTGATAGGTGGACACCAAAAGTAGGTGAACAAGCTTGCAAAGGGTTCAGCAAGCTCTCACACCAGAGATGCAAATCTTCTATGAAGAACCCCTAGAGGCATCTGGATATTTCTCACAAAATATAAGTAGACAAGTAGATCTACCTAGCAGCCCAAAGGAACATGCCTCTGAGACAAGCCATTGGCACTAATTATGAGTGAAAGATTATAGTGGTCACTTCAAAATCTAAGATATAATTTCATTTCAGTGGCAAAAGAGTGACTAATTGCTCAATTGCATTGTATCTAATGAAAGATTATCTGGGTTCAAATCCTGTATCTACTACTTACAAACTATATAAACTCAGGTAAGTCATTTACCTCTGGGTCTCAGTTTCCTCAAAAGGAAAGAATTGAACTCTATGATCTCTAAGGTTCCTTCTAGCACTAAATCCTTGATTTTCTGAAGCTATTGTTTTTCAGTTACCATAAATTATAAATGTGGATACATATCATTATAAGAATACACATTAACAAGGAGCAACAATGAGATACAATGGACAGAGCACCAAACCTTGAGTCCGGAATACTCATCTTTCTGAATTCAAATCTAGCTTCAGATATTTACTAACTGTGTAACCTTGGGCATGTCACTTAAGCCTGTTTGCTTCAGTTTCCTTATTTGTAAATTGATCTGAAGGAGGAAATGGCAAACCACTCTAGTATCTTGCCAAGAGATCCCTAAATGGAATTATAAAGAGTAGGACACACCTGAAACAACTGAACGGCAGCAACAAATTAAGGACTTAAAAGAAGCAAAGAAGATGTAATAATCTTGAAATTGAGATGATCTTGGTTCAAATCCTGGGTCTGGCACAGTTTATCTTCCAATGTTACCTTATATCTGCTTTAGTCAGTCAGTAAGTAAACATATATAAAGTATCTATGATGAATCAGGCAATGTGCCAAAATCTGGGAATACAAAGAAAGGCAAAATATAGTCTTTGCTTTCAAAGAACTTGCTGCCTAATGAAGGAGGCAATATACAAATAACTACATACATAAACAAGCTATCTGGAGAATAAAATGAAAATCATCAACAAGGGGAAGATACTAGAATTAAGAAAGTCAGGAAAAGCTTTCTACAGATTTTAGATTTTATGTGATTTTAGATCAGATTTGAAAAAAGATAGAGAAGCCAAGAGACAGAAATGAAAAAGGAAAGCATTCAAGAAATTTGGGAAGCCAAAGAAAATTTATAGTTGGCAAATGGATTGTCTTGTTCAAGTAAAAGCAATGAGGCCATGTCATTGGATCATAGGTTTTTGGGGGGATGGCAGAAGAGATATTAAGGTATGAGAAAATTTTAAAAGTGCTACAGATTAAAAAGTCTTTAAATGCCAGGGGATTTAGTACTTGATCCAAAAGGTGATAAGGAGTCAAAAAAGTTTAATGAATAATAGGTAATACAGTCAGAGCTGCACATTAGATGGTTTGAAGTGAAGAGAACTTTATGGCAGATAGACCCACCAGCAGATTACTTCAATAGTCCAACTATGGCTATCTATGCCAGGGTTGTAGCAGTGTCAGAAGAAATAAAAGGATTGGATAAAAGATATTTTATGAAGGGAAAATCAATAGGCTATGGAAATGCCATACTACTAAAGTATTCAAAACCAATACTTCTTTTATTATCAAACCAAAGATTTTTGTTGTTGTTGTTATTCAGTTATTTCCAACTTTTTGGGATTCCCATTTGGGATTTTCCTGTCAAAATCACTGAAGTGGTTCATCATTTCCTTCTCCAATTTATTAATAATGTAACTGAGGCAAGTATGTTTAAGTTCTTTGCCCAGGGATACACAGCTAATAAGTATCTGAGGTTAGATTTGAATCCAGGAAAATGTCTTCCTGATTTCAAGTGCTCTATCCACTGTGCTATCTATATATGGTCAGAAGATCTGGGTTCAAGTTATGATTCTAATACTTATCAGATTCACGATTGTCAAATCACTCCCCTTCTCTGAGGCTCTACTAACTCATCTATAAAATATGAATAATAATACTCACATAACCTACTTCACAAAGCTGTTGTAAATAAAAATTTTACAATTCATAAAGAGCCACCTTAATATTAGCTAATATTATTTAAGCTAATTTTAATATTAATAATATCTGCTTTGATATTATCAGCATATCAAGTAAATTGGCAATAGGCCATTTTCAGTCAACTTACAAATAGATTTATGGGAAAAAGCAGTAATATAAAGATTTGAATAAGACAAATATCACCAACAAAAATTTTGTTAAGTAACTATTATTTGTCAAACCATTTGCTGGATTATGCTGGATATGCAAATGTAAACTTTAAATAATTCTTAGAAATTTACATTGATAAAACTCAATTATATATTTAGAGCTCTTTTCCTCAAGTTAAAAGACAAGGAAACTGAGGTTCATGATTTGACCCAGTCAGGTCAGAGTATGGTAAGTGTCTGAACCAGGATTTGAAATTTGATCCTCTTAACAAGTATCCTAATTATTATGCCATACTTCATTTCAAGATAACACACACACACATATACATGCATTACCAAGGTAATTGGAGGGGTAACAATAACAGTTATAAATGTCCTCATGTGGGTAATGATATATGAGCAGAACTTTGAAGGAAACTAGGGATTCTAAAAAGCACAAATGAAAATGAAATGCATTCAAAGTGTGGATGGAGGAATATGCAAATGAATTTTAATGTGACTCCAAAATCAAAAATTATAACGTATGATGTTATTGGTTAAGACTTCCACTGTTTTCTTTCATTCAACACATAGCAAAGAAACTAAATAAACAAATGTCCCCAAAGATTCATCATCATTACAAATAAGTGATTGGAAAGATCCTTCTCTATATTATTTAGCATTCATATGCCACTTTTATAAATCATCATTTCAAATTTCATTTGTTAGAAGAGGCATCTATATTTGGCAAGATTTAAGCTTCTGTTCATAATTATCGTGCAAGCATGAAATCCACTCTAAACAATGATTGGCACCTAATTTACAAGCACTCTAGCATTTTCCTAGCTATAACATTTTATGTTAGTATTGACAGTTCTTTTTCATTCTCTCTCATGGGAAAGTCACAAAAGGTTAGATACGTACAGTGAATAGTAAAAGATTTACATGGAACTAGATAACCAACTTGGATTCTACTATAAAAAAATACACAGATCTTTTTTTAAAAATAGTTTATATATTCACTGTTACCACACTATATTCACTGATATATTTAAAGTGAGTGTACCACAAGTAGCTAGATGCAAGTAAAGAATGTGGCACTCTGTTGTGAAACAATACCAAAGCCAGAGGAAAATACATCCCAGATGATTCTTTATAAGTGTTTTATCTGCCAGTAAAACTACAGGGACATTGCATGGTATAATGGATAGAAAACTGGCCTTGAAATGAGGAAGATTTGAATTGAAGACCTGCCTCTGTCACACACTTAAGTTACCATGAACAAGTCACTTAACCCCTCAGTATCCCACAATAACTCTCAAAGACTATGGAAAGTTGCAGTAGAATTTCTGACATCACGCATCCAAAAAAGCATTTACCAGACACTGTGCCAGGCATTGGGGATACATGTACAAAGATTGAAGAGGGGGTAACAATAGCAGCTCCACTTTCTAAGAATTTACTAAATGATATAGTGAAAAGCTTCTTACGGTATGAGTAAAAACCCCATATGGGTTCATGTAATTGAATGTGGGAGTGGCAAAATTATTATTTATTATCAACAGATGTTTGGTTTGTAGACCTCTTTTATATATCTATATACTTGGGATAATGTAAAAATTTTCCAGGTGAAAAGAGGTCATAAATGGAAAAAGTTTAAGAATTTTTCTGATAAAGTAATAGAATAGTATTATTCTATAAAGCATGATCAACCGGCTGATTTTAGAAAAGCCTGGAAAGATTTACATGAATTGATATTAAGTGAAGCAAGCAGAACCAGGAAAACATTGTAGACAGTAATAGCCAGATTTGACTCATCTCAGCAATTCAGTGATCTAAGGCAATTCCAAGATACTTTGAGTGAAAAATATATGCTGTCTGCATGCAGAGAGAGAACTATTGAGACTGAATGCACAATGAAGCACACTATTTTCACCATTTTTTCTTCCATTTTTTTTCTTCCCAGTTGTAAGGTTCTCTGGTTATTTCAGTTTTCTTGGGGTCTCTGGGAGAAGCTTTCGTTTCAGTTCAGTAATCACCACATGAGTAAGCAGGGGATAAAGTCCAAATCCTTTATTGTTTCCTTCAAAGTCCCATCTTCTTCACTTGGGGCTTGGCTAGTTTTCTGGTTTCAGTGTCTTGGTTTCAGTGGAGAAATGAAAGAGGAGAGCCTGCCGCCAAGGTGGTGTGAGATGGGATGAATCTGTCTGAATCCAAGGGTTTGTGCTCTAGCCTTCAGCCTCCAGCCTTCTGTCCGCTTGTTTCTGAATGAACCTAGCTGAGTTTGTCCAAGCTTATATGCTCTTATCAAAGGTGTGAATCTTGTAGAACTATGTTAAGTACAAAGTACATGTACTGAACTAGAGAACTTATTAAGCACCACGCTAAACAACCATTGTCTTTATCAATACCACTGAATTAGTATCTTGTAAGAATCCTTGTTTCAAATTCAGAGTTCTGGCCCATAACATCCGGTTTTTCCTTTTATTCTGATTTATCTCTTCCAACATGAGTCATATGTAAATATGTAAAAAATAAATGTACATATACAGCCTAAAAAATACATTAAATTGAAAAAAAGAGTCCTCTCATAGTGGATAGAGTGCTAGACTTGGAAACAGTGACAGAGAAGCTCATATGCTTCCTCAGACACTAAATATCTGAGTGATCTTAGCCAAATCACTTAACTTTTCTGTACTTCAGTTTCTCAACTTCCAAAATGGGAGTAATAACAGCACCAAACCCATGGATTATTTTGAGAATCAAAAGTAATGATAGATAATAAAGCATTTTTTAAGGCTTAAAGTACCACGGATATCATTATGTGGAGGGATAGCCAAGTGACACATAAGATAAAGCTCTGGCCCTGAAGCAAAAAGAACCTAAGTTAAAATCCTACCTCACTAACTAGTGAGCCCGAACAACTCATTTTATCTTGTTTTGCCTGGGTTTTCTTATCTGTGAAGCATAAGGAATTCTACTTCAACTTTACATAGTCTTTGGGAGTTACCATACTAAAGAAAGAAATATCAGACCATGACAGGATCTTTTGCCAAGTAAATCCTGAATGCATTCCCAAACAGTTATATATGACTGAAATGAAACAACAAAATCATTATTTAAAAAGGAGGAAGAGATCATGCACATATATAAATGCAAATAAAATAAATGCAAGGTAGTTAAATATATTGTAGTGAGTGAAAAGAGGCCCTACCAGCTTAGCAGTGCTATATGGATAAAGTGAGGAGCCAAGATGATCTCTCCCATTTGACTATTTGCTGTATATTATGTCTTATGTTATATCTAGGAGGTTAAATAGAGCAAAAGATAGAGTCAGAGAGATGAGTTCAAACTGAGCCTTCAACACTTACTAGTTTTGAGATTTGGGGAAAGCAAATTATTTGTGTGCCTCAGTTTCCTCATCTGTAAAATTGTGATAATAATAGCATCTATCAAAATAAGAACAAAATTAGATAATATTAATCAAATACTTTGCAAATCTTAATATACTATATAAATGTTAGCTAGCTCTATTATCCATAGCTTTCCTGTCCTAGAATCAATATGATATGAATTTCAAATTGATTCTTGTCATCTGATAGGTATTTTTCTATGGATTAAGCCCTTTGCAAATACTGTGTGTTATATATTATTATTGTTGTTCTTGTTTTTATTTTTGTTCCTGTTGTTACTTCTTTATGATCATGAACATGTGAACTATGTTTGTAACTTGGGGGGGGGATGATAAATGGTATGTGAAACTACTCATAAAGTTCCTGTTAGTATCTGAGAGTTTAATAGGAAAAATCTAATAATAATAGCTGGCATTTATGTAATAATTTAATATTTTCTAACAGCTTTGAATGTATTCTCTTAACTGATTCTTGTCAAAGAACCTGTAAAAGAGGTACTATTCTTATCTCCATTTTACACATGAAAAAACTGAGCTTCAGAAAGGTTAAGAGTAACACAGATGATAAGAGCTTTGGGTGAAAAACCAAACCCACAGGGCCTGAAAGTTCAGCACTGTATCTACCATGTCATGTTGCTTCCAAAGGATATACAAACTCTCTCCAAAATAGATTCCCAAGAAAATAGAAAGGTGAGATGAACAGTTTGCAGATTCTTTTTTTTTTTTTTTTTTTTTTTTTTAGCCAAGTACCTGTTTTGGGTATTTTTTTTAACAGTTGACTGTAGACATGAGTCAATGTGTATGAATGAGTGAATTTCAGGAAATGAAATCAAGGGTAGAATTAGGTCCTTTGAGATTAAATATATCACTATAAACTTATTAGCTTCCTGTGTTCTTCTTACCTAATCGAAAGGAGTTCGAAAGCATTGCTTCCCCAGGAGGTCCATTCTTCTCAGGTTTTATCTGTGACTCATGGTCAGTCATTCTCAGAAATCCAGTCTTCTCATTCTCAAAGTAGTTCACAACCCCTTTTAAAACAAACTGTCTCTTTATATAATCCTGAAGTTTATAGCTTCCAGCATGGAAAGCAAGAAGAACATTGGTAAGACTTCATACATAACAGAGAGAACACTAAGAAATGTCTCTGCTATTCCAAAGACAGGACAAAAAGGAGACCACATTTCAATTTACCATCAAATATGATTCCAGAGACCACATTTCAATTTACCATCAAATATGATTCCTTACATCTCTAACTCTGCTCCCTGTTCTGGACAGCATTCTGCCTACCCTGGATATGCTTCAGCCTTCTAATTGGTACAGCCTAGTTTGAATCACCATTTCATGAAGGGCCCCAGCTATGCTCATTTCCCCTCCAATCATCTCACTGTCTGTACTTATCTATCTCCCTCCCATTTCCACCTCATCTTTCATTCCTCTAGAATACAAATTAATTGACAGTATGGATCATATTGTTTGTTGCTATTTGTATTTTCAGGACTTAGCACAGTGCCTGCATAGTAAATGTTTAATCAATGTTCTGCCTCTCAATCAACTGGGGTCCTATCTATCACATTTTTTATCCTTCAGCAATGAATTAAATGATAGGACTCTTGTGGAACTGAAAAACTTAAGTATTACATGAAAAGCACATAAGGGGATGGATAAGTACCGGGCCATTCTGCCCCACTGATCAATCATCACCTTGTGATTGTGGTTAATTTTCTCCAGTATTCTGTTAGCTTTTTCCACAGACAGTAGAGTTCTCCAGATCAGTTGTTTTGTTTTGTTTTGTTTCTGATGAGATGGTTCACTTTCTCTTCTATTATTTTCATTCTTTCAATTTTTAAAATGACTTCTTGGTAGCTTAGAGCATCATTAACTTCCCTTTGCCCAATTCTACTTTTCAAGAAATTATTTTCCTCATGTTTTTGATTCTCTGTTTCAAGTTGGTTGACTTTCTTTTCATAATTTTCTTGATTAGCCTTTTCCAGAAACATTCTCAAAATCTTTCCAATTTGGCAGTATCTCCTCGATCTTGGGTTCTAAAGACATAGCTTTTTAGAACCCAGGATCACCTCCACACCACAAGGAAATATTAGAATAAGTCTTCAGAAAGTTTTTAAAAACTGAAAGCTTAAAGTTAGGTTTTTCATAAACTAACATCACCCTGTGTCAGCTTGCTAGAGACCCACACATTTACATAGTCTGAAATTTACTTCAATATGGCATAATAGTTTATTGAAAATTCTCAATCAATATCAAATAAGAGATCATTTTTGTTTTGGACTTTGAGCTGAAAATATCCTTATAAGGTTCTCTGCATAAGAACTATAGAGTTAATTTAATTGAACTTCTCTTTTAATAACTTAGGATCCTACAGTGTTAAGTCCTCATTCTGAACATTAAAAGTGAAAATGAAAAAATTCTTATGGGCAAAATGAGTGCATTCATATTGAATCCTAGTCCTGTTTTTTTTAATTGTTGTTGCACTATATCCTAGCTCTCAGTTTGTTTTGTGACACTCTTATGAGAATCATTTATTGCTACCTACCTCACAAATTGTTTTGCCTATCTGAAGAATGAACTGGACTATCAATAAAAAATTGCAAAGCTTCTTCAATGTCCCCAAAATTCTCTTTGAAATGAATATTAATCTTATTATGCCAATATTCTACAGTATATTTTATAGCTGTGAATCACAAAGCACTAGTCTTCAAAAAGTTAAAATTGAATATCATTCAGCTGGCAAAGAGATACACAGTGGATGTAAATAGGTTTCAACATATAACTGATGAGAAACCATGAAGGACAAGGGAAAAAAATGAGTAAGCTCCAGCTCTTCTCTCAGGGCCAGCTTAGCTACCTCTGCTTTTATGGGTTTGTGGATAGCCTTTCTTTTCTGCCATTTGCTCAAATCCCACTGGCTATATTCCTCCCATTTGCTAAGGACCAGTGACTATCACTCTCAAATCTATTTAATCAGTTACCATTAGATTCCCTTTCATAAAAGGATATTTAGTCCAAAAAACAAACAATATCTCAGTATAATAATATCTCCTCCTCCATTCCATGCTAGTCTAGTATGTGAGAGAAAGAATGAGACTCAAAATTTAGCTCACAGTTACTGCATTCTGTTGATCCTACCAATTTCATGTCCAGATAGGTGTCACTGCTGAATAATCTGGGTTTCAGCTACTGCTGAGCTGGGTTTATGAAGGTCACTTCTAGAAATCACTTCTTGTTCCTCATGGAATTATTACTATGCCCCTGCAAAACCCAGATTTTAGAACAGTAGGATGCTAAGGAGTCCTCTGGACTTTTTTTTTTAATTCAGAGATCATAAACTCCATTCCCTCCAGCTATCAACAAGTTTTCCCAAGGTGCTAAAGCAAAAATGGGCCTTTTTGAATGACTGAAGACAAAGACCTACATGCTTTAGTTGACCAGATCAAGTTATAAAAAGTCTACACAAGTTCTATAGTTTCTCTTTTCAAGACATTTTTATTGCACATTTCAAATGTCTTATAAGCAGTTCCCTGTCCATGAAGAGATCTTCCAAATGGAAACCATATGAGAGTCATTTTAGGCCTAAATGAGTCTCTAGTTACAAATGTAAGTGAATTACAGTGAATAGAACCAGGAGAAATTGTACACAGGAACAGCAACATTGTGTGATGATCAAATAGTATTGACTTGGCTCTTCTCAGCAATACAATGATCCAAAATAATTCCAAAAGATTAATAATGGAAATGCTATCCAGGTTCAGAGAAAGAGTTATGAAGTCTGAATGTATATTGAAGCATATTATTCTCATTTTATTTTTTTCATGGCTTTTTGCAAACTGTAATTTTTGTAAACTGTTTCTTCTTTCACATTATCACTAAGATGGAAATATGTTTTACATAATTACGCAGCTATAACCTATATCAAATTGCTTACCATTTTAGGAAAAGGGAAGAAAAGGAGAAAGAAAATTTGGAACTCAAAATTTTATTTTAAAAAATAAATGTTAGAAATTTTCTTTACGTATAGTTAGAAAAGATCCTATTAAAAAATGTAAGTTAAAAAAATAAGAACAGTCACATAATGAAAGTAAAGGATAATCGCTATTGTAATCAATATCCATAAAGACTCGAAGGACTTTGGGCCCATCCCAGATGATGTTTTTGAAAGACCAGAATGTCTGGGGGTGGTTTGTGATTTCAGAGGATGACAGTGGACTCACATAGCCATTTGATATTCCTATAATTTATAAAATTATATTATTTGATCCAAAAGAAAGTCAGACTCTGAGTAAACAGAAAAACCAATGAAAGCCCAAGAAAATATCTTTTAAAAAATAACCATTCTTTTATGCCAGAGAGGCAGATTACTAAAATGGAATATAATATACATAGTTTAATCAGGAGTTTTTGCTTAATTGTGTTTTTTTTGGTAACAAGAATGGTTCAATATGGGTGGGAAGAATAGAAAATAACTGTGGCATAAAGAATAAAAAGGCATCAATAAGACAAAATATTTCTAAAATATCTAAAACTCAAATTACCAACATAATGAAAGTCACAATGTCTTTCAGCCATGACAGTATTACATAGATTGTATTCATGATACACCATGATTTTTCTGGAAGCCACTTATGAGCCTTGGGCTGGATCAGAATTTTTTCAGGAAAATGTATGACTAATCTTTGATACTCATAGAAGCTATAACTACAAACGTCTCTAATGGGTAATTATACCTTTTTAAATGAAGATATCTCTACTATGTGTTGGGAGGGGATCAATAACATGACATGTTAGACAACAGAAAGAAATTATCTAACGGCAGGCCATTAGGATTTGTAGACCACAGAGTTACAATGGAATAATGAATGGATATAAAATAATGTGCCTACACTCAACTAATGATAAAATATAATAGCTAGTACTTACATAGCACTGTGCTAAGCACTTTATAATTGTTACTTAATAGTCAAGACAACTCTACAAGGCATTACTATTTTTATCCCCATTTTACAAATAAGAAAATTGTGGCAAACCCAGGTATAATGACTTGCCAGGGATCACAGTTCCTAAGGGAATGAGGACAGTTTTAATCTTAAGACTTTCTGACTCCAGACCAAGTCCTCTGTAACACCTATCTACTACACCATCCATTGTACCACCTAAGTGCTCCAACTTTCTTAAGATTCATAACTAGAGCCTCATTGGAAGCTCCTTGTTAAGATAGGGATAGGAGAAAAAAGGACGGAAACTCTGAAAAGAAGATATTAAATCCTACTTTTCAACATGTTATATTCCACAAAACACAATGATACTAGTCTTACTCCCTAAAAACTCCCAATTAGATATATATTCATAAATCCAAGGGTAATGAAAATAGAGTTAATAGGACAAACCGGCTATGAGGTATAAGGGAGATAAAAATCAAAGATGATTCTAAAGTTCCTAGACTAGATGAGTAAGGAATGGGAATATCTACAAAAGAAATAAAGAAGTATGGAGAAGTGATTTTCACAAAGAAACAAGACCAGGTGGTTCAGTGACAGAAATGTAAATGTAAAATTTCTTTAACTCACTGATGGGAAGAAAAGTGTGCTTTGGATAGCTTTCTTACAGAGATACAAAGGAGAAAATAATTTACTATCACATTCCTACATTCATTGTAACATTCTTTAAGTCAGACAAGTACAGAAAGCTTGACTAAATCCTTCTCTCTCTCTCTCTCTCTCTCTCTCTCTCTCTCTCTCTCTCTCTCTCTCTCTCTCTCTCTCTCTCCCTCTCTCTCTCTCTCTCTCTCTCTCTCTCCCCCTCTCTCTCTCTCTCTCTCTCTCTCTCTCTCTCTCTCTCTCTCTCTCTCTGTGTCTCTCTCTTTCTCTCTCTCTCTCTCTTTTTCTGTCCAATTGCATTTATGTGTTTTTCCAGGATTCTCTAATGCTTTCCCTCGAAGACTAATCTTCCCCCTATGTTTTTCTCATATAATCATATTATGTCGAATCTTTAACAACATTGTATTTTGACCTTCTTAAAGAATTTCAGGTGCACATTTCCTGTAAGTATTTGGGTGAAGTAAAAGACATAAAATAAATTAATGCCTGCTTCAGAAACCTTGAGAACACTCTTTTCTTTAAATTAATAGGAATGAAGTAAAAAGAAAACAAGCAACAGTCTGACATAGTGAAAAGAGTGTTGGATTTGAAGTAAGAGAACCTGAGTTAAAATCTGTGATCTGCCACTTATTCCTTGATGGGAACCAGACCATCAGGCCCACTTGTCCCAGGCCACTGCTGTTGCTCATGTCAGGACACCCTTTTTTTTCTCTCTCTCTCTCAGGTCTGTTGTAGTAGGCAACAGCAATAAAAGACCATGAAAAGATATCTATTGTTGTTGCTCAGTCGTGTCCAACTCTTCCTGGTCTTGATGTTTTAGGCCTCCTTAGAGAATAGTCTATACCAAAAATCACTCACTAAGTATGGCTTTTCTTCCCTGGCTGCTCTTTCTGAGCCATTCCTAGGCAAGGCTCTAAAGTTCCATTACATGTTTTTAGCAAAGGCAATTCTCCTAAGCCCTAGCAGAACTCCTTTCATTTTCCCAGTCAATTCAAACACCAAAGGATTCTTCTTCCTCCAAGCAGCTCTCCTACTGCAAAACTGCTATTTTAATCAACTGTAAACACCAAAACTTTCCAATGAATTTTTCAATTTCTATCAATATTTTCATCCATTCTGCATATATCCTTAATCCTATGCCCTAATTTCTTTACTAGCAGATAGTTCCCACTGTCATCTCCCCTCCTGTTTTCAGTCTTTTCCTATTTGCTAGTTCTTTCTCTGCTACATATAAAGATGCAAACTCTCCTTGTCCTTAAAACACCCTAACAAAGAAGAGCAATGCATGGTCTAAACTTTTCTCACAGCTCTCAATTTGACTACTTTTATATGGCCTTTGCATTCAGTTAGGCTTGGATGAACGACTCCTTTTAAGCAGCAGCGAGCAAACAATTCTGAGTCCTTTCCTCTCCTTCCATTTCTGTTTTCCCTTTGTAGTCTCCTTCTCAACTTGTTTAACTCTCATTGAACATACATTTTTTTTCCAATGCTCAATATCCAAAGGTCTGCTCCTTTATTCAGGTCTCCTTCAACCTGACATCACCACCGCTAATATTCCACTCAAGATCTATCTACCCATTCCACTGTGTTCTCTGGAATGTCCTTTCCGAAGCCAAAGACAACAAACATTTTATTCTTTCCATCTTCTTGAAGTTACTGAGACTTGGATCACTGCTGATCATACAGCATCCTTAGCTACCTTTTCCAGAATTGCTTACTTTTTGACTCATAATCAGTGACTCATTCATCATTGTTGAGGAATCAGAATACTCCTTGTACTCTCACTCAGGCTTTACCCTTAGTGCCTCATTCATAGCAAGTTTCATAAAGTAGAAATTTAATAAAAACATTTTCCCAACTTGATTTGGCTTAACTTCACTTCTATTTTCTGTTCTGTCTCAAACGGGACAAGGTATTATTATGCCCTTTTAGCAAAGCCAATTCCTCTGGCTGAGGGAATTCACCTATCTAAGATGAGGAACCAAAAGTTATATTTCTGTCAACGATATACAATTACTCTAAGTCACCAAAAAGTTCCCATACCCATATTAGACATTAGTAAATAAGATACTTTGGCCATCTTTAAGTCTTTAATATTTCCTTTAAGTACATTTCTCTGATAGATTGTTTCTCAGAAGCTCTCTTAGTACTATCCATATTTCTGCCCATTTCCACAAATCAAAGTATCCAAATCCAAAAAAGGCTATAATCTTTTCTTAAGTCATATACCCACCTTGTTCTATTTTTGTTCACAGATTGTTAAATCCAATCTCATTTTTCAATTATAATCTACTGCCTACAGTCCTATTCATGTGCTGCTAAACAAAGCTGGAGAAAAATAACACAACTGTAACTTCTAGAAATTTATGTTCTCTTATCTAGACTGGGCCTTCATTGTAACAAAGCAATCGTTTGCTCCTCCATAATTGAGTCTATTCTATTTTCTAAAATAGGGCTTAAATTTTTTTCATTCACTAGCCCTTTTCACCCAAGAAATATTTACATGACCTCAGATATTTAGGCATATAAAATAGGTATAAAAATAAGCATTATCTCATAATAAATCATAAAGAAATTTATTTTAAAACAATTATTTGATATACATATAATTTATCATTTATCAAAAATAAAGGCAAATTTACATACTGAGATGAAAATGTTTTTACATAAAGAACTAAATTTGGAATAAGGACTCACAATTAGCAAAAATTGCTGGGAAAACTGAAAAATAATATGTCAGAAAATTAGCATAGATCTACATCTCAAACTCCATACTAAAGTCATGTGAAATGGGTATATCATCTGGGAGTAAAGGATGGTACCATAGCAAATTAGGAGAACAAGGGATAATTTGTTTATCAGATCTTTGGAGAAGGGAGGAATTTGTGACCAAAAAAGAACTAGAAAAAATTATGAAAGCAAAATGGCCAACTTTAATTGCATTAAATTAAAAAAGATTTTGCACAAACACAACTTACAGAAACAACATTAAAGGAAATTCAAAGCTGGGAAAAATTCTTTATAGATAGTATTTCTGATAAAGATCTCATTTCTAAAATATATGAAGAACTGTGTCAAATTAATAAGAATACAAGTCATCCTCCAATTGATAAATGGTCAAAGCATATGAACAGACAATTTTCAGATGATAAAATTAAAGCCATTTATAGTTATATGAAAAATACTCTAAGTCACTATTGATTAGAGAAATGCAAATTAAAACAACTCTGATGTACTACCTCATACCTCTCATATTGTCTGAGATGACAGGAAAAGATAATGATTAAGAAAAAAGATAATAATGTTGGAGAGGATATGGGAAAACTGGGACACTGATGCATTGTTGGTAGAGGGGTGAAACAATCCAAACATTCTGGAGAACAATCTAGAATTATGTCGAAAAAGCTATAAAACTGCATACCTTTTGACCCAGTGGTGCCATTCATTACTGGGTCTGTATCCTAAGGAAATCATTGTAAAAGGCTGAAACTATTGAGTTTATGCACTGAGGTCAGACAATTGAACACTTGAGGCTAATTACTGATTGGACAATACTCTATAAGCATATGCTTGGAAAATGGCCCTTCCCACTGTGCTGGCCCAATCGTTTGGTGTATACACACAATTATAGGAGGGAGTAGGGGGTGGAGTGAGACTAGCCAGAGTCACTTCTTGGTGGAAGATGAGATGAGGTTGCAGAGATTCTGCATCCATCCCCTTGACTTCTACCACTAAAGAACAAGAATAAAGACCAAGGACTTTTGCTTATCCTAACTCCACCTGATTCTAAAGTATCCAGGGTGCTAACGCGGTGATCACAAATCATAAAGGAGGGAAAAGGATCCACATGTGCAAAAATGTTTATAGCAGCTCTTCTTGTGGTAGCAAAGAATTGGAAAAGGAGTGGATGCCCATCAATTGGGGAATGGTTGAATAAGTTGTGTACATGAAGGTAATAGAATATTGTTGTACTATTAAAAATGATGAACAAACTGATTATAGAAAGACCTGGAAAAATTTATATGACCTGATGCTAAGTGAAACAAACAGAAGCAAGAATACATTGTACAGGATAACAAGAAGAATGCATAATGATCAACTATGAAAAGCTTGATCCTTCTCAATGGTTCAATGATCTAAAGCAATCCTTAGAGATCTTGGTTTTTTGTTTATTTGTTTGGTTGGGTTTTATTAATTATTTTTTTTTATTTACAAAACATATGCATGGGTAATTTTTCAACATTGATCCTTGCAAAGCCTTCTGTTCCAAATTAATCCCTCTTCCCTACCTCCTCCCCTAGATGTCAGGTAGTCCATTACATGTTAAATATGTTAAAATTTATGTTAAATCCAATATATGTTTACATATTAATATAGTTATCTTGCTGCACAAGAAAAATCTGATCAAGAAGAAAAAAAACTGGGAAAGAAAAGAAAATTCAAGCAAACATCAATAAAAAGAATGAGAATGCTATGTTGTGATCGTATGACCGTTCTCTCTCTGGGGGGCTCTCTTCATTACTGAACAATTGAAACTGGTTTGGATCCTCTCATTGGTGAAGAGAGCCACCTCCATCAGAACTGATCATCATATAGTATTGTTGTTGAAGTGTATAATGATCTCCTGATCCTGTTCATTTCACTTTGCATCAGTTCATATAAGTCTCTCCAGGATTCTCTGAAATCATCCTGCTGGTTGTTTCTTACAGAACATTCCAGAACATTCACGTAACACAATTTGTTCAGCCATTCTCCAACTGATGGGCATCCATTCAGTTTCCAGTTCCTTATCACTACAAAGAGGACTGCAACATTTTTGCACATGTGGGTCCCTTTCCCTCCTTTAAGATCTCTTTGGGATATAAGTCCAGTAGAAATACTGCTGGATCAAAGGATATGCACAATTTGATAACTTTTTGAGCATAGTTCCAAATTCTTCTCCAGAAGCCCTCCCAACATTCCCTATTATCTTTTCCTGTCATCTTAGCCAATCTGACAGGTGTGTAGTGGTATCTCAGAGTTGTCTTAATTTGCATTTCTCTGATCAATAGTGATTTGGAACACTCTTTCATATGAGTGGAAATAGTTTTAATTTCTTCATCTGAAAATTGTCTGTTCATATCTTTTTGACCATTTACCAATTAGAGAATGGCTTGAATTTTTATAAAGTTGAGTCAATTATATATTTTAGAAAGGAGACCTTTACCAGAACCTGTTTTCCCAGTTTGTTTTCCTTCTAATCTTGTCTGAATTGGTTTTGTTTATACAAAACTGTTTTAACTTAATATAATCAAAATTATCTATTTTGTGATCAATAATGATCTCTAGTTCTTCTTTGGCCACATATTTCCCCATAGACTTTGGATAGAAAATGCCAACTATATCCAGAAAAAAAAATCTAAGACTAAATATAAATCAACACATGCTATGTTCACTTCTTTTTTCTGTTTTTTTATTTCTCCCACAGTTTTTCTTTTTTGCTCTGATTTTTCTTTCCCAACATGATTCATAAAACAATGTTTATTAAAAATAAATAAACTTGCTACAATAAAAAAGAATTAAATGTTGGTGAAATATTTGATACCTCTTACTGTTGCCAAGTTTTTTTGCAACCCACATATTCAGTTACTCAACAACATATGGGACCCTATTCCACAATTTGAGAAGCTTTGCTTCACAAATGATGGTTTAAATCCTCTCCCAACTTATCAGCAAAAGTCTTCAACTCATACTTTACCAAGAAAATCAAGATCACTATCCATGAATACTGGTTCTCACCCCTCCTATTTATATCACAATTCTTTGACTTCATTTCTCATCAGACTTCATCTAAGTCTTTATTCAAGACTCTGATAGAGATCTTCTCATCCCCAAGACTAACAATTCTGCATATACCTTTAATCCTATTCCCCTACTGTCTTTACAAGCAAATTGTTCGCACTATCATCTCCCTCTCTTGTTCTAATATTCATCTCTTCCTATTTATTAGTTCTTTCTCAGCTACCTATAAAGATGTCAAATCTCCTTGTCCTTAAAACACTCTCACAATATCTCAACATCCTGTATATCATTCCACATCTCTACTCTAACTCAAATTCCTTTAAAAATCCATCTATACTAGTGTTCAGGGATCTCTTAATTGACAATTCTGATTCCTTCTTCTCAATCTTTATCCTTCTTGGCCTTTCTGTAATATTTGATAGTTATGATCACCTTCTACTCCTGAATATTCCCTCTTCTCTAGGATTCTATGACACCTTTCTCTTGGCTCCCTTCCTAAGGGATAACTAAGGTTATCTTCTATGTCACACCCAAAGCTCAGTCCTGTGTCATTGTCTCTTTTCTCTCTGTATTCTCTTACTCAGTGACTTTATCAATTATATGGTTCAATTATAATCTCTATTTTAAAAAATTTCCACATCTACATATCCAGTCTCAGTCTTTCTCCTGAGCTCCTGAGTTTCTATCAAATATTACTAATTGTCTATTAGTCATTTCAAGTGTATGTTTCAAAGATTCCCTAAACTCAAAGTCTCCAAAATAAAATCTTCCCCCCAAATCCCAGATGTTACTGTCTTCTCTGGAATTGAGTTCCTTCTTCTTAAAAAATGAAGATGTTAAAAAATAGATGACTTCTAAGTGTCCTTCTAGCCATAAATCTGTGATTTTAGGACCCTATAGCCTGTTTTTTTTTTTTTTTGAGGCAATTGGGGTTAAGTGACTTGTCCAGGGTCACACAGCTTGGAAGTGATAAGTGTTTGAGGCCAGATTTCAGGTCCTCCTGACTTCAGGGCTGGTGTTCTATCCATGCACCACCTAGATGCCTCCCATAGCCTGTTTCAAGGGGCTATTAGGAGAAAAGTATTTTATGAGGTGTCATGGACCATGATGACAAACAAAGTAATGGAAAGAAGATCATTCATAAAATGTGCCTTTAAAGGCTGTTTTATTTCAAGTTATTGAAACAGCATGGTATATATATATATATATATATATATATATATATATATATATATATATATATTTGTCTTTATATCCCTAGCACCTAGCACAGTGCCAGACACATAGTGAGTAGTTAATAAAATGCTTGCTGAATTGCAATCAGTTGCTGAATCATTTAACTCCTATCAGTGATTCTCTTAAGCAATATATAAAATGTATAATTGGAAGAATTTGCACTGGTTAAGATTCAATTTGAACCTGGTGAAATGCAAATTTAACTCAGTTCCCACTTGCTCACCAAGAAAGGCAAATAAGTAATTTTTCTACAGAGAAACAGAAATGGGAGAGATGAAAAAAATTCAAGTACTAGTGTAGAATAATGCATCCTAAAATTTCGACCATTTTTCTGACAGTTGGCTAGGTAAGAACCGGCTGATAGATTTTAGAAAAGGAGGAGGAAATCATTTGTTAAGCTTGAGGGTTGTATTCACTCAAAATAAAAATCCAACATCTAAGAGATTTGCCTCTCACAAGCAAGGAGCCAAGGTCAGTGTGAATTGACAGTACTCAGCTGAACAGACCTGTGAAACAGGACTCCATCCTGCCTGCAAGTTGGAGCAGCTGCAGAGTTCTTTTATTCATGACCAAATGTTTCCAGAATGATTAAACTGGCATTGCAAATGTGCAATCTATATCCACTGAGTGACAAGGATTAAGTGAGATTCAGATTAAAATGCTAAGTGAGTAGGTACCAAGATCAAACCAGATATGTAGTTAACACTAGGAAAATACATGCTGGAGGAGAAGTGTAAAAACAACTATCTGGAGGAAAAACTCAGACTAACAAATTGTAGGAGAGGAAGTGTCTTGAATTGTAAGTGAGCCAGCAGGGACTGAAACAACAGTTCTAATGGCAAAATTGATAGGCAAGATTCTGAAGGGGAAAAATGCACCTGGGCAATTTAACTAACATGAAAATCTATAGTATGTTTGTTTGGCTCAAAAGAAAGATAGAGCTAATAGTGACAATGCCCATTATTGAGCAATCTGTTTGAAAAGAAGATTCAAAACAACAAAGAATCAGTTGAGAATTTGAAAAACATTATCAGGTAGATTTACAACCACCTTTGTCTTCCAAAGGTCTCACAGTTAATTGCTAGATATAACCATCAGCATAATTTATACAAATACATTCATGTATGGAAATGAAGGAATTAGATGGGAAATTACTAATTTCTATTATCATTCACCTATATGGTTAGATAAACCCAAAGCTGAAATCTATGGATATCTTTTTCCTAGCTAGAATGCTACTTAGCTTAAATTAAAAAATGGTAATTTCCTATTTCACAATGAGTAAATATTAGCTGAGTAGTTTCATATCTCAGCAGGGCATAGGGAAATCTTGTGTCATTTTAAAAGATTTAAAATCACTAGACAAGTTGCATCTTAGAATTCCTGTCATGTAATCCAAGTCTGTATATAGGGAAATAAGAACACCTAAAAGTTGATGACATTTTAAATGGCCTGGGAAGCTACTGGATAATTATGCTATTCAAATAGACACCTCAGAGTCCCCATGGCCATCTGTTCTCACTCCTGCCAAGCAACCTTTGTCTCTAGATATTCCCTAATATAAGTTCGTCTAAGTTGTGGCTTAGCCTATCTGCCTTGTGGATTTTCAAGGTGAAGGAAAAGGAACAAAAGGAACCTGACATCCATGGAAATCTTGCCTATCCTTCTGATACCAAGGGATATTTTTTTCCTGGGAGTTTTCTCTCAAAAAAACAATCTGAGTCTTAGACTTAAGAGAAATGCATAGTCTTCCCAGAGAGAAGTCAAGATATTTATAAAAGCTACGTTATTAATAACTGCCATTATAAAATCATATTGAGGTTATAGAACAAATTAAATGTATTTTAATTTCATCTTTATGACAGGTTGGTGAAGTAGGCAGTGAAATGGTTAGAGGATTAGAATATAGTAAAATATAACTTTATAGCTGGAATAGTCTTGAAGTTCCATATAGTTCAGTGCTCTTATTTTACAGATGAGGTATAACTGAGTAAGGTTAAATGACTTGACCATGGATCATAACAAGTTTGAACATTCTCATTTTACACAAGAGAAGAGATTGTTTTAAGTCAGAAATCAACCCCTGTGTTCTGACACAAAGCCCTTTCAAATGAGAGGAAAGAGAAAGATGCAAAAGGAAAGAGAGAAGAAGAAGAAGAAGAAGAAGAAGAAGAAGAAGAAGAAGAAGAAGAAGAAGAAGAAGAAGAAGAAGAAGAAGAAGAAGAAGAAGAAGAAGAAGAAGAAGAAGAAGAAGAAGAAGAAGAAGAAGAAGAAGGAGAAGGAGAAGGAGAAGGAGAAGGAGAAGGAGAAGGAGAAGGAGAAGGAGAAGGAGAAGGAGAAGGAGAAGGAGAAGGAGAAGGAGAAGGAGGAGAAGGAGAAGGAGAAGGAGAAGGAGAAGGAGAAGGAGAAGGAGAAGGAGAAGGAGAAGGAGAAGGAGAAGGAGAAGGAGAAGGAGAAGGAGAAGGAGAAGGAGAAGGAGGAGAAGGAGAAGGAGAAGGAGAAGGAGAAGGAGAAGGAGAAGGAGAAGGAGAAGGAGAAGGAGAAGGAGAAGGAGAAGGAGAAGGAGAAGGAGAAGGAGAAGGAGAAGGAGAAGGAGAAGGAGAAGGAGAAGGAGAAGGAGAAGGAGAAGGAGAAGGAGAAGGAGAAGGAGAAGGAGAAGGAGGAGAAGGAGAAGGAGAAGGAGAAGGAGAAGGAGAAGGAGAAGGAGAAGGAGAAGGAGAAGGAGAAGGAGAAGGAGAAGGAGAAGGAGAAGGAGAAGGAGAAGGAGAAGGAGAAGGAGAAGGAGAAGGAGGAGAAGGAGGAGGAGGAGGAGGAGGAGGAGGAGGAGGAGGAGGAGGAGGAGGAGGAGGAGGAAGACAGAGAGGAGGGGTGAGAGAGGACACAGAGATAGATTTTAAGCATTTCTTCTATGCAGAGCATTCTACTAGCCTTGGATAATATAGAATGTTTGAATAATTGTAAACATTAGTTTACAATTAATTGTTTCTTCTGGAAAAAAATTCATAGAAAGAAGTTGTTATGTTTAAGCGCAAATAAAATGAGTAGTGTGATGGAATGGCCCCTATATTTATAGGAGTAAGATCTTGATTCAAGTGGTAGCTCCAACAGTTACAGTTGGCAGAGTCACAGGATCACAGAGTTGAAAGGGCTCTCACAGGATATGTGCTAGAATCCATAGTAAATTAAAATCATTTCATTAACATTCACTTCAACAAACAAGTATTAAACACCTCTATCCAAGGCAATTTGACATGTTATTGCTATTGCTCAGAATTTTGGTTATATCCAACTCTTTGGGACTCCTTTTTTTGGGGGGACAAAATGCTGGAGTGTTTTGCCATTTCCTTCTTCACTTTATTTCATAGATGAGGAACTGAAGCAAACAGGGTTAAGTGACTTGCCCAGGGCACACAGCTAATAAGTATCTGAGGCTGAATCTGAACTCATGAAGATGAGTCTTCCTGATTTCAATTTACTTCAGCATCTTTGCTATGAAAACCCCAAATGAGGTCACAAAGTCAAACATACTGTAATCACTGAAAAACAAAAATGACAGTCATCTAAAGGCTTGGGTAATAAATCCCCATATTGGGTTAGTAGACATATTATGTAAGGATTACATAAGAAAGGCACTATGATCATGTTTCACTGCATCATAGCTCCCCCATCTATAAAAAAGAATTGCCATTCTTGCACTAACTCATGTACATGATTCAGTTAAGAAAATTAACTATGTAATTCTTAAAAGTACCATAAATATATAAAGAATTCCAATATAATTTGTTTCCCACTATTTGTCATAGACAACCACTGAGTTTCTCTTTTCCCATCTTGAAATGGAGAGGATAATAATATTCACATTACTGGAGTTATTTTAAGGAAAGCCTTTTGTAAATTTTAAAATGTCATAGGAATACGACTTCTATTATTCATAGTGAAAAAATAAACCAGTGTCACACTTTAGAAGTGATTTTGGTGAAATCAGAATAAACCATCTTGTCTCAATGAGTTCAGCCAATATAATGCATTCATAGACCCATCCATGACCTAGAGAAAAGCTTCTTAAACTGCAAGTCACAATCCACACGGGATCACATAACTGAATGTAGGGTTTGTAAAGTTATGATTTATTATCAATAAATGTTTGATTTATATACCCATTTTACATACCTATATACCCAGGATCATGTAAAATTTTCTCAGACAAAAAGGGGTTGGGGTTATAAGTTTAAAAATTTAAGAAGCTCTGACCTAGAGCCAGCTGACAGTCCTAATCAGAAAACTAGATTGGCCAGCTTTGTTGGGATCTTTTAGAATTCACCTTGTTGTTTGCCAGATAAAGCACAGAATTGTACTAAACTTGAGTTCAGAGTACATAAGTTTAAATGCTGGCTCTATTTCCATATGACCTTAAACAAGCCAACTTATCTATCTGAGCTTCAACTTTTCCAGTTTTCATAGATGTTGAGTCATTTATAAAAATGCCAGAACTTAGGCAGCTAGATGGTACAATGGATAGATCACCAGCCCTAGAGTCAGGAAGTCCTGAATTCCAATCTGACCTCAGACATTTAGCACTTCCTACTTGTGTGACCCTGGGCAAGTCACTTAATCCCAAATGCCTCAGCAAAACAAAACAAAACAAAACAAACAAACAAACAAAAACCCTACATATTAAAAATGATAAATATTCGAGTATCAAACTGAGGAAGCAGAGGAAAGCACCTTATTCATGGACCAATATCTCATAATGTATTAAGTCATTAGGTAAAGAGAAATCCCAGCTGTAATCTAGTTGACATTTAACACCTAATTATCATTTCTTAGGGGAATCTGGATAATGGCAAACTGCTAATTTTGTAGAATTGGGATAGGTTTTGATAAAACTAAATCAATAATTGATTAAGTCTTATTAATTAGATAAAAGAATAGCTTCCTTATCATCATCAAACTAACATTTTTAAATACCTCCTGTGTTCCAAGAACAATAGTAAGAAAAACAAAGTCAAAAGCAGGAACATTTTCCTTAAGGAGTTCACATTCTAATGAAAAACATATACGTGTGTGTGTGTGTGTGTGTGTGTGTGGTGTGTCTATATGAATATACATATAAAAACATAAACACACAGATTTATATTTACATATATAAAGATTTATATAGATACATATATACAGATATATAGGTTTTATGAATATGGATATAGATAGATAAATTTAGAACTTAAAATTGTGTAGGGTGCTGAAAGACACCCTAGAGTTCATTTAACCTATCTACCCACTTTATAGAAAAAGAAAAAAAAAATCTCTTGATGGTAGAGTGATTTGCCCAATGTCCCAAGAAAATAGAACTGGTATTTGAACCCATCTAACTCCAAATTCATTGATTCTCTCCATTACTTCTGTGCTGCCCTAATACTAGCCAGTTAAAATACAATTTTGCCCTTTTTCTGGCAGGCAACTAGATGGATGCTAAGAGATCCCAGTGAAGTTGGCCAAAATCCCTTCCTTTTTTAAAGCCGCTTCACATACCTATCAAGGAAAAATGAAGTAGGCAGAAATATAACTGGCACTATAGTCAGCTACATGACAAATCAGCTCCAGTCATATACTGTCAGCATGATAAAAGTAATGATCCTGATTCCCAGATGCCAGTTAGAAGGTTCACTTGAAATTGCTTGTCTAAGATCTATGATGGATTTGTGGATCTAGAAACATGTGCTGTTTGTTGATTACCTCCCTCCACAGAACTCTACCCTGACATTCTTGCAAGCTTTGAGGGGATAGAGCACATCCTGGCTGTGGAACAGAACAAATTTATCTGGACCAGATGGAGAATGGACCCAGAAGCTCTAATAAGAATCAACTGAGCTAACCATCCAGACAAAAAATAAAAACAAATTTATTGAGTGTCTCCTATGAGTAAGTCACAAAAAGATGGCAGCTACTTCAAATAATCCTTTCAGAAACTAACCAAAAATCCACAGGCAATAGGAGTTCTCAAATTTTCTGAAACCCACCTGGTGCTGGGGAAAGGGGGTGGAGTGGATAAGGAGGAAAGGAGAGAATAGCCAAGGTCAAATTCTCTTAACATTAATTAGGCCAGTGCTTTTAAGAGGAAAAGTGAAAAACTTTCAATAAAAAAAAGGACCAGGAAACTGAAATCCAATGAGTTTAAATGTCTTTTCCATGAAGCTTTCTGACTACTATTGTGAGTTCTTAGAGCTCTTTCCCTCCTGAAATGACTTAAATTGATTTATTTGCATACACTTTGTATCCCTCACTCCAAAAATGTAAATTCCTTAAGGGCAAAGACAATTTTTATTTTTATCTTTGTTTCTAGAACCTAGAATAGTGCTTTGAATATACAAGGTGCCTGACATGCTTGCTAAACTGAATTGAGCTCAATAATCCTTTAACTGGAATCCATCATTCTAAGCAGTTTGAACATTCAATTCAATTAATGAAACAAAAAATGCAAAATAAGTGTCTGCCTTTTAGGAATTTATATATTATCTATTTAACAGTTTTAGATAAACCAACAATGGTCCATCAAGATTATCCTTTTCAATCCATGAAAAACATATCAATTAGTAATTTTTTTTACAGAATTAGCAAATTACGCTTTCTTCATAGATGGCATCAAAGGTAAAGAAGAAAACCATTGTTGCCCCTGCCAAGACAGAAGTCAAGTCCAAGGTCTTGAAGACTAAATAGGTGCTGAGGGGTATCTATACCCACAATAAGAAGATCTGAGTATCCCCAAGCTTCCAGCAGCCCAAGACACTAAAACTTTGAAGGCAGCCCAAATACCCTCAGAAAACTGCCCCTTGGAGAAACAAGCTTGATCACTGTGCCATCATTAAGTTTCCCTTGACCACTGAGTGTCTGCTGGGAAGAAGACACTGAGGATAACAATGTCCTTGTCTTCATTGTGGACCTCAAGGCCAACAAGTGTTAAATAAGTAAGCAGTAAAGAAACTGTACATCAATGTGGCCAATGTCAAAGCACTGATCAGGTGTGATGGAGAAAAGACCTATGTCCGTCTTGCTCCAGACTACTATGTCCTAGATGTTGCCAACAAAATAGGAATCATCTAAACTGTGTCCAATTCTCCCACTTCCCCTAAAATAAAAAGTTTTCCAATATGTTTTTAAATTAATAAATTATCAACAAATATGTAATTTATTAAATATGGTTACTACTTTAATTTTGATTAGGTTATTCATTTATTAAATGTTAAGCAGCTATTAAGCATTTTACTATGAGGGATAGGAAGATGGGATTAGATATAGCCTCTACCCTGAAAGAACTTGCTAACTAGTTGAGATAAGCTGGCATATTAAAGAACTAGAAATTATCTAGAAACATACAAATTAAACACTTGGTTTTGTGGCTCAGACTAATCACACATTACTACTATCCTAAATAGAGAGAGACTATAATGCAATATTGTAGCTGAGAAAAATTATTCCTATTAATTAGTAAATCTAAAGTAGACTGTTCTTATAGACAGGTTTTAATAAAAATTCAACAGCAAGAACAGGTTAATTATAATTGTTTTAAACTCTGATCCCTGTTTTGCTTTAGTCTAGAGTGATGTAAAATAGAGCTTATTTCATGATTCTTTTATAATATACAGCTTCTCCTGGGTATCATAGAATATTTTAAATTCCAATCAATTTCTGTCAAGAAGACTGATTCTCTATGAAACAAAAAGTAAATTAAAATGAAAATAGAATCTATATGTGAAATACTATGTTAGATGGAATATATCATATAGGATAGAATGGAGAATTTTGGAGTAAGGAAGTTCTGAGTTTAAGTCCTAATTATGAAAAATGTAGGCTATGTTCCCCCAGTCTAGTTATGTAGCCTCTCAGAACCACAGAGTGATGTAAGATAGAGCTTATTTTCATGATTGGTTTAAACTGTACAGCTACTCCTGGGTATCATAGAACATTTTAAATTCCAATCAATTTCTGCCAAGAAGACTGATTCTCTATAAAACAAAAAGAAAGTGAAAGTGAAAATAGAATCTACATGTGAAATACTGTGTTAGATGGAATGTACCGTAAAGGATAGAATGGAGAATTTTGGAGTCATGAAGTTCTGAGTTTAAGTTTTAATTATGAGAAATGTGGGCTATGTTCTCCCAGTCTATTATGTAGCCTCTCAGAACTTCCAGAGTCAGTTCTTTGAGACTAAGTTTCAGAGAAAGTAGTAGAAATAGAAAGAGTTTTCTAATATCAATGAAATTACAGATACAACCAGCCCCATCCCATACTGTGCTAGACAATGAAGAAGGTACAAAGACAAGTAGAATCATTTGTAATATTTTTAAATATTGAAATACTTTAGGAGGCAAGCTATCATTTCTAGTAATGAATATGCCAATTTTCAAAATTTTTCTTATAAGGGAAGCAGACAGCTTCAAGACATAACCAATCAAACTGCTGAAAAGTCAATGACTATAGTAACTTACTGTTAATAATCTCATAGACTTCAGCTTCTAGGATAAAAACTCACTATTTGACAAAAATTGCTGAAAAAAATTGAAAAAGACTATGGAAGAAACTAGGCATTGACCATTATCTAACACTCTATACCAAGAAAAGGTTTAAATAGGTTCATGATTTAGACATGAAGGGTAATACTATAAGCAAATTAGTAGAATCTAAGGGATAATCTACTATCAGATCTATGGAACATATTAGATCCATTTAGATATGAATCTAAAGAAGCAGAGAACATTATGAAATGCAAAACTGATGATTTTGATTCCATTAAATTTTCAAAGTTTTTCCACAAAGCCAATGTAGCCAAAAATTGAAGGAAAACAAAGTTGGGGGAAATTTTTATAGCCAGTGTTTCTTATACAGCCTTAATTTCTAAAAATATATAAAGAACTGATTCAAATTTATGAGTACATAAGTCATTCTGCAATTGATAAATAGGCAAAGATATGAATAGACAATTTTAGATGAAATTAAAGCCATTTCTAGTCATATGAAAAATGCTCTAAATCACTATTGATTGAAGCAATCCAAATTAAGACAACTCTAAGGTATTACCTCACACTTCTCAGATTAGCTAAGATGACAGGAAAAGATGTTGGAGGGAATGTGGAAAAACTGGGACATTAATGTATTGTTGGTGGAGTTGTGGAATAATGCAACTATTTCTGGAAAGATTTGGAATTATGGCCAAAGGACTATATAAAACTGTGTATACCCTTTGATGCAAGAGTTTCACTACTGGGTCTGTACCCTAAAGAGATAATAAAAAGATAAAAAGATCCATATGAGCAAAAATGTTTATAGCAGTTCTTTTTGGAAGTTGAGTGGAAATCCATCAATTGGAGAATGGCTAAATAACTTATGATATATAAAAGTAATGGAATATTATTGTTCTAAAAGAAATGATGAGCAGACTGATTTCAGAAAAGTTTGGAAAGATCTACATAAATGGATGCTGAATGAAGTGAGCTGAGTCAGGAAAAGACTATGTGATGATCAACTGTAATAAACTTAGATCTTCTCAACAATGTGATGATTTTCAAGACAATTCCAGTAGACTTGGTATTGAAATGCCAATCACATATAGAAAGTATGGAAACAATGTGGATCAAAGCATAGTATTTTCACCTTTTGTTTATTTTTTCTCATTTTTTCCTTTTAATTGGGCTTTTCATGTATAACATGACAAATGTGTAAATACGTTTAAAATGATAGTATATATTTAACATATCACATTGCTTGCTACCTTGGGGAAGCAGGAGTTGAGGGAGGGAGAGAGAAAAATTTGGATTACAAAATTAATGTTGAAAACTTCCTTTATGTGAATTTGGAAAAAATAAAATACTCTTCGGGGGATTTTAAAAATAACTGATCAATAAGAAATTAAGAGAGAATCTAAAAGGTTAAAGATGTAAGGAAACCTTAAAGAGTAAGGTGAAGTGAATAAGAGAGAACAGAAATGATATTCTATAGACTAAATCCCACACTCCTCTATAAGTAAATCAATATGTTTTTGTGGAAAAGGAAGCCAAGAGAATTTTAAAAAGAAGAGGCAAGAAAAAAGGCCTATATTCCCAGTTTAGAGATAAACAGAGGAGTGAATTCTTCAGTTTCTCAACTAGAAAGAAGGTATATAGGAAAAGTAGAATAAAGGCAACAAAAGAAACAATTAGAAAGTGAGTCTCACACTTAAATATGAAATAAAATGGTATCTCAAAAGAAAATTCCTATAGGAAGGAAGAAGGCAAAGGCCTACATCTATGACAATAGATATAACGGGTTTTATAAGGGAAGATTTTGTACATTAAAAAACCATCTTCTCTGAGAAAATGTGATAGCTTCCAAACTGCATCAAATCAAAGGAGAGAAAATATAGGTGTCACCAAGAACTGCCAGTAATACACAAGGTGATCAAAGACTCAAAGCAATGGATATAATAACTTGATCTTAGAATTGGCAAGTGATTGTGGTAAAGGAAAATAGTAAAAATGGGGCCTTATGATACTACATGCAGAGTAACTCCTACCACACAACAATGCCTGCATTCTACACTCTTTCCTTCTTTAACAGATGAAAAAGGATGCAGTAGCATGGAGTAAGTTCTACAAATGCAATAACACTGAAATGGAATGGAGGAAGTCATTCAAATTTGATATTCCAGAGATCCTTGTACAGTAAGATCATAGAAAAATAATGAAGGAATGAGTAACATTATAGTTTAAGAAGTTAAAAATTCAAAAAAAGTTTAAAATTAAAATTAAAATTAAAAAATTTTGAAAAGATTGCTAAAAGAGGATATAAATTAAGATGAAGGAAAAATAAATGACAACCTCTTATAAAAGAGCATAACCCAAAAAAAGTGCTATTTTTAAATGTTAGAAGAAGTTGGGGAATACATTCAGTTAAATAGAATAAAGAAAGGTTCAAAAGAGGTGGGGGGAAACAATGCAACAAGTGAACAAATAATTAAATTAATAAATATATAATTACTAGCAAAAAAAGATAAATTAATATTTCTGTGAGTTCAAGGAACTTGAGAAAGAGCAGAAAAATGGGAGCAGAATAGAAAGAGCCTGTGGGTAATAAAATAACATTAAATTATTGTAAGACAAATTTATTGCAGGAACAGAATATTGACTTTTAAAAGGTAGGAGATAAGATCAATACCAAAGAAATAAGTGGAGTAAAATAAAAATCATAACCTAAAATATAAATGGATGAAACATCTAAGAAAATAAAAGTGGCAGAATGGATAAGAAATCAAACTATAACAATGTATTATAGACAACAAACAACTAAATTACTCATATAACATGAAAATTTGAGAGTGAAAAAATTAGCTTTACAACAGGTAACTAAAAGCAGGAGATGAGTTATGATTTCAGGCAAAATAAAAAGAATAAATTCACAATATCAAGAGAAAAAAAAGAAGAAAACCAGAGTATATTTAAATGTATTGCAGCCAAAGAAACAATATCAAACTAATTATATATGAACCAAAGGGCATAGCATAGAAATGTATAAAGGAAATGATAAAATGCAAAATGAAATACACAGTAACAGCAATTGTAGAAAAATGTAGTGTTCTTGCAAATCTGGTTAAGTCTAACAGAAAAATAAGCAAAAAGAACCGAATAAATTGTTGGAGAAGTTAAACATAAAAGATAGCAGCTCCTGAATAGAACTGTTCAAAAGGATACTTTTTTTCAACATTTATGGAACTTGTGCAAAAATAAATCATACATTGAAATATAGAAACATAAATAGAGATTAAAAAACAAAAATTGCTAAACATATTTATAGGGCAATAAAAATAAAAATTAATCCACAAAACCCAAGCAAAAGACAGACTAAAATGGAGACATAATAATGAATAATAAGCAGTTCAAAGAACAAATCATAGAAACAATGAAAACTGAAAAACAGGAAAAACAATATTTAAAGGATTTTAGGATATAGCCAAGGCAGTCCACAGAAGAAAAATATTTCTTTGAAAACATATGTTAACAAAATAGGAAAAAATAGGACTGATGAACTAAGTATATAACCTCACAATTAAAAAATTAAAAACCCCTAAAAGAGGAAATAGAAGAAATATTGAAATTTAGAAGAAAAATAGATAAAATGGGTGTTACAAATATAACAATGATAAAGTATACTAACAGCAGGGTTTTCTTCTAAAGACTAACACAATAAACTTTCAGATAGCATGAAAAAGTGAAGAAAATCATATTATAAAAATTAAAAATGAATGTAGTAAAATCTTAAAAGAAATAAAAAGAACTATTAGGAAAAAAAAGGAATTACCAAAACCCATTATTATATATAATTGTATCACAGTGGAACCAAGAATTTAAAGAAATTAATGTACTTACAAAATACTCAAATTAAAAGAACATGAAGTTGTTATATAACTCAATTTAAGAAAAAAAAGAATAAACCTTAAATAGAAGAGAAGAAAAATTTGATTTGTAAGTGAATACTGTAAAACATTTAAAGAGCATGGTTCTATTACCTTAATTAGATAAAGATAAAGCAAAGTAAATTATAGACCAATATGATTGATAAATATGAATGCAAACATTTTATATAAAAACGTACCAAAAACATTTAAGAGACTATTGTAAAGGGGCATGGAAGAAGAGATTAGAGTCTATCTTAAAAACACACACACACAAAAAAAGGGAAAAATAGGATTTGACAAAAAGTTGTGATGATCAACTTGACATAGAAGACAACAGAATGAATAGATAACCCTTTATGTTTTAGTAATACAAAAATCAAGATAAATTGAAACAAATCAAAATTACCACTAAATTCCACCTGCTGAAAATGCTTCAGTAGAGGTGTTGCTATCCAGAAAGTAGGCAACCATAGATGAACGTGAAATTGACTGAACACATAAATACTTTGCTTATCTCCAGTATTATAATCATAACAAAACTGGAAAGAGACCCTATTATAGTTGAACGAATAAGTGAAAAATGAAAATGTATTTTAAGCACATTTTATGCACAAAGCATTGTGCTAATGGCTCAAAATTCAAATAGAAAAGAGCATAGTCTCTATTCTTAAGGAGTTCACATTCTAAAATAAAGATACAAAAAATATAGGAGGAGTCAGGGCAAATGGAAGAACTGGTGGTCCTTAGCATGCATGAGCAGGGCAGATGGTAGAGTCTATTATTACAGAGGGTGCTATGACTGGGCAGATGGCAATGCAGCAAGGCAGATGGTAAGCCCCAATGGTCTAGAAGGCAATAAATGCTTTTTTACTATAGTGTAAAGGAGAGATAAGGCTGCTGGTGAACCAATGCATCATCTTTAGTGTCATTGAAAGTGTTGACTTAAAAGAATAGCACATCGTTTGGGGCCCCTATGATGAACTTTTGAAAGGACATCGACAGGACTCAAACAGGATAGACAGGTGTGGGTGAGCGTGTGGTATCTATCATAGAAGTCAGTTCCCAAATTGATGAAATCATAGATCATCAGCATGCAGCAGCATGCAATGGTGATTCTCTAGCTCCCATTGTCTGAAAGCCAGTTGAGTTAGATTTCACTCTTCTACCAGGACTCTCTACTACCTTTGAGGGTTGTGGAAAGATGACCACTTAAAAGTCAGGTTAGATTTTGCAAAGGAATATTTACTTCTCTGTGTAGCAAGAACAAACATACAAACATTTTCCTTCTACACTTTTGCAGTATCGTAATCTTTCCTATACTACTTGAGTTTCTGAGAAAAGTAAAAGGGATTATTAGAGTCATAGTTTAATTCAGTTCCTACATAAAAAGTAAAAAGTACAGTAGCTACTGGGCTTATATCCCAAAGAAATACTAAAGGGGGGAAAGGGACCTGTTTGTGCCAAAATGTTTGTAGCAGCTCTTTTTGTAGTGGCTAGAAACTGGAAGACGAATGGATGTCCATCAATTGGAGAATTGTTGGGTAAATTATGGAATATGAATGTTATGGAATATTATTGCTCTGTAAGAAATGACCAGCAGGATGAATACACAGAGGCTTGGAGAGACTTACATCAACCGATGCTGAGTGAAATGAGCAGAACCAGAAGATCATACACTTCAACAACAATACTGTATGAGGATGTATGCTGATGGAAGTGGAAATCTTCAACATAAAGAAGATCCAACTCACTTCCAGTTGATCAATCATGGACAGAAACAACTACACCCAGAGAAGGAACACTGGGAAGTGAATGTAAAATATTAGCACTACTGTCTATCTACCCAGGTTACTTATACCTTCGGAATCTAATACTTAATGTGCAACAAGAAAATTGGATTTACACACATATATTATATCTAGGTTATACTGTAACACATGTAAAATATATGGGATTGCCTGTCATCTAGGCGAGGGAGGGGAAAATTTGGTACAATGAATACAAGGGATAATGTTTAAAAAATAATAATAATAACACCATTTAATGTTAAAAAAAAAAAGTACAGTAGCACCAGACTGAGACAACTGCAACAGTTATATCTCCCCCAATATTATTCCCCTTGATGTTGGTAGTGGGGATTGGGCTAAGAGTAGGACAGTGGTCTGAGGGGATATTCATATGGGCTTTTGGGACAGCTGCTTCTATCAGGGCCTTAATTTTAACTCCTAAAATTATCACGAATAGATGTATTCTCTCACAATATTAGACAAAATTGTGAAAATGTTTCAGGACCAGCATATGGCAATTTGTGTAGTAGCCACAGTACGAGAAGAAAGGCAGAGCTACCAAAAAAACTCTTTGAGGACAAGGTTCAAATACTACCACATCAGAGAAAGTAATTGGAGATCCATGGAAAGGCACTACAGAGCCCATCAATATCTAACTGTTGCACATAGTAGAAAGCAAATACTGTATGCGCCAACTTGAAGCACCAAAAAAAAAAAAAATGTACATAAAGGAACTCAGAAAGCAAAGAGAGATCAAAATTCCCTTCATCAGTAATTGAAAACAAAAGCCAAAATATTAAAATAATACAAGGAGACAAATGACACAAAAAATAAAATAATTTAGTGTCAAAAAATTTCAACAGAGGCTTGAGGAATAATAAAATAAGTGGAAAAATACTTTAAAGGAGAATAATGGAAATTTTCTGGTTATCTCCAGGGTTGTAAAAAGCCCAGCACAACAAAATGGACACTTGGATTAAATTAGAAACATCAAATTAATGAATGATAGAATAGTTGGGTCAAGGGAAATGACTGAAATGTGAACTCTGCAGAACTGGAAATGAAAGGATTGAGGCCAGATATTATCTGTAGTGATGGACTCAAATGCTTCACAGTGGTAAGTGCATTATTATAAGCAAAACACTCTACTATCAGAGATAAGCTTGATTCAATTTTTAACAGAAGATAACATGTATATTTTTATCAAAAGATGCAAACATCAGCATCCCCTGAAAGTATTGTTCAAGTATATGCTTGTGTGCTTTATACAAAATACTCTCAGATTATGCTCTCCAAAAAAGAAAATCTATAAACCCTAATAAGAAAGCAACATATTGGTTGAGGAGCCAAATGAGTATGTCAAAAAGTCCCAGTAGCATAAAGACCAACTTATTATTGATTTTGTAATTATTAAACAAATTATCAAAGAGGATCATAATATTTATACTGCTTTGTTGATTACAATAGTTTTTACTCATTGCAATATCTATGGTTTATTCATAAACGTATAATTATCCATACATATATTCAAATATAATATTCTCAATAACATTCATAAACTTCAAATATATATTGAATATATATATGCAGTATATATTTTATGTGAATAAATATATTAATAATTCATGAGTAATTTATAGTATAGTCAAATGTATTTGAAGTATATTAATACATATATTTGTACATTTTGCATATCCATATATATATTTGAAGTATATGAATAAACAATGAGTATAGAATATATGTGTATATAGATATTTATATGTATATGTGTGTGAGTATAGAGATAGAGAGAATATAATCTTACAGAGGATATAATAAGTATAATGAGAATTTAAGAGTATTTGTCATCCACATAGACAACAAATATTTATTTAAAACATGTCACCTAGGAAAAAAATATAATATAATTCATATGTAACATAGTATTTTTTAGGGATCCATTTCATATCTCTTATGCCTCAGGCTATCCTTAAGTATATTATCATAACTTCTAAATAGAATCATATAAGGCTTACAAATTAAAAAGGGAATCAAACCAAAACACTTTATTAAATACTTTGTAAATAGCTGGCATTGCACTAAATGACACAGTATACACACATGGGGGAAAATCACACATTAAATGGCTTCTTTTGCATAATCTTTCTCCAGTAATATTAAAAGTCATATAGACTGAAGCAAGTATAAAATTATTTATTCTTCCCAAGAAAATAGAGACTGAAAATCATAAGTTTGAAAAGTATGGTAATATTGACAGACAGCTAAGTGGTACAGTATATATGCTGCTGGACTTAGACTCAGGAAAACTCGTCTTCATGAGTTCAAATCCAGATTCAGATACTTACTATGGTGACCCTGGACTAGTCATGCAAGCCTATTTGCCTCAGTTCCTCATCTATAAAATATACTGAAGAAGGAAATAGCAAACCACTCCTGTGTTTTTGTCAAGAAAACCCCAAATTGGATCAAGAAGAGTCAGACATGACTAAACAACAAAAAATTGTGATGATGTTGAATAAGCAGAGGAAGTCTAAACCTGTAATCAACCTTAGTGTCTATCATGTGAGATATATAAAGCATAAAAATTACCAAAACTGGATTATGCCTGAACAGTTTAACAGACTAACTGGCATCCTGAAATCAAAGCTGAATAGGAAAAATGTGTGCAAAGTAACTAACAACTAAACAATATTTATTTTAATTTGGCCCTTTGCAAATATAATATGGATATAATCCATAACAAAATTATAAATTCAATTTCTTGATCATCACTCTAAGACAAGTAGAGAGATGAAACTGTCCTTGCCAAAAATGAAGAGGATTGATAGAAGTTTTCAAAATATAAAATAAATCAAAACTAATATTTTTTGGAGCAAGCAAGCATCATTTTGTTGAGCAACAGTCAATGCTGGTAACAGGTAAGTGTGATTAGATTTGTCAAATGTAACCAAAAATAATTAAATTCTGCATAGAATCTTTGAAATAGTTTAGATCCAAGAATGGAATTAAAATGTCCTCCATGGATAACTTCTGCATTAATTTAGCCAACAATCTGTTCACAAAGAAGCATCAAAACTTTAGCTAAGCCATAAGGATGTGTGTGTGGAAATAGTGATTCATGATAGCAATCCAGAACAGGGTCAGTACCATCAGAAATTGTGTAAGTGCTATCCATAAGAAACCCAGACTTAGAGCTCAGTGCAGACTGCAAGGAAATGGTAGAAACAGCCCAACAAATCACTTCAGACTGCAAAATTTAGGAAGATGCATTTCAAGGAATGACCTGGTAGTTAGAATTATATATTAGAAGCTTGCTATTCTTCATGGATTGACAGATATCAAATTCTCATAATAAAATATACACTATAAATTATATGTTGAGAGTCTTTCAACAAAATGTGTGAGAACTAGACCATTATCACAGATTACATTGTTGTTTTCTTATCACCTAGCCATACATACTGACACATAAAACTCAAGAAAATGTTCTTTAACAGATACCCCCATACCAAGTACTTATAATCTCCAAAGCAAAAAGAATTCAAAACATTGACCTAACAGAGGAGATCAAAATTATGGGAAAACAGGTTGAGGTACATATCAATTCTATTGTCCTATTTGTTATTGGTCTCTTACTTGTGCCCCTAAAGAGAATAAACTTACCTCTTAATGGATTTATTCAATTACAAAGACAGTTATTTTATCTACCTGTACAATAGTCTGCATGAAACTATGTATAAAAACATAGTGTCATGAAAGAAACTCATTCCTATAGTTTCAATCTAACTCTATTGAAAAAGATGACAATCTGGTTTATGATGTGGATTAAATGAGACAATCACTGCATGACATTTAGCACAGTGTCTAGCATACAGTAAGCTTTATATAAATATTGTTGTTTAAGTCTGTCCTGTCTCCCAAGGAATTGAAAATTGGTTGGATATCCATCAATTAGGAAATATCTGAATAAGTTGTCATAATTTAATGTAATGGAATGCTTTGTTCTATAAGAAATGAGGAACAAGTTGATTTCAAAAAAGTCTGGAAAGACATGAACTGATTATGTGTGAAGTGAACAAAACCAGGAAAACATTATGCACAGTAACTACAAGATTGTGTTATGATCAACTATGAAAGACTTAGCTCATCTCAGCAAAACAATGATCCAAGACAATCCCAAAAAACTTGAGATAGACAGTGCCATCAATATTTAGAGAAGGGAGACTGAATACAGATGGAAACATTATTTTCACCTTTTTGGTTTTTTGTTTTTTCTTTCTTGTGACTTTTTCCCTTTTGTTTTCATTTTTCTTTCCCAATATGACTAATATTTAAATATGTTTAAAATGATTGTATTGTAAATAACCAGAGGAAGAAAAAAATTAGAATTCAAACTCTTACAAAAGTAAATGTTGAAAACAATATTTATATAGAATTAGAAAAAATGAAATGCTATTAAAAAGTTAAAGAAAAAGAATAATATGAAAACAAGATGATGGTGATGTTAATGATAAAGATAATGATTAGATTCATGCATTGCTTTGAATTACACATAGCGCTTTCTTTCCAACTCTGATGCAAGTAGTGCAGGTATTCCTATCTATTTTACATATGAGGAAATGAAGTCACATAGATATCAAGCATTTTGAACACAGTCACAAAGATAGAAAAAACTAGAAATTTGATCCCAAATACAAATTCAGCTATTTTTCATTAATATTAATTTTTATTAATGGAAATATAATGTTTTCATTTCTAAAAAGCATTAATCCTACTTGACTAATAAAGAAACTGAGGTTCATCAATTTTAAGTGATATATACATGGGGCATGGAGTGTCAGAAGTATAACTATGCAAGTCAAACCCAGCCATCTTTTTACTACACCACTTGCCACTCAGTTAAACTCATTAATGACTGTTTTTCCTCTCAGTGTCTCATTCTAAAATGTTATTCTTCAGGCATTTTTCAGTCATGTCCAGTGGGACATGACATGATGTCTGGTTTTTTGACAAAGAAATTAGAGTGGTTTGCCATTTTCTTCTCTGGCTCATTTTACAGATGTGAAATATGAAGCCAAAGAATATTTTATTTCTGTCTTGTCTAAGGTCATATAGCTAGTAAGGGTCTGAAACTGGATTTGAACACAGGTTTTCCGTACCCCAGGTCCTGTGCTCTATACACTGTGCTATCTAGCTATCCCTCTGAGGTTTTATATGTATTAATGTGTATGTGTGTGTGTATATACACTTATACTGTAGATATATTTCACTTTTAAGGAATGGCATCCCGAATTCAGAATTTATTGAAATCAAAAGACCAGGGTTCAGGTGCTGACTTTGCCATTTTCTTCCTGTGTAACTGTGAAGAAATTGTGGATGAGGTATCAAGAAAGAGCACAAGTACTCACGGATTACAAGTCAGGCAGTTTATTATTCACAGACATGCAAGCATATAGGCTCCCTAGCTCTTCATTCCCATTAAAGAGCACAGACAGTGGCAAAGAAAGTACACTGGGAATGCCCAATCTAAAGAGACCCCAATACTATGGGATTCCATTTTTGTAGGCAATTACTTATATGCAATTATTTGGAGACAGATTTACAGGGGCAAAGTGGGAGAGGAGGTAGAGAGACTTTCAAGGAATTCAATCAGTGAGCAACCCAATTTCAACCTGCCTTAGAAACCACAAATTTTGATTAGGAAAAGTCACTATGGGATTTCGTCCTTATATGCAATTGCTATTTTGGGACAGATTCACAGGGGCAAAGTGGGAGAGGTGGGAGAGAGACTTTCAAGGGATTCAATCAGTGAGCAACCCAATTTCAACCTGCCTTAGAAACCACAAATTTTGATTAGGAAAAGTCACTATGGGATTTCGTCCTTATATGCAATTGCTATTTTGGGACAGATTCACAGGGGCAAAGTGGGAGAGGTGGGAGAGAGACTTTCAAGGGATTCAATCAGTGAGCAACCCAATTTCAACCTGCCTTAAAAACCACAAATTTTGATTAGGAAAGTCTTTTAAACTAATTATGATCAGGGGAGCATTGCATACATGAATCAGATGAAGTTTGCCAAACTGATTATGATTAAGAGAGCCTTGCATAATTTATATAAATGAAGCTGGCTTTAACCAACTTTTGGGTACATGGGAATTTTCAAGTACATAAGTGAATCAATCATTCATTGGAGTAACTTTTGTCAATTATAGACTAGCAATAAACTCACAATATTTTGGGGAAGATTACAATCTCAGAGCCTCAGTTTTCTTAGCTCTGTAGTGGGGGTAATATTTATCGTACCCTATATCTCAGCATTGCTTTCAGCAAAGCATTTTGTACACAATAAAGTACTCCAAAAATGTGAATGTATTATTTAATTGTCTTATAGAATTGCTTAGATGGAGAAATCTAGAGACTTAACCCAAGATCTCAAAATCAATCTATGTAAAAAAAAAAAATATATATATATATATATACTTGAACTCAGATCCTCCTGACCCTGAGGCCAGCTTTCTACTCCCTGTTCCACCCTGATATCTCAGTTCTCTCTCTCGAAAGAAAGAAAGAAAGAAAGAAAGAAAGAAAGAAAGAAAGAAAGAAAGAAAGAAAGAAAGAAAGGAAGGAAGGAAGGAAGGAAGGAAGGAAGGAAGAAGGAAGGAAGGAAGAAAGAAAGAAAGAAAGAAAGAAAGAAAGAAAGAAAGAAAGAAAGAAAGAAAGAAAGAAAGAAAGAAAGAAAGAAAGAAAGAAAGAAAGAAAGAAAGAAAGAAAGAAAGAAAGAAAGAAAGAAAGAAAGAAAGAAAGAAAGAAAGAAAGAAAGAAAGAAAGAAGAAAAGAAAGGAAGGAAGGAAGGAAGGAAGGAAAGAAGAAAGAAAGAAAGAAAGAAAGAAAGAAAGAAAGAAAGAAAGAAAGAAAGAAAGAAAGAAAGAAAGAAAGAAAGAAAGAAAGAAAGAAAGAAAGAAAGAAAGAAAGAAAGAAAGAAAGAAAGAAAGAAAGAAAGGAAGAAAGAAGAAAGAAAAAGGAAGGAAGGAAGGAAGGAAGGAAGGAAGGAAGGAAGGAAGGAAGGAAGGAAGGAAGGAAGGAAGGAAGGAAGGAAGGAAGGAAGGAAGGATGAAAAAGACCAAGCAAATACCTTTGACATAAAGTTAATCAGCAATGTTCCCAGGCCACTATTGGTACAGCCTCTACCCTTTCCTGTCACAGCTGGGAGGATGAAAAAGATGAATTCTTGATGACTAAGTACTGAGATTTTGTCAATCCCCCAAATCTTAGGAAAAGGTTACATATTCATTCCTGTCTTCAGAGATTGTTCTACCCCAGGTCATCTATAATCCAAAGCCAATTTTAATCATAAATTTCTTAAGCATGGTGGGGGGAGGGAGAAGGGGAAAGCAATGCTTTCTTTTTCTTCCTCTTCATTCCCCATACATGGAGAGCATATGAAACACAGTGCACTTCTTTTTCCAGGAGGAAATTTATGCATTAGCAACAAGAATTTCATTTATAAGACGAACTATAGAACCTAGAGAGGGAATATCAATATATCAAGCTTGGTGATAAAATTTCCCTTGATTTTCTCTCCTGGTTTACTTATATGTCTTTCTATACCTCCACCTCCCTTTATGTTATCCATGTCATTTGCTGAAGTAATCATCTGCTACAAGAGGTGTGAATTTGTTTTCTTGTTAGTATTTGGCAAGAAGGTTCCTCTTTCCTGACAAATTAATTACCTGTGAATCCCTCCCAGAAGTCCTGGACATTTTCAGATGAAAGAACAGTGGGCACATGTGCTTATGAGTTGGGGGGAGGAGTGAACATAATAAATGAAGTGATCAAAACACAGAAATCTGACCCAAGGCCAAGGAGAAGAGCCTGTTGGCATGCTGCTTTCGAACAATGTTTTCATCAGCATTAAGTTCCACAGGGCACAATTCCCAGACTGCCAACAGAATGGACTGAATATTTGCCATGGGGAAAAGAGTAAAACCACAGGAGTTAGGGAGCTGTTCTAGAGAGATCCTGAGAGCGTGAGAAAAATCAATCTGAAGGGCTTGCCAACAGAGAGCTGAAGGAGGTGAGAAGAAAAGAAGATAAAAAAAAAAGAGAAGGGAAACAGGATGTCTGTGTTGCCATGGAGAAACTCCACTGAGCTCAGAATTCATCAGTTTTATAGGATACAATGCTTTGCCTTCTGACTGTGCCAGTGAGGAATGAATACTTGGTGTTTATCTACTTTCTCTCACTATTTACACTTGAATTTGTGATTAGGAAGGACACTCCTCCATTTGTGGTAGCTTATAATTGTTCCCTGATTGTCCTGTGGTCTTGTCATCCACCAAGAGGACTGCAAGTGCCTCTATCCAAGAAAAGAAATAGAACTTCTGCTTAATTCTTCTGCAACCATCCTTCTCATTGGGTCTAAAGACATGACAACCAGCTAGCTTAGATAGACAGATTCAAAAACATTTGGAAATACAGAAGCTAATACAAAAACTGGATTTTTGAATAGTGATTCACAAACATCATCTCACTTTATTCTCACAACAAATCTGAGAGGTAGGTGCAATACTTATGTCCATTTTATAGATGGGGAAAGTGAGTCAGCTAGTTTCCCAGACAATCACTGAAATTAAGTAACTTCCAGAGTCACACTTGGAGTAAGTGTCTTAAGAGCAGATTTGAACTAGGTTCTTCCAATGCTCTATTAACTGTATCAGAGAGAGAATAATAATCATGATTTAAAGCAGGGCTTCTTAAACTTTTTCCACTCACACTCCCTATCTATCCCTGTTTGCCCTCAGTTTCCTCAACCATAAAATGGAATAACACCTACCTCCAGGATTGTCAGTGTTGGCATATAGTAGGTGGCTATATAAATAGATATTTCCTTCCTTCCTTCTAGTGTTAGACAATCCAAAGTTGACAATGGAGCATTGGCTGAAAGGAAGACACTTGTATACATTCACATAGTCAGGATGTGTCTGAACAGAAACTTGAATGTAGATTTTCCTAAACCCAAAGCTGATCTTTAATCCATGTTGTAAAGATGTTTCTCTATATCTATAGGTAGAGTTAACTAATTTTTTTGTACTTTAATATGATTGATGCAGAGGAAACTGAGCAGAGCTAAGAAAGTAGTATATACAATAACTATAAAAAAGTGAATGCTGTAAAATTACAAAATATAAGCATGGTCTAAAGAAGAGATATGAGAAGATACTCTGCCTCATACTTTATAGAGATGGGAAGCTTATGTTATATATATTTTCAATTTTTTTATGCACTGATCAGTTTTGTTATTTTTTTCTTTTTTGTCTTTAAAACTTTTAATTGTTATATTAGATATCTCTCTGAAAGGAGACAGAGAAAGGATATTGAGAAAACTGATAAAATTTACTTTAAAAACTAATATGAATGAATCTGTCTTTTTCCATGGACCTCAAGTTTTTTCTAGTTATACCCTTAATATGGAAAGAATCATTTCTTAAAGAAAATCCTCATGTTTTACACAAGAGATTTCCTCCTCTTCTTGTCTTTAAAAAGGAAGCTTGTTTGAATTAGCCTAAATAATCATTGAAGTCTATAATACAAGATTCAAAAGAAAACAAAATATAGTTGGATTCTTCACTTAGAATCACAGAAGGTCAGAACAAGACAGGCTCTTGGATATCATCTATTCTAGACTAATCCCTTTTTTAAAAATGAATGAATCAATGAACAAATAAAAGAATTATTGAACAAACAAATAGATAGGTAGACTGATAAATAAGTAAACATATAAGGCAGCAAAGTTCCAAAGTAGTAAAGTAAATCATTAAAGGTTACACTGCTAGGACTTGATAAAGCTAGGACTCAAGTTTTGACTCAAGAAGTCCAGTAGCCAATTGGAGGGAAAGTAAGAGAAAAATTCTTGTCCAGATATAAATTAGACTAGATGAATTAAGATTCCTTCCAAGTCTTGTGTTCAATTAAAGATTAAATATCATCTTAGAAATTTTAATTTTAATACTCTTAGAAGTTCAATAAGATCTCACTAAAATTGAGATTTCATATGACTTGACACTCAATTTTCCTGATGAAAGAGCATTGTGGACATGGAAAGTTAATGATTTGCTTAACACATATACGATAGTAAGCTGGTAAGAGGCCTTGTTCATGAGGCCAGATCCCCTGACTCTCAGAACACACTGCAAATAGATTGACTGATAAAAATGCCACAAAATGTGGTTAATATGTCCCTTACTCTAATGTCCCTTCTCAATAATGACCAATTCAGAAATATTTTTGTTTGGTTCTAGTGCTTGTGAATAGTGCCTTAAGAGAAGTACCAACAACAAAAGAAAGTCTTGGTTTTACCTACTTGCATCTTCACTTTTGATTTTCTGAGCTATCTGGAAGGAACGTATGGCCCTAGTCATTGAAAACCCAAATTCTTAGAACTGTAGAAAGTCAAAGCTGGAAGGCACCTGAGAGACCATTTCATCCAACTCCTTCATTTTACAAATAAGAAAACTGGGGCATAGGAAGGAGATATGATTTTTCCAAAGTCATAAAACAATGTCAATTCAAAGTTCAAAATAGAATCTAGGTCTCAACTCAAATTGTCAGCCTCTTTCCTCCACAGAAAGCTGCCAAAATTTTAAATTCTAATCACAGTGGCCCCATGTTTCTACATCTTGGTGTGGAGGGGGTAATAATTAATATCCATTAAGGGGAGTCAAAGGTCACAATAGTGTTAATCTCCTATCCAAGAGGCTCACCAGCCTCTAGGCAGTAGGTTTTAATTGGGTTTTCTATTAAGGCAGTTTTCTCCTCTGTGATTTATTATAAAGAAATGAAACAATTAAGCTTCATTTGGAAACACTAATGAATTATTGAGCATGGGCCAAGTAAAAAAGAAAATATGACCTGCATTAGCCTCTATTTGGAGAAATCAGGAAAGAAAGCATGAATTTTGAAGAAACAAGCTAATAGAGATGTGTCTGGGGAGATCCTGAATAGAGAAAAGAAAAGAAAAAAAAAAAAAAACAACTAACAGGAGCTTCAAAAGCATGGAATATTAAAACAGCCTCTAATTCTCAGCTCCTCATATTTTTATTGACTATCCTCCTTGCCTGAAAGGTTCTCCCTCTTTACTTCTGCCTATTTTCTTCCTTTAAGTCCCAGTTGAATCTAATCTAGAGCGTGGATTCTCTTTCTCAGCCTCTCATAATTCCAGTTCTTTTTCTCTGTCATTTCCTATTTATACTCTATACAGTTGGTTACAATATATTTGCTTATACATTATATATTAACTCCTCCAAAGATTAGGGGTCCCTTGAGGGCAGCAATTGTCGTTTGCCACTTTTTATATCCCCAGCACTTAGCACCTGGAATTATAGGTTCTTAATATTTATTGAATTATTGATTCACCTTTTTTGCCCCTAGTCTGGAGATAGTGTCCAATTCAAATAGGCAAGGCCCCATACAACAGAGTTATGACTAGCATTTCTAGACCTGCACCCTCAGGCAGGGACTCATTAACAACCAAGTAGAATTCAGTCTCCATACCCCTTCATTGGTAAGGATTGAAAGATGAGCAGCCTTTGCTTTCCTTAGATGTAGTATTCATTTTTTCTATAAAGAATTAGTCTCTATAAATCAACTGATGCTGAGTGAAATGAGCAGAACCAGAAGATCACTGTACACTTCAACAACAATACTGTATGAGGATGTATTCTGATGGAAGTGGAAATCTTCAACATAAAGAAGATCCAACTCACTTCCAGTTGATCAATGATGGACAGAGGTAGCTACACCCAGAGAAGAAACACTGGGAGGGGAATGAAAATTGTTAGCACTAATATCTGTCTGCCCAGGTTGCATGTACCTTCGGATTCTAATGTTTATTGTGCAACAAGAAAATGATATTCGCACACATGTATTGTACCTAGACTATATTGTAACACATGTAAAATGTATGGTATTGCCTGTCGTCGGGGGGAGGGAATAGAGGGAGGGGGGGTAATTTGGAAAAATGAATACAAGGGATAATATTATAAAATATATATATATATATATATATAATAAAAAAAAAATAAAATAACTGTAAAAAAAAAAAAAAAAAAAGAATTAGTCTCTAAGTGGAAATCCCTGCTAGTTATACTAAATCAAAAGACTGGTTCATAATTTTATTGCAATCTGTTTAATAGGTGCATTTATTCCATCTGTATCTCTGTCTTTATGGGCTTTAGGACTGAGAGAGATAAACACTACCCTACAATAGTGTGTGTATGTATGTGTGTTTTGTGTGTGTGTATGTGTGTGGCACAATTTGATTGGAAGCCAAAGAATATTTTATTTCTGCCTTAGTTGATATAATATTCATATACAATAGTAACTGTTATTTAACTGTCTAAAGAAACATCCATTCAACCTGTATATATACTGCTATAGCACAGTAAACATCAGGTTCTTTTCTTCAGAGAAAAATATGCTGGCCTTTTAAAGATAAATATATAGTTGTTAGCTAAATAACCTCCTTTTGGCCTTTTGTCTCATACAGCACCATTCTTTCAATACAGCCTAGTTGGAGAAGGAAACTGGCAATCATTATAATATGGCTCTAAAATCTCCCACTTTTTAAAATCACTGGAGCAGAACCCACAAAATGGCTGGCCTGGAACTGAAAGTACTAACCTAGTTCTGTACCCCACTACCTCTTATCTGCATTATCAATTGCATTCTAACTGGTTTCCTGCCTCAAACATCTCTCCTTTCCATAGAGTGGGGATTTTCTTAATGCATAAGTCCTCTGCTTAACTACCCTACTCAATAAACTCCACCGGCTTCTTCTCACCTCTAATATCAAATAATATCTTCTCATATCTAGTATGCATTTAAAGCTTTTCAAAAGTTTTGTTCAACCCTCTTCATATATCCAATCCCAGCTGCTGGCGTATCCTCCTCCAATGTGCATATCTGATTTGTAGATCTGTTATATATAACTCTATATGCACATGTTATCTCCTCCATTTGAATACAAGTGACTTAAAAGCATTTACATGTTTTTGTCTTTGTATCTCCAGTATTTAGCAGAGTGCCTAACACATAGTAGATAGATATATAATAAATATTTGTTGATTGATGATGGATTAGTTGGTTGATTTGGTTGGTTCCTCCTGAGTAATATCTCTACTCCAAAGAAAACTTGCTCAATATAATTTTGCCATTGAAATGAACAGCATGTTCCCAGGACACCATTGCATCTTCATCCTTACCTTCTCATCTTTATGATTTGCATAGATGCATTCCTCCAAACAGAGGTACAAATTTATTAGTGAAATACTAATTTTTTTTTTACTATTCTGTAAAGATGGGTGAATTGATTCGACCAAGATCACAGTTAGGAAAAGGTGGGCATAGATTTCTTCTTTTTTAAATCCACTTCATGGTGCTTATTCTAAAGTAAACTAAAGATACTTTCATGATAATAATTATAATAATTCATGACAATAATTATAGCTCATCTTTACACAAGGTTTTCCAAAGTTCTTGTGTACTCTAGGAGGCTGTTTATGATCTCACATAATCATGGCTTATATTTATATAGAGCATTAATATAATTAATACAAGGGATCTTAGGAACCTTTGCCTAAGTCCTCTTATTTTACAAATGAGCAAAGTGGAGCCAAAAAACTGCCCAAAGAATTAAATTAGGATTTGAAGCCAGATCCTCTGATAGCAGATCTAATATTCTTTCCATTAAAGAAGTAAAAACCAATGAGGTATGGAGTAAAAAGCACCCGGGATCATTAGTAGTTATTGTATGGTAGTAAGAGCAATGACTTTGACATCGGAGAACTTTGGTGATAATGTACTTCTAAGCCTCAATTTCCCCATATGTAAAAAGGAGGACTTGAACTAGACTATAATCATAGCTCATATTTACAAAAAAAAAAAAAAAAAAAAGATTTAGGTCACACAAAATACAGATTTTCTTATCATCGTGCAGTGAGTTAGGAGAGAAGCTTTAATGTTTGCCTTTTATAGATAAGGAAATTCTGCATGATTCTCTGGACCACTTCACCTCCACTGCTTCAGCCTTCCTTCAAACCTATTTCAGCCCATGAGTCCTTGGACCACCTTTCCACAAATGGGTCCCTTGACTCCCCACAATCATCAGTTTTCAACTAACTTCCTTTTATGTGTTATCTTCCTTCAATAAAATGAAAGCTCTTTGAAGGCAGGTTTTCCTTTAATTTTTTTTGTTTTGTTTTGTTTGTTTGGGGTTGGGTTGTTTTTTTGTTTGTTTGTTTTATTTTGATATTCCTAATTTATAATAGCAGCTAGGTGGTACTGATGAGAATTAAGTCTGGGGGAACCCCTTTTGGTTCAGTGCAAGGATACATAGTTAAATGCAGTTCTAGTGACGGCTCACAAAGTCCCTGTAAATGAATTTACAGGCCCAAAAACCTAGATTGATAAAAAAAAAAAAAAAAAAAAAAAGAAAAGGTTTATTGTAGGGGTTTGGAAATAAGGGTAAAGGTAGAAAGACGCCAGGGTTAGAACTGGTCTCCGGGCAGACAAGAACCCTTACATGGCCAGAAGGATACCATGTTTAAGACTCCTGCCAAGAGTGGACTCCAGGGTTTTCCTTTTTATCATGGGGGCTCTTGGTGATCTTGAAGGTGGGTGGAGTCCCAGGCTCCTGGCTGGTTTTGGCCAGGGTTAGCATTGAATAAAATTCAATGGATTTTTAGATAAGGAAGAAGCTGTTTCTGGGAGTAGGGGAAACCTGAGCAGATAGTGGGGGGCTGGGAAAGCCCAAGTTAGCTCAGATCCGGTGGGGGCTGGGAAACCTCGGATATCCTTGGAATTCAAAAGGGTGCTTTTTGACCAGGATTTGTGAATCAAAGATCCTAGCTTCTTCAGCCATGGGGGGGGAGGGGGGGAAATCAGAAAGGAATCTTAAAGGGATCTCAACCCACATCAGTACAGTAGATAGAATGATGTGCTTGGAATGAGGAAGACTCATTTTACTGAGTTCAAATCTGACTTCAGACATTTACTAGCTGTGTGACTCTGAACAAGTCACCTTAACCCTGTTTACTTCAGTTCCTCATCAGTGAAATGAACTAGAGAAGGAAATGGAAAACTGTTCTAGTATCTTTGCCAAGAAAATCTCAAATGGAGTCAGTCACAAAGAGTCAGACAAGACTGAACAATTCATTTATATTTATTTATATTCCTGTACTGCTTAACACACTGGCTGACACACAGCAAGTTCAGGATAAATGCTTAATCTGTCCCAAAATCACATAGTTAGTTAATTGTATAGCCCATACTAGAACCCTTCTGGTGTATTTTCTGTTATAATGTCATCCCTCTTAAAGATGATGAAGAACAAAACAAAGGGATATTTTTTGGATTATATTTAAAAAGCTTCAAAGAAATTGTGAATATTCTGAGTATCTTGTAGCTTAGGTTCACCAGTTTTTCCAAACCATAGACAAAATCTCTAGTGTGCGATTTCCTTGATCCATTTTCACTCTTTTCCTTAGGAAGCGCATAGCAGAGAAAAGGAAAGTTCTAAGAAAATTGAACTTTATTCAGGGAACCATTGAAAAACAGTCAATAGAAGGGAAATTTCACAAAGAAAATCAACTAGGACAGACCTTGAAAGTCTTAGAAGAATGGAACAAACTGTCAGAGGAAGACACATTCCATCTGTCCTACTGCCTCTTGAATTTAATCTTGCAAAACAAATTTAGACATAGAAAAATTACGTCAAAACTATTAAAAGCTTCAGAGACATGTCTATCATGAAGAAGAGTATCTTTTAAGATATATGAGAGGGAAGACTCATCACCAAAAACATGAAATCAATAGTTTATAAAATTGTGAGGACCCATACAGCTGAGCACACAAAATATCTGATTCCATCAAGTGCAATTGGTGGCTCTCTAATGTTATCATAATTGTTCAACTAAAGCATTAATATTTTTTGAACACCTATGTACTCACTTATGTGATTGCATTGCAAATTCCACTAGATACAAAAAAGTAAGCCCTTTGAAGGCAAGAATTCTGCTGTTTCATAGCAGTCAACACTGAGAAATCATAAGCACTTAAAAAAGCAGAAGACTTTGAGTGGAAAGGAATCTTTCAGATTTCAGATCATCTAAGCCAACCTTTAGCTTTAGAAATGAGAAAAACAAGCCTCTTAGAGACAAAATTATTTCCTTAAATCCCACAAGGAATATATAATAGAATCAGGTTTTGAATTCATATCTTTCAAGTCCAGATTCATTCCTTTTCACACCATGCAGATTTGTCCAAGATAACAGAGACAGCATAACTGAAACTTGAACTCAGATCTCTGATTCCAATTCTAATGCTTTTTCTTCACTGAATCATATGGAATGGGGACTACTAGGAATCTGTCAAATCACTGCAGAGTCTGTGAATATTTATAGATGGAACAAATGTCTCAAACATCTATATTTTCTTCAAATATGTGGACAACCTAATTGGGTTAATATAACCATTTTAAAGTATGATCAATAACAACTTTTGATCATCATATATTTTATCAACATATATGTATATATGTATAATTTGACTACTATTGTTTTAGCAAGCCACCAAAATCTTTTAATATGAAAAAATATTAAAAAGGGATCTTTATCTTCAGAAAGGTTAGGAGCTATTATATAATTTCCCACTTTGATATAACCTACCACATGGAAAGTATATAGGAAAATTTTTGTTGAAATCAGTCTTAGGAAATTATAGTTGAAATCTATGACTTAACTATTGTGATAAGAAAAATATACAAGGCAACAATCTGAAAACAATGAATCAAAATAACAGAACAATTAGAAAGATACTAAATTGCATATAACTTACTATAAGAACAATTGAAGTTCAGAAAAGACTAAAAATGGATGAATGAATGGAAAAGCATTTATTAAGAGCTTACATTGTGTGAGGCATTATGATAATTTATGGTGCTATAAATACAAAAGTGAGATAATCTCTGATCTAAAAAAGTTTATATTCTAATAGAAGGAGGCAACATATCAAAGTGATGAGTTATAGGAATGTTAAGTTCTTAGGGCAGTAAACTAGCAAACCCTTTCCAAGAAAAAAGTAAAATAGAATTGATCTGATTATTGACTCTAGAATCATAGGTAAGAAAGTACAGGCAAAGCTTATATCCACTGACTAGGCAGGTGGACTGATGGCCAAGGATGGGTAACTTAATGGGCTGTAAAAAGTATCATCTAGTCTGGTTTATATACTCTCAATCATAAGTTAAGTCAGCCTAGTGCACAGTAATTGTTCCAAAATTTAGTGGATCACATAATCAATCATAAATTTCAATCTATATAACACTTCCTCCAGATTAACTTCTCCAACTCAAACTGGAGAGAGACTAAATATTATTTCCCTCAATTTTCCTGTAGTAATACTAATGGGAATTGTTGGTGAGCCCCCACTGGTATGCTTTCTGATAATTATCAGCCATACTTAATTAACTTTTAGAAAGGATATTTAACTAAGCAAAAACAGTAGTCAAAAAAACAGTTTCCCTAAACTGAGGGGTGCACTTTCATTTCACATACATAAGATTTCTGGGGATAGTAGGATCAAACTTATCAAATGGTAGCACATGTGTAAAGAATCAAATGGCAGTGGGGTAACTCACAGCTTCTAGTTACACTGAGTCCTTTTTATTCTTTGTGGAGAAGATATAGTTTTCTGCTTGGCTCCTAGGATTGATCCTTTTATATAGTCAAAATATTTTACTATTATTCATACTGAGAGGTCATGTTCTAGATGTAGTTTTTCCTTTGTATATCTCTCAAATTTTAGTATAGATACTATCATCATCTATTCTTGATTAAGGGAAACGCCTACCAATGCCAAAGAGAATTCTAAATCATCTAACTCTTCAAAAGTTCAAAAGCTGAGTAAAAAAAATTATCAGTTTGGGATTGGAAGAAATGTGAGGAATAATAGTAATTATTATTCATTTTATCACATGTATTATTAATAATATTATCAACTAATATTTATATAGCATTAACAAAGTATTTTATCCTCCCTACAATCTGGTGAGGTAGAAAATAGTAGAAAGCATCTTGTTCTTCATTAAATCAACAGAGATTTGCTTTTGCATTCTATTTTTGACAGAAGTTCTATGATCCTGGTCATTTAACCCACCTGAATCTCACATTCCTCATCTGTGGAAAGAGGATGTTATTTGTAGCAAATACTTCATAGAACTATGCTTAGTAAAACCTTAGTGAAACAAACTATATATACTATGCATTGAAATTATTTTGTATATAAAATTTCTCCTTACTGGAATTTAAGTTTTACATTGATAGGAACAATATTATTTTACTCTTATTTTAGCATAGTATTCTGCAATCAATAATTGAGTAAGTCAATAATTATATATTCATGCTTACTATGTACTAGGCACCATGGTATTAATTTGGGAAACAAAGAAAACCAAAAGACAATAAATACCCTGTTCTCGAGGAGCTCAGGGAGCTCACAAGGGGAAACAATATGCAAATAATTATTTACAAACAAACTAGATACAAGATAAATAGGAGATGATTTACAGAAGGAAAGCACTAAAATTTAAAGGATCTGAACACAATAGAGAAACAATAAATGCTGGTAGAATTAAATCTTCAATTAAAATAGTGAGAAGGGAATCAGAGTGAGAAAGAAGAGGGAGGGTTTTAATGACAATACAAAGGCTATTTTTTTAATTCCCTCACTAAAATAGTACTTAAACTGTGATACCATCCATTTGAAAAGCCATTAAGGAGATTAATTTATAAAGTTGATTTTTAAACTACAGACTCAGACCAAAGGTTTAAGTTGGCCAACATTTCTCTTCCCTGCTGTGACAACCTCACTAGTAAGTGAGCATCATTTCAGATGTCCTTTTCGAGAAATAGGTACAACTGGTGATCTTGCCAGGGGAATATATTCTAATTGGTATCTTGCTGTTTTGTCATTGAACCCTGAAGAACTGACATCATGCCCCCTGATTATTGTAAAGAATAAAAATGATGCTGTGAATAGTTGCCGGCTTTTATGTTCCAATAGCATCAATTGATCGAGATTCAACTAGGCCAAAATATTGTTCTTTCAGTTTGGAGTGGCCTCCTCCAGCAATTTCATCAGAGTGAAAAAATAGGTTGAAATTCATCCTAAGGGGAATGAAAAGAAATAGGATTCCTGTTATCACTTTATTTTCACACTTATGACTATTCCCAACTGTATTGTTAATAGAAAAGCACCAATCCCATGAAAGTGTAACCTGACAAGCCTACATTGCAGCCCAATATTCTGTGTAGGCTAAGACTCAAAAGGTTGTAACATATGCATATACCTTGTTTGTATCCTTGATTAAACATAGATTCTTGGAAAAGGGTAATGGTGCAGAAAATTTTAGATCAATCAATTAATCAATAAATGTTTAATTATCATTTACTATAAGTTAGACATTGTGCTAAGCCATGGGAGTACCAAAAATAAAAAATAAAAAGCAAGTCACTGCCCTCAAGGATCTTACATCCTAATTAGAAAGACTTCATGTATAAATTGGAATCTACAAGAGAAAACAATGTAAATAGATAATAATTTAAAAGAGATGGCATTCACAGTTAAAAGAAAAAGGAAAGGGTGTCTACAATGTGATGCATTGAGTTTCAAGGGAAAGTAGGAATTTTAAGAATCAAGTTGGGAAAAGAATAAAAGCATGGAGGTGGAAGATGGAATATCATGTGCAAGAACTAGTAGCCATACAACTCCAACATAGGGTATGTAGAGAGGGATAAAATGCAATAAAATTAGAGAGGCAAAAAGGGGCCAAATTATGAGGAGCTTTAAATGCCAAACAAGTGACTTTATATTTAATATAAGAAATAAAAGAGAGTCATTGGATTTTACTGAGTAGTTTAGAAACACAATCAGACCTGTGCTTAAGAAAAATCAATTCATCAGTGTAGAAGACAGATTGGGTGCCCTCACCAGTTGTCATGATTTATGTCTTACCACTGAACTCTGATGACTCTGGAGGAGAAAGTGAGGCTAATGATTTTGGACAGTGCAGCCTCACTTAAATCCAATTCATTTGCAAGTCAAGAGAACATTCTCTTGATACCATTGGTCCTGTTCAAGAAGGAAATAATCTGTGAGTTATAGTAGTAGGTGCTCCCTAAGAACCCAACCAGTCATTTACAGTAGGAAATGCCACTATTTCTTTATCCTCCTTTTTCTCCTCCTCCTCCTCTCATTGGTTACATGTGGGTATTCTGTCCAAAAGAATATAAATTCTTATAACTTATATTTCTCAGGTTTTTTTGGAGTGTGGAGACTAGATCTTTTTTCTCCTTCCTTCCCTACTTATTCCATCATTGTGCTAGTTTTTTTTTTTTTTTCAAAAACAAAAACTGGGACAATCAAACTAGTCTTAGTCATATAATTTTCACTTAAGATTTTTTGAAACATAGGGAAATAAATATTTAAAATTATTTATCATGAATGTAAATGGGATGAACTCATCAAAAAAATAGAGAAAGATATCAGAATAGATAAGAAAACAATAAATCTTGAAATGTAAAAAAATACAAAATGTTAAAAGAGACTAGAGAGAATTATACTTACTGTGAATTTAAAATATAAAATACAGTAAACATAATGTGATTAAAAGAGATTGATATTTAATATATATGTACTATATGTATGATATGTAATATATATGATATGTCATATCAACTAAATACTTTTAAGAAATATTAATTGTATTACAGGGAGAAATAGAAAGCAAACTATTGTAAAAGGCCTGAGCTCTGAAAAGATGTAATTGAAAATAGGTCAGCATGGTGCTTATAGTTAAGTACTTATTCAATGTGAGATAATTGTTCTTTTATGGTGATGACTCTATACTAATATATAACATTTTATAAATTAATTCAAAATATCAGAAATATTCATCATATTCTTTACTAATTATAATGTAATTAAGATTATAATCAACAAACAGTAATTTTTAAAAATTCCAATTTAAAGGATGAATAATTTAATACTATAGAACTGGTAGGTCAATCAATCATAAAAATAAAGGATGATTTCATTAAGGAAAATGACAACGCAGAAATTTTTGCAAACAAATCAGTCCTTAGAAAAAAAGTAAATATCACTAAAAATTTTCATGATGAATATATAGAAATAATTTTGAAGCTATGAAAGCAAGTAAAAAAGACTCAACTCAATATAAATTAGAAATTTTGAAAATCAAAGAAAATATAAGCAAAATTTAAACCAAAGAAACTATTAAGTTGATAAAAATGAGAAACAGATTCGTTCCTTTCACTAATCTTATAAAAATAGAGGAAAGCTACCAAAAGACAGAACTGTTATCAGGCCACAAAGAAAACTTTTAAAAGAATTTCAAACAATATAGAGAAAATAAAAGAAATTATTAAAAATAAAAACTATTTTACTTAGTGGGCAGCTAAGTAGTACAGTGGATAATGTGCCAGGCCAACAATGATAAAGAAGACAGATCAAATCTGGTCTCAGATATTTAATAGCTCTGTGACTTTGGACAAATCTCTTAACCCCTATTTGCTTCAATTCTTCATCTATAAAAATGAGCTAGAAAAGGAAATTGCAAACTACCCTACTATCCTTGCCATGAAAACCCTAAATGAGGTTATGAAGTATAATATGCAAAAAAAAAAATTTTGTTCAGTCATATGCTTATTGTATTAATAACAAAATACTTATAGAAATATCTAAAATTCAGATTTCTAAAACAAGAAATGGATTATTTAAATAACCCAATCTCAGAAGAAGAAAAAAGTTGAACAATCTGCAAAAGAATTTCCAAAGAGGGGGAAAACAAAAGCAGGTGGATTTACAAATGAGTTATATTAAATACTAAAAAAAAAAAAAAAAAAAAAAAAAAAGGTAATTTAATTAAGTAAAATGATTGAAAAAAGGGGAGAGAAAGGATCCTCACAAATTCTAAGGAATAAATATGATCAAATACCTAAATAGGATCTCCTTATGCCAGGACAAAATAAATCAGACATAGAAAACTTCAGGGCAATAATAAATTTTGATCCAAAAAGAGTGAAAAATTTGAGCAAAATGGCTACCACAAAATATTTAGAAGGTTATACACTGTGGCCAGATTACATTTAAATTAAATATGTATGGTTGATTCAATATTATGAAAATTATAATCATAAGGGATAATATTAACATAAAATGAAAACTGCTAAGGGTTAGAGAAAATCACAAGATAAAATGGAAAATTCTTCTAACAAATTGAAAAACTTCTGTGTAAGTAAAATTAATCCAGTGAGGATTAGAATAGAATCAATTAACTTGAAAAAATACTTGTAGGGAATTATTCTAATAAACATCTGATACCTATGATGTATTAGGAATTTATTTTAAAACACTATGTAAGAATGAGCTTCCTTGACAGATGAATAGTCAAAAGATGTCCACAGGCAATTCTCAAAGGAAAAAAGGCAAACTATCAAAAATCATATAAAATGATCCAAATTCCTAATGAGGAGAGAAATGCACGTTACAAGAACTCTAAGCTTCCTTCTTATACTCATTAGATTAGCAAAGATGACAAAAAAAATTTTAAACTACAATTGTGAAGTGGGTTGGGCTGTTAGAGGAAAGGCATATTACTGTTCTAGTGAGGGAGTTGTGAATTATTAATTCAACCATTCTAGAAAGCAAATAGGAACTATCCCTTAAAGGTCACAACACTTAAACCCTTTTGCCCAGCAATACCACTACCAGTTATATATCCCAAATATATCAAAGAAAGAGCAAAAAAATTCATATTACAAAAATGTCCATAATTTTATTTTTCATAGCTGAAAAAAACTAGAAACAAAGTAGGCTGTATTAATTAGAGAATGGATGAAGAAATTATAGTATGAATATAGTAGAATGTTATCATGCTGCTTAAAAATATTATAAGATTCAGAGAAACTTGGAAAGGCTCATAAGAACTAAGTGAGAAAATAAATCAGAACAATATTTATATTACCTATTATACTGTATAGGAAAATAACTGTGAGAAGGTTAACGACCCACCCTTATTCTAAATGATTAACAATTTAAACAACAATGATTCATGCTTCCCACCTCTGAGCAGAGATGTTATGGACCAGAGGCAGAATGAGACCCTCATGGCCAATGAGTGTATTTGTTTTGATTGATAGTGCTTATCTGTTATAAAGGAGAAGTTTTTATTTCTTTGGAAGCAGATATTTGGGGAGAAGGAGTTGAGGTCAGTAATAATAATATAAATGAAAGAAAATAAGAAAACAGGATCAAAGGGAATCAAAATAAGCAGAGCAGTGTTGAAAGTATTGTGTTAAAGTAACAAAAACACTTTTGGAAAGCATTTATTTAAAAAACACTTATAGTATTGTATACAATCCTTTTTATTTCTTCCTCTCTGTATATAAACACATTTATACTTGTTAATGTTTGTCAAATATAGTACAAAAATTAAATATTTTAAAGAGTGAAAGGTTAGTCTGTATCTTTTAGATTTAGCCATAATAATACTTGATTACAAAAAGGGGTGGTGGGGAAAAATCCATTACTACCTTGAAAAAAAGTTCACTCTTCTTGAGGTAGGACAAAGTCTTCAGATTTCAGAAGGGCAGGGATCATAATGATTATGGATATTGCCTGGGAGCATCAAACTGCAGAGCTGAAACAAGACAGAAAAAATGAAAACAAGTAGCATAAAAAATCTCTGGTATCATATATACCTGCCAAAACAACACTGAGCAACAATCACTTGCCTAGAAGAGAAATATGCAGTAGAACAATGCCTAGCAGTAATAATAAAACTTGTAGAAAAATTGTGGCGATTACAAAGCATTATAGACTCAGAAACAATAGCATAGTGGGATTACCTATAGTTATAAGTATCCTTGTAGTATCAGAGATATAAGTTGCTCATTCATATATGTGCCCTGGCCAAAAGTGTTCCCTAACTGCATGATCCTCCAAGAGTTCACTCTAGCTACATGAATGTGTGTACTCTCAATCTCACACAAGGGAAGGACCTTAGCTTTAAAAGTCCAAAATATTCCACTAAATCCAGCCATCACCAGTCATCCTGACCTATGTCTTCCCACTGGACTCCAATATCTCTGGGAGAATGAAACTAATGACTTTGCAAATCTCTGCCTCACTTAAATTCAATTCAAGTCAAGACATTGCTATTGGCCACCTTTCAGGAATGAAGGATGAATAGCAATGTGTGTTCCTAGGAACATAAGCACTAGTTAGTTGCATGCTATTTCCATTGTTGGTATATGGATCAATTAGAAAGTTTGTTCCAAGAAATCCTTCAATGATACTTTTCTTGTCATTTTACCTATTTCATTAGGTAACTTTCATTTTGACTAATTATATTCTGGCTGTCTAGTAAAGGTAAATACATTTGTGGAAACTATATTTTTGTAATTTTTAAAGTATGTGGAGCAATATTATACCTTCATTGGGAAAATTTACATAGTGTAGAGGAAGAAGAAAATGTCCCAGGTCTTATGCATGGTAAACCAATATACCTAGATACATCATTTTAGGGGACCCAAAGAAATAAAATTATTTCCCTAATAATTTTCCACTTTACTTTCAGGATGAAAGTCCATTCCTCCATCTCCATAAACTATCAATAACATTCAGGTCCCTCATTCATTATCAGTAGTGTCACATATCCTCCCCTACAATCTTCTATTGTAGTTGATTAGAAATAGCCTTGTGGCAGATGAAAAATTCTACCTTCTCCTAACTCTTCAATGTAGAGTCAAATAAATTAAATGCTACAAATCAGGGCAACCTTAAAAAAGAACAAATTATGACTAAAGAAAAAGTGTGATTGGTAGAGGAAAACCATGGTTCATAAGTCATGTTTCCCATGATTTTTAAAATCTGACTAGAAATTTCACATTCATAATCAATGTGCTCATATGTTACCTGGTCATTTGAACAGCTGATGGCAAGGCTCAGCTTTCTGAAGCCAGCAACAACTACAAAATGGATAAGCTCTTTGGTACATATTTCTTCAGGATTCATGAAAAGCTGATTAGTACAAGGTCCTCCAAATCTAACAAATATGGAAATAAAACAAACCATAGGAAAAAAAGGCTCCAATCAATTTCTAATCAAATAATCATTTTCAGTTCTAAAAATGTTTCAATTACTCTCCAAAGTTATTATGTTTACAATTATATTAGAGAAAGAATTCACTTTTGTAAAACAATATATAATAAGGCATTCTCAGAATGTTATTTACTTAATTATTTTCCAATTTATATATATAATTTAATAATCATTGTTTTTTATTTTAGTTCCAAATTCTTTCTTTTTCCCTCCCATTTCTTACTCCAAAATCTTGGATCTTTTAATTTATCAAAGTTTTATTTTTAATATAAATAATTGTTGCATTTTGCCAAAGATTTTTTTCTGCATCTACTGTTATAATCAAATTATTTTTTGCTATTTCTGTTATTGATACGATCAATTATGCTTATAGTTTTTATAATATTGAACCAACTCTTCATTTCTGGTATAAATGCTACTTGAACATAATATATGATTCTTTATTATATGTTTCTGTAGTCTTGTTATTTTATTTAAAATTTTTGCATTAATATTCATTAAGAAAATTGGTCTATACTTTCTTTCTTCACTATGTTTTTCCCCAGTTTAGGTATCAAAACCATATTTTTAATCACAAAAGAAATTTGAAAGAAACCTGTATTTATTTTTTTCAAGATTTTGTATAGTAATGGAGTAATTGTTCTTTAATATTTGATGAAATTCAGTTCAATAGTTGTAATTATTTTTTCATAGGGAGTTCAATTATGGCTTGTTCAATATTTTTTTTCAAAATTAGGGTTATTTAAAATCTTATTTCCTCTTCTGCTATTCGGGGCATTTTATTTATTCATTTATCCATATTTGGGAAATTTATAAGCATTTATCCTTTTTATCTAGATTGTCCATTTTACCAACATATATTTGGGCAAACTAACTCTTAATAATTGCTTTAATTTCATTCTCCAGACATGTATCATATCTAAACCATTTCTTATTTTAACTCTATATTTCTATGTTTCTTATAAACAACATATTATTAGATTCTGCTTCTAATCCATTATCTTATCCACTTGTTTGATGGGTGAAGTCATTCCATTCACATTCACAATTATGATTGTTAACTGTACATTTCTCTTTATTTTATTTTCTCTTTTTCTTTCTCTTTTTAACCTGTACTTCCCCTAAAATCTATTTTCCTTTATTCTTTCATTGATTTTCTTTAACTGCCCTACTTTTTGCCACTCTCTCTTTTTCTTATTCCCTTCTCTTTCCTTGTTGTGTGCAGGATGTATGTATGTGTGGATTTGTATATATATGTGTGTTTTCCCTGTTCGAACCAACTCAGATGGAAGTATGATTCAAGAGTTGCCCATATCACCCTCCTGCCCACCATTTTCCCCTTCTCTATAAAAGTTCTCCCTTACATACCTCTTTTAAGGAAATGATATTCCCTATTCTTTCTCTCCCTTTTCTCTTCTCCCAGGCACTCCCCTTTCTAACTTATCTATTTTTTGCATTAGTCCTATATAATTGACTTTCTTCTACATCCTTGTTTTATCCTTGCCCTAAAGAGAAAAGTTACATGTATCATCTTCCATATAGAAAGATAAACAGTTTAACCTTATTGAACCCCTTATGATTTCTCTTTCATGGTTACCTTTTTATGCTTTTCTTGAATCATTTATTTGAAAGTCAATTTTCCCACTCAACTTTGATATTTTTATCAGGAATGCTTAAATTTACTCTATTTCATAAAATATTTTTTCCTTAAAAGATTATTTTCAATTTTGCTAGGTAGGTTATTCTTGATCATGATTCCAGCTCTTTTGCCTTCCAGACTACATTCTAAGTTTTTTTTTAATGTGTGTGATCCTAAATATGACTCCATGACATTTGAATAATTTCTCTCTTAATGTGTGAAATATTTTTTCTTTAACCTGGGAACACTAGAATTTGGCTACAACAGTTTTGGGAATTATCATTTTGGGATCGCTTTCAGGTGGTAATTAAGATATTCTTTCCATTTCTATTTTACCCTCTGCTTCTAGGACCATTGTGGGAGTTTTTCCTTATAATTTCTTAAAATAGAATATCTAAACTCTTTGTTCACAACTTTAGTAGTCCAACAATTCTTAAATTATCCCTCCTTGATCTATTTTCAGTTCAGTAATTTTTTAATGAAACAGTGCCCATTTTCTTCTTTTATTCATTCTTTTATTTTATCTTTGTTGTATGTTTTGTGAAGTCACGATCTTCCATTTGGCCAATTTCAAATTTTAAGGAATTTTTTTTCAGTGAGCTTTTTTGTACTTCCTTTTCTATTTGTCCAATTCAGTTTTTAAAGGGTTATTAATAATCTTCAGTAATTTTGTGCCTTTTTTGCCAAGTTGTTTTGACTTTATTGTTTTCTGACTTTGTCTTTTTATGTTCCCTATCACTATAGTAGTTTTTTATGATCAGGTTCTTATTATGTTGCTTGCTTATTTCTATCCAATTTCTTACTTAGACCATTCTTTTGATTAAAGTTAAGATTGTAGTTGTAATCAGAAATCCCAACGCTTGGAACAAAGTTTATCAAGAGAGGCAAACCTAAGAAAAATATTCTTGGCTAAACAGACCAGAGACAGACATCAGGGAAAATGATAATGATGAGGAAGGGTGAACTTAGTGGTAAAAGTATTTGAAGGGGCAATAGTCTGGGTGAAGAAAGATAGGAATATGGTTAATTATAGAGGTAGCAGAAAATTTGAATGTTCTCTAGTTCAACCATCTTAATTAAATCATGAGCAAACTGAGGCCCAGAAGTGTGAAAAGCTTTACCCAAGGTCAGTCAAATAGTAGTATGAACCAAGATTTTAATCCAGTCACAAAATCCAGATTTTGATTTATTACTTCTGGCTCCAAAATCTAATGCTTTTTCATGGGCACTACTTAATGAGAAAAGTACTTATTTACTGGGGAGAAGAATGACCAAGGAATCCATAGATGACAACAAGAATTTTGATTGGAAGGATGAAATTGCAAAGGCGGAAAGAGGCTTGCTTAAGATCATTTGCAGAATGAGTTTGTGGAAGTGGCAAAGGGGGAGAAGGAATATTTCAATTTCTTTTTCTGGACTAGCATTTCAGAGAGAGAAATGTGAGAGAAGGTGAAGCTTAGAGATGTGTTGTCTTCAGGAAATTGTTAGACTTTAGTTATCCCCAAAAGATATAAGAAAGAAGAGAAAAAATATCAAAAACAAAAAGGTGTTGATTAACAGTAGAGGAAGGTTCAAAGGACACAGCAGAAAGGGAAGACAAGAGAAGACAAGAATGAGGGATGACTGGGGAAAAGACTATTGAGGAGACAGTTTAGGGAAGCTAGAATAGCTAGGGATATGAGGTAGGCAGAAGGTAATTCTGAATCATAATGGTTAAAGGAACAAGAGGTAGGACTTTGTTAATCATGCATACTGCAGAGGGAATACCAAGTATAGAGAAATTAAATCAGCTCCAATGTTATAATTAGAATGATGTACTAATGCCTCTACATATTCCAGTTAAACATAGTATAGAGAGAAGATGGATATGGTTTATTTTTCATGAGAAAATATATCAATTCTTTATCTAATCACCATCCAACATTTTGGAGTACTTACTCTATACAGAGCATTGTGTTTAATGCTAGAAAAATGAAGAGAAGGTGAAAACCTTTCCACCCTCCAAATTTACAGTTTGGCTGAGTTATCACAGATAAGACAACAAAAACCTGAACCTTTGCTGGGAATTCTAACTTTTGATTCTGTGAGAAGATAGTCTTAAGACAGTATATAAGGAAGGAAGGAAGGGGTGTAGCAACCTAGGACTAAGTGATGGAGCAGGATAGGTTAGGTAACAGCTGAGAGGAAGGTGAAGGCACATACACACACACACACACACACACACACACACACACATCTGTTAAAAAGCCTGGGTTACCCCATGTTAATTCCATCTTTGGCCCATGCTCTTGAGCAGCATACTATAATTAGAGACCTACAAGGGCAATCCAGAGGATATGCAAATTATTCATTTTACTGAATAGATATCTGTCATGAAAGACTGACCATCAGCAGTGTATACAAACATAGACACAAAAAGGAAATAGCATGAAATCCAAGACTTTCCACCATGGCATTATGAAACAGAGCATTTCCCTAGTGAATTAAATTTTTTTCTCATGAAGAAATATGCAAGATATGATTCCTAGAAATTCATATCTGTTTCAAATGTTTTGTTAACAGGAGAGTGTCAAAAATCCCAGGATTCTCAAAATCTTCAAGAACTTGGCTGTAAGAAGACTAGTACCTAGCAACTTCCAAAGTGAAGTTCATAGTTCCAAGGTTTTTTGGAGTTTTTAAGATCCAGCTGAATGAATAAGCTGAAACTATAGCTGAAATATAAGCCTAGGAAATACAGGAAATGAGAAATAAAGATGTCATAAAGGCAAAAGAAAGAAGGAAAGAGAAAGAAAGAAAGAAAGAAAGAAAGAAAGAAAGAAAGAAAGAAAGAAAGAAAGAAAGAAAGAAAGAAAGAAAGAAAGAAAGAAAGAAAGAAAGAAAGAAAGAAAGAAAGAAAGAGAAAGAAAGAAGAAAGAAAGAAAGAAAGAAAGAAAGAGAAAGAAAGAGAAAGAAAGAAAGAGAAAGAAAGAAAGAAAGAAAGAGAAAGAAAGAGAAAGAAAGAAAGAGAAAGAAAGAAAGAAAGAAAGAAAGAAAGAAAGAAAGAAAGAAAGAAAGAAAGAAAGAAAGAAAGAAAGAAAGAAAGAAAGAAAGAAAGAAAGAAAGAAAGAAAGAAAGAAAGAAAGAAAGAAAGAAAGAAAGAAAGAAAGAAAGAAAGAAGGAGAAAGAGAGAGGGAGGGAGGAAGGAAGGAAGGAAGGAAGGAAGGAAGGAAGGAAGGAAGGAAGGAAGGAAGGAAGGAAGGAAGGAAGGAAGGAAGGAAGGAAGGAAGGAAGGAAGGAAGGAAAGGAGAGAGGGAGGGATGGAAGGAGGGAGGAAGAGAGAAAGGGAAGGGAGGGAGGGACAGGTTCCTTCATCTACATACAAGTCACACTATAAAATAAATAAACCTATTCTCCCACCTTTTCTTTCAGTGTCAACCATTCTATGAAGAATACAACAAAGATTGGAGTAAAAAGAATATAACAAGAACTTATGCAAACTGGCAGAAACGGGTTCAAGAAAACAATATGCACAATGATTACCACAATGAGAATGGGAAAATGAAAAAAAAATGGAAATGAACATTGTATAATTATAATTCTCAAGTTTTTCATGAAGAAAAGGAGAGAAAATGCACCTACCTCCAATCTTTGCAGAAATGAGGGACTTTACTTATAGAATAATATATATTTTAATATTCAGTTGATGTTTTAATTAGTTTTGCTCAACTTTTTTTTTTTATTCTTGGTAATAAGAGACGATTGTCTGAATAGGTGGAAACGATGCATTGTGAAAGTGGTTAAAAAACATTCCAATATTTTCAAGAAAAAAATAATTCATTTTATTAAGAACTTCATCACAAATATTTGGGGTTCCATAATATACTGGTGAAAAGACAAACCCCTACCTGAGACTGCCTTTTTGGGCAATATCTCATCCTCAGAACTCACTTTTCTATCCTTTCCAATCAGCGCTTTCCCTCCTATGGCATGTTACAGCAAAATATCTGATAAACTAATTCATATAAAGGTGTAAATGGCTGATAATAGCTTAATAAGTTGCTACCAGAGGCATTTGCCTTTTTAAAAGAGATAACATTTAACTCAAAGGAATAATTTGCAAAGACTGACATTTCAAACCTCAGCAACAGGCCTAAAGGAAAGAGTATGAATATAGACAGGGAGCTTTTCTGGTGTCTCTCAGATCATGCTACACTTAGCTATAAACTCTGACTTCTCCAGTTAAATAAGCAGACATTTATGTAATGCCTAGTTTATGTCAGGAACTGGGTTAGATTATGGACAACAAAAACAAAGAAACAGTCCCTAATCTCATTGAATGTACATTTTATCAAGGTAAACGTATCTTCATACTCTTGCTGATCTCAAAAGTAAATCTATTTGGTCCATTAGAATTCCCTTAGCACTTGATTTTGGCAAATGTGATATAGTATCCTGGGCAGAGAGAGACTGTCTGACATAGCCATTAAGCAGGGAAACAAAAATAGATATCTGTACTGGAAAAGAACACCAAGGGCATCCTTATCAAGGATTACTACTCAGGAGGTGAACATCATAAGCATGCGTTCTAGGAGACTACTCATAAAGATTTATAGATGTTAACCAGGATTCCTGAATTTGCAGAAAGAACAAATCATCAACCCAAAGGCACTAGAATGTTCAAATCTCCTGCTCATCTATTTCAAAAGTTTCCCCAGTACATTTACTCTATTCTTCTTTAGCTGGAGATAGCATTATAAAGTGAGGAAACTCAAGGCTTGGGTTACAATCCTGAATCTGCCACTTACTGACTGTGTGACTTGGGAATAATTGACTTAATCTCTCTGAGCCTCAGTCTTCATAGATGTAAAATGGAGACAATAATGTCTGCCCTACTTTGACTCCCAGTGTTACCGTGACGTTCAAATATAAGTCATTGAAAAGAGTTCTGGCTTCGGATCTAGCTTTTCTATTTATCGCCTAGGTAACCTTGGACAAACCATTACATTTCACTAGACCTTATTTGCTTCATCAGAAGAATGAGAATATTGAACTACACAATCTCTAAAGTCCTCCTTTTCTAAATCCTGTGAGTCAATAGGATGAAATAATATACTTGAAAAAAATGTAAAACTGTTTATTATTATAGATGTAAGATTTTATTGTCTTATAAGTAGGGAAACTGAAGAGTAAAGCTGTGGCACATCTTGCCGCTAAAATCAGTTCTTGTGATATATTATTATATGTACTGGTCACAATGCTTCCCTTTCTACATTTATTCACATTATATCCATCTCTCAAGCCCACTCCAAGTCCAACCTTCTTTATGAAATCTTCCTTGATAATTCAAGAGCAAACCAATCTCTCTCCTTTCTGAGTTCTCATAACACCTATCCTCTGGACCATTTATTTTGAGACTGTTCTTTATGAGTAAAAATACTTCACCTTCCAACTAAATTTCAAGCTTATTGGTGGTAAAATGTGTGCCTTAGTAGAAAACAAAAATCATTTGCTGAGTCCCTACAACAAGCAAGGCACAATGGGTAGGCAAACTAATACTATTAATTGGGCAATCTATGTTATTATAATAGTACATTCTGGGAGACAAGATGTTGCAGTGAGAGGGGGTGATCCATAAAGTCAGTGAGTTATACCTCTCATATATACTAGGTAAAAGTCTAAAAGAAAGTCCCAAACCTCTCAACAGCCCAAACAGTTCTCTAAGACCTTAGGAACAAGTTTTAAATTTGCTCTGGTAGAGAAAGTTTTCACATCAGGACTTGCCCATATCAATTAAATCACAAATCTGGAAAGAAAAAAAGGAAGCAGAGCTAGGAAAAATAAGAGAATAAATATTCAGGTAATATAAGTCATGCTCTGTTTAGAAAGGAAATGGTCCCTCCAGCTGATCAGAGCTCTTACAAATCAGAACCTTTTATATAGATAAGGAAGAGGTATCATTGTCCCCTATATTATGCATGTATACAATATTGATAACTTTATAAATTCTTCATAACTCTTTCCTCCAAGTGGAAAAGGCAAGAGCAAGTAACTACATACATCAAGGCAATGTAAAGAAACAAATTATGTACTAGTCTTGAAGTCAAAAGACCCAAGTTCAAATACCAGCTCTGACACTTATGAGATGTCTAACTATTAATGAGTCTTAAATTCTCTGAAATTCAGTTTATTTATGTAGGAAAGAAAATAAGATTTGTACCATCTAACACTCAGAATTGTTGGGGGAAGCACTATAAATATTAACATATCATATAAATTTGACTTTCAGAGGGGAAAAGGTAACTGCTAATTACAATCTGCAATATGGGACCAAGTATCAATTCTGCAACTGGTCAAATGTCCATGGAGACTAAGTATTAGAAACATTAAAAGGTGCTTATGAAGAGTTTCAGCTATAAACAGTCTCCAGAAAATGCCCCCATCACATAACACTCTCTCCTAGAAGAGACTATTAAAAACATCAAGAGAGAGTTATGAAAAATGGGGAAAGGAAAGAGAAGCTATGCAAGAGAATAACAATATCCTGAAATGTGAATTGGAAAAGATAAAGAATTCCCAGGAAGTGCAGGGAAACAGAATTTGTGAACTGGAAAAGATTAAAAAATCCCTGGAAAGTAAAATTTGTGAATTGGAAAAGATAAAGAATTCCCAAGAAAATAGGATTTGTGAATTGGAAAAAGAAAATAACTCACTAAAAAAATTAGTGAAATGGAAAAAAAAATTCCATAGAGCAAAACAACTCATTTAAATACTCAATTGGACATATACAAAAAGAAGCAAAAAAGCGAATGAAAAAAAATAACTCATTAAAAATCAGAACTGAACAAATTGAAATGAATGATTCATTGAAACACCAAAAATCAGTCAAACAAAACCAAAAAAAATGAAAAGCTGGAGAAAAACATCAAATATTTGCTTGGAAAATTGACAGACCTGGAAAATAGATCTAGGAGAGATAATCTGAGGATTTTTGGACTTCCAAAAATTATGATGAAAAAAGAGCCTAGATTCTATTTTACAGGAAAAGGGGAGATAAAAAAGAGGGAAACTTATCATATCTGAGGGAATTTAGAGAGGGGAAGGAACATTCTGTAAATTGTACTCTCATCAGAATTGGCTCAAAGAGAAAATAATTGACATATTTATTTTACAGAGAATTCTCTCTCACTTCATTAAAAAGGGGAGAGGAAAAAGGAAAAAGAAAAGAGTGATAAGGGAAGGACACAAGAAAAGGGAAGGAATTTAAAGGGAGGTGGAAGGTTACAAAAAGGGAGGGTTGCGTGATGCAAGTGGGACCCCTAAGTTTAATACTGGGGAAGAGGTTCAGGGGGGCAATGAAAAAAAGTATAATCTTGGGATAATATGATGGCAGGAAATACAGAATTAATAATTTTAATTGTAAATGTGAATGGGATGAACTCTCCCATTAAGTGCAGGCAGATAGCAGACTGGATCAAAAGTCAGAACCCTACAATATGTTGTTTACATGAAACACATTTAAAGCAGGGAGATACATATAGAGTAAAGGTAAAAGGCTGGAGCAGAATCTATTATGTTTCAAGTGAAGTCAAAAAAGCAGGGGTAGCCATCCTTATCTCAGATCAAGCAAAAGCAAAAATTGATCTAATTAAAAGAGATAAGGAAGGAAACTATATCTTGCTAAAGGGTAGCATAGACAATGAAGCAATATCAATACTAAACATATATGCACCAAGTGGTATAGCATCTCACTTCCTAAAGGAGAAGTTAAGAGAGTTGCAAAAAGAAATAGACAGCAAAATTCTAATAGTGGGAGATCTCAACCTTGCACTCTCAGAATTAGATAATTCAAACCACAAAACAAATAAGAAATTAAAGAGGTAAATAGAATATTGAAAAATTAGGTATGATAGATCTTTAGAGAAAACTAAATAGTGATAGAAAGGAGTATACTTTCTTCTCAGCAGTTCATGGAACCTACACAAAAATTAACCATATATTAGGACATAGAGATCTCGAAATTAAATGCAGGAAGGCAGAAATTGTAAATGCTTTCTTTTCAGATTATGGTGCAATAAAAACTACATTCAACAAAAAGTTAGGGGTAAATAGACCAAAAAGTAATTGGAAACTAAATAATCTCATCTTAAAAAATGATTGGGTTAAACAGCATATTATAGAAACAAGTAATAATTTCACTCAAGATAATAACAATGATGAGACATCATATCAAAATTTGTAGGATTCAGGTAAAGCAGTAATAAGGGAAAATTTTATATCTTTATAACTTGAATAAAAGAGAGAAAGAGACAATCAATGAATTGGGCTGGCAACTTAAAAGGCTAGAAAAAGACCAAATTAAAAACCCTCAATCAAACACGAAACTTAAAATTCTAAAAATAAAAGGAGAGATTAATAAAATTGAAATTAAAAAAATAATTGAATTAATTAATAAAACTAAGAGTTGGTTCTATGAAAAAATCAATAAAATAAACAAACCCTTAATAAATCTGATTTTAAAAAAAGAGGAAAATCAAATTGTTAGTCTTAAAAATGAAAAGGGAGAAATCGCCAATAATGAAGAGAAAATAAGAGCAATAATAAGGAGTTACTTTCCCCAACTTTATGCCAATAAATTTGATAACCTAAGTGAAATGGATGACTACCTCCAAAAATATAGGCTTCCCACATTAACAGAAGAGGAAATAAATTGCTTAAATGGTCCCATTTCAGAAAAAGAAATATAACAAGCTATTAATCAACTCTCTAAGAAAAAAATCCCCAGGATCAGATGGATTTACATGTGAATTCTACCAAACATTTAAAGAACAATTAGCCACAATATAAGCTATTTGAAAAAATATGGAATGAAGGAATCCTACTAAATTCCTTTTATGACACAGACATAGTACTGATACCTAAATCAGGTAACTTGAAAACTGAGAAAGAAAACTATAGACCAATCTCGTTAATGAATATTGATGTTAAAAACTCTTTTTTTTTTAAATTAAAGCTTTTTATTTTCAAAACATATACATAGATAATTTTTCAACGTTAATCCTTGCACCTTGTGTTCCAAGTTTCTCCCTTTCCCCCATCCCCTTCTCTAGATGGCAAGTAAACTAATACATTAAACATGATTAAAATAAATGTAAAATCCAATATATACATACATATATATGTATATATATATGTTATATATGTATGTATATGTATATATATATATATATATATTTTGCTACAGCAGAATTGATCACCATACAATCTTGTTGTTGCCATGTACAATGATCTTCTAGTTCTGCTCATATCACATAGCATCAGTCCATATAAGTCTTTCCAGTCTCTCTGAAATATTCCTACTGATCGTTTCTTACAGAATAATAATATTCCATAATATTCATATACCATAACTTATTCAGCCATTCTCCAATTGATTGACATCTACTTAGTTTTCAGTTTTTTACCACTGCAAAAAGGGATGCCACAAATTTTTTTGCACATGTGGGTCACTTTCCCTCCTTTTCAGATATAAGCCTAGTAGAAACACTGCTCGATCAAAGGATAGCCCTTTGGATATAGTTCCAAATTGCTCCCAGGATTCATTAGATCAGTTCACAACTCTACCAAGAATGTATTAGTGTCCCAGTTTTGCCACATCATCTTCATCATTCATCATTATCTTTTGTTGTCATCTTAGCCATTCTGAAAGGTGTGTAGTAGTACCAGTTTTTTTAAAATTAATTTTATAATTATAAAAATTTTTGACAGTACATATGCATGAGTAATTTTTATAACATTATCCCTTGTATTCATTTTTCCAAATTTTCCCCTCCCTTCCTCTACTCCCTCCCCTAGATGACAGGCAATCCCATACATTTTACATGTGTTACAGTATAACCTAGATGCAATATATATGTGTAAATCCAATTTTCTTGTTGCATGTTAAGAAGAAGTGGATTCCAAAGATATAAGTAAACTGGGTAGAAAGACAGTAATATTAACAGTTTACATTCAATTCCCAGTGTTCCTTCTCTGGGTATAGTTGTTTCTGTCCATCATTGATCAACTGGAAGTGAGTTGGATCTTCTTTATGATGTTAAAATCTTACATAACATATTATTAAATAAGATATTAGCAAAAAAGACTACAGAAAATCATCCCCAGGATGATCCACCATGATCAAGTAGGATTTACAACAAGAATGCAGGGCTGGTTTAATATTAGGAAAACTAATTGACCATATTAATAATCAAATTACCAAGAACCATATTATCATCTCAATAGATGCAGAAAAAGCATTTCATAAACTCCAATATCCATTCCTACTGAAAACACTTGAGAGTATAGAAATAAATGGACTATTCATTAAAATAGTCAGGAGCATATATTTAAAACCATCAGTAAATATCATATGTAATGGGGATAAACTGGAACCTTTTCTAGTAAGATCAGGAGTGAAACAAGGTTGCCCACTATCACCATTACTATCAATATTGTATTAGAAACGCTAGCCTAGGCAATAAGAGTTGAGAAAGAGATTAAAGAAATTAGAGTAGGTAATGAGGAAACCAAACTATCATTCTTTGCAGATGATATGATGGTATACTTAGAGAACCCCAGAGATTCTAATAAAAAGTTATTAGAAATAATCTACAACTTTAGCAAAGTTGCAGGATACAAAATGAAGCCACATAAATCTCCACCATTTTTATACATAACCAAATCCAACAGCAAGAGACACAAAGAAAAATTGCATTCAAAACAACTGTCAAGAGTATAAAATATTTGGGAACCTATCTACCAAAGGAAAGTCAGGAATTATATGCGCAAAATTACAAAACAGTTGTCACAATAATAAAGTCAGAATTAAATAATTGGAAAGACAATAAGTGCTCTTGGATAGGCCAAGCAAATATAATAAAGATGACAATACTCCCTAAACTAATCTATCTATTTAGTGCTATAGCAATCAGACTCCCAAGAAACTATTTTAATTACCTAGAAAAAATAACAACAAAATTCATATGGAAGAACAAAAGTTTGAGAGTTTCAAAGGAATTAATGAAAAAAAAATCAAATGAAGGTGGCCTAGCTGTACCTGATCTAAAACTATATTATAAAGCAGCAGTCACCAAAACCATTTGGTATTGGCTAAGAAATAGACTAATTGATCAGTGGAATAGGTTAGGTTCACAGGACAAAATTGTGTATAACTACAGCAATCTAGTGTTTGACAAACCCAAAGATCCCAACTTTTGGGATAACAATTCATTATTTGACAAAAACTGCTGGGAAAACTGGAAATTAGTATGGCATAAATTAGATATAGACCCACACCTAATACCATATACCGAGATAAGATCAAAATAGGTTCATGATTTAGGCATAAAGAACAAGATTATAAATAAATTAGAAGAACATAAAATAGTTTACCTCTCAGACTTGTGGAGGAGGAAGGAATTTGTGACCAAAGGAGAACTAGAGATCATTATTGATCACAAAATAGAAAATTTTGATTACATCAAATTAAAAAGCTTTTGTACAAACAAAACTAATACAAACAAGATTAGAAGGGAAGTAACAAACTGGGAGAATGTTTTTACAATTCAAGGTTCTGATAAAGGCCTCATTTCCAAAATATGTAGAGAACTAACTCTAATTTATAAGAAATCAAGCCATTCTCCAATTGAAAAATGGTCAAAGGATATGAACAGAATTTTCAGATGATGAAATTGAAACTATTTCCACTCATATGAAAGAGTGTTCCAAATCACTATTCATCAGAGAAATGCAAATTAAGACAACTCTGAGATACCACTACATACCTGTCAGATTGGCTAAGATGACAGGAACAAATAATGATGAATGTTGGAGGGGATATGGAAAAACTGGGACACTGATGCATTGTTGGTGGAGTTGTGAAAGAATCCAACCATTCTGAAGAGCAATCTGTAACTATGCCCAAAAAGTTATCAAATGGTGCATACCCTTTGATCCAGCAGTGCTACTACTGGGCTTATGTCCCAAGGAAATACTAAAGAAGGGAAAAGGACCTGTATGTGACAAATGTTTGTGGCAGCCCTTTTTGTAGTGGATAGAAACTGGAACATGAATGGATGTCCATCAATTGGAGAATGGTTGGGTAAATTATGGCATATGAAGGTTATGGAATATTATTGTTCTGTAAGAAATGACCAATAGGAGGAATACAGAGAGGCTTGGAGAGACTTACATGAACTGATACTGAGTGAAATGAGCAGAAGCAGGAGATCATTATACACTTCAACAACAATACTGTATGAGGATACAGTCTGATGGAAGTGGATATCTTCAACATAGAGAAGAGGTAATCCAATTCCAATTGATCAATGATGGACAGAATCAGCTACACCCAGAGAAGGAACACTGGGAAATGAATGTAAACTATTTGCATTTTTGTCTTTCTTCCAAGGTTATTTTTACCTTCTGAATCCAATTCTTCCTGTGCAACAAGAAATTAGGTTCTGCACACATATATTGCATCTTAGGAAATACTATAACATATTTAACACGTATGGGACTGCCTGCTGTCTACGGGAGGGAGTGGAGGGAAGTAGGGGAAAATTTGGAACAGAAGTGAGTACAAGGGAGAATGTTGTAAAAAAAAATTACCCATGCATAGTACTGTGAAAAAAAATAATAATTATAAAACTAAAAAAAAGACTGGAAAAAAGTTTCAGCTATGATGAGTTAAGGAATATAATCCTACAAAATGTTCCAGAAAGCACCTGGACACCCATTCCTTCATTCAACTCAACAATTCCAAAGTGAAACTTTCTCCAAAATTCCATATCACTTCTTTATTTTTTTTCTATAGGACACCATCATACTTAAAGTATCATCCTGTGAACCAGCCCCTGTGAAGATAAGACCTTGCAAATGCTTCTACAGAATCTGAACCTACAACTTCCTTAACAATCACAGATATTGAATATCTGGAAGACTAAACTATTTGATACAAAAATATTTTGCTCTATCAAAGAACCAAAGGTTTGACTAGTGACAACAAATAAAATTATTTATCTTCTTTGCCATTGCTCCCTAAGAACTATGGGACATTTCATCAGACTTGTGATTTAAATCTCTACATATGTTATCTCCCTGTTAGTGGGTGAATCCCTAATGCTTAGTACAATGTTCTGAAAAGGATAAGTGTTTAATGAATTTTTTTTCTTGCAACCACTCACTATCATAACTATTATAATTATAATAGTGATAGCTCACAATTATAGAATTTTTTCTATACTCAAAGTGTTATCTTACAGCAACACTTTGAAGCAGATGATTTAAGTGATCCCATTTTCTAGAACATAGTTCATAGTTCAAATTGTACTTTAAAATATACCCAAACCCTACTCTTGAGATCTTCTTCAGTATTTTAAGGATTTGTTCTTTTACTGGTACAGATACTTCTTCTGACAGATCACTAACATTCTGCAACTTAATAAATGGTCTTAAGAATTTCAGGAAGACAGTCTAATGATAAACCTTTTTTTAACTTAGCTAAATTGTTCAAATCACTAATGATCAGAGAAATACAAATTAAGACAACTCTGAGGTATCATTACACACCTGTCAGATTGGCTAAGATGACAGGAACAAATAACGATGAATGTTGGAGGGGCTGTGGGAAAACTGGGACACTGATGCATTGTTGGTGGAGTTGTGAAAGAATCCAACCATTCTGGAGAGCAATCTGGAATTATGCCCAAAAAGTTATCAAAATGTGCATACCCTTTGACCCAGCCATACTACTACTGGGCTTATACCCCAAGGAACTACTAGAGAAGGGAAAGGGTCCTGTATGTGCCAAAATGTTTGTGGCAGCCCTTTTCATAGTGTCTAGAAGCTGGAAGATGAATGGATGTCCATCAATTGGAGAATGGTTGGGTAAACTATGGTATATGAATGTTATGGAATATTATTGTTCTATAAGAAATGACCAACAGGAGAAATACAGAGAGGCTTGGAGAGACTTACATCAACTGATGCTGAGTGAAACGAGCAGAACCAGAAGATCATTATACACTTCAACAATGATACTGTACGAGGATGTATGCTGATGGAAGTGGATTTCTTCAACATAGAGAAGAGCTAATCCAATTCCAATTGATTAATGATGGACAGAACCAGCTACATCCAGAAAAGGAACACTGGGAAATGAAGGTAAACTGTTATTTTTACCTTCTGAATCCAATTCTTCCTGTGCAACAAAAAATTCGGTTCTACACACATATATTGTATCTAAATTATACTGTAATATATTAAACATATATAAGACTGCTTGCCATCTGGGGGAGGGGGTTGGGGGAGGAAGGGAAAAAATCTGAATAGAAGTAAGTGCAAGGGATAATGTTGTAAAAAATTGCCCATGCATATGTACTGTCAAAAAATGTTATAATTATAAAATAAAATAAAATAAAATAAAAACTTAGCTAAATTGTTACTGACAAAAGTCACATGCCCCTCAAATTTGATCATACCTACTAGACTTTTCATTCAATTGCATAGCCTTTAAGAAAACCCAGGGTTCCCCTGATATCCCAGTGAGGCACTGGAGTAGAAATTTGCAGTGATCCATAAATAAATAATACATAAGATTACACTATTCAAGAGATTCATAAAAGGCCAATTGATCTTGTGCCATTGTATTTACAATTTAACTTAAATACTCCAATACATAGGAGTGAACTTTATTTACTGGCTGTTTTCCAACTTCTATTTTAATGTTCAATGTTTGCCAGTGCCCACTGAAGTCACATTCACAATTTAAAACTCTGAAGGTCAAACTTCTAAACAGTTTTTCCAAACTTATCTAATAGGTCCTTCAGTGTCTGACTTTGTTTTCAAAGTTTTGACACTAAAGCACAAAACTCTGGTGTGCCTTATGGAACTGGGAAATATAAACAGTTCTTGTTTTATGTAAAGTTTAATTTTGTAAATCAACTTAATAAATCACAAAGAAATTTGTATTTCAAAAAACCAAAAACAAAACTACTTATGTTACCATATAGTTCTCTCTCTCTCTCCTCTCTCTCTCTCTCTCTCTCTCTCTCTCTCTCTCTCTCTCTCTCTCTCTCTCTCTGTATCTCCTTTCAATTCTTGGCTTATTTTCCTCCCTCCATAAAAAAAACCTTCCTAGTAAAAGCAGGAAAAAAAGGATCAACCATTACTGCTTGAGAGAGGAGACCTTTGTTCTGCTCTACCCATTTGGCCTCAATGTATCCCAATGGAACTCTGGCACCTCAGGCCTATTCCCTTTCTCACCAGTCCTCTTCTTTCTGTGCTCATATCTGGCCTCCACATGTTTTCTCCACAAGCTCAATCCACCACTAATAATCTTCCTCTCAGTTCTCTTGTAAGAACTAATTAAGACTCCTAATTTTTCAGTTGAAAGCCCCCTAATTTTACACAGTAAAAACTTCTGCCCACATAGGTTAAGCACCTACTTTGTCCAAGGTCACATAGATACTAAGCTTCTAAAGTAGGATTTGAACACAGCTTTTCTATGACTCTAGAAACCAGACCTTTTCTTAGACCTTGATGCCTGGAGTTTGACCCACAAAATAATTTTTAATATCATCTTATCTCATTAAAAAGAGTAATGTAAGATGTAGAATTACAAACTACAATGGTGGTATGTCTCCAGCAGTGAACTCGGGACTCTGGAAAACTAAAGTATGGTTTACTCTTGCTTTGTTTAAATTGATTTTTTTTTTTCATTTTTGGTCTCTCAAACCCACCCCCCCACCTTTACAAATCCGTTTAACTCAACAAATTTACCCTGTGCATGGAAACAAACTAGACATAATAGTCCCTAAATTTAGTGAGCTTACTTTTTGCTGGGTGGATGCAACATGTTTACACACACACTCAGGCACACAGGCATGCAGAATAACTTTCAGCTAACACTTTTCTTCTTTGCTTCTTTTCTGAACACTCAGATTTCATGGTGGTTTGGAAGAAAGGAGAAGGGGCAGGAAGACAGCATAAAACTAAAATCACAAAAATATGCAAAATAGACTGGCGCATCTTTTCCCATTTCGAGCAGAAATTTGAGAAGTATTATTTGGATTGAGACTAAAGTCAATGACCTCAAATTAGCAGGGTAGAAGTGGGCACCAATGGAACATTAACAACTGGAGTTTACCCCAATGGAGGGTGCCCCCCTCAGTCAGGGAACTTGAAGGGTTTGGTTTTGTTTTGTTTTGTTTTGTTTTTTTCTCTTCAGCACCATGGAGAGAGACTCAGAGTTTAATGAACTGGATTTGGTGACAAGCAAAGAAATAGATGAGGCACTTTCTTTGTAGGAAAAACAGGATGATTTGGAAAGATTGGAGTTATTTTGCCCGACTCATGGGAAGCTCTTCATTGCAAAGCCAAAACATATGTAAAATACATATTTTAAAAGCCTTGAATTGTATAGATTGTCCCTTACAGAGTAGGCTGAGGCTTTACGCAAATTGCACAGAAGGCCTAATCGCATCTGCAGATCACTGACCAGGTTTGTAGTCCCTTTAAAACAAAACCCCACTAATTCTGGCAAAAGCGTAGAAAAAGACAGACAATGGCGTCCTGAGTCACCTGGGCCGCCTTCAGGGAAGGTGGAGGGAACAAAGAGGCTTGCTTCAGTACCGGTGATGTTGGGGTGAAAAGAAAGTACAGTTTACACTATGTTCTGTGGCCTGCAGGACTCCTCCGCCCCAGCTCGGATCCTCTGGGGTTTTGGCGGCAGCGACAGCAGTGGAGTGCGCAAGCACAAGACGATCCTAGCACCGAGATGTCAATCAAACTCTCTGTCTGAGGCTGAACGGGCTCAGAGAGGCGGGAGCGAGAGCGGCGGCGGCGGCGGCGGGAGCGGCGGCGGCGGCGGCGGCGGGAGCGGCGGCGGCGATGGGACCCCAGCGAGAGATTTGCGGCTAGCTTGCTAGCTGCACTTGCTCTGCGGGTCGGGGGGATCTGAGGGGACAGGTAAAAGAAAGCCGAACGCAGGGGCGGCTGCTTTTAATTACCATTATCTTTTCTTTCTCACCAATTCTCCCTCTCTTAGACTTCCTTTTCCCTCCCCCATCAGACACACATACACACACAAACACTGTAAATCACATATATACGCATTAAAAATATCTATTTCAAGCACACAAACTCGAGGGGGGCAGCCCTAGGTTTTCATCGAATTGGGGTGATTGGAAATGAGTTGTATTATGTAAGAATTATTTTTGGGGGATGGCGGGAGCGAACCTCTGAAAACTTGCAGCTTCATTTTTCTGAGAGAGGGAAAGTTGGATATTGGATGAGGGGGGGTTTGCAAAATGCGCCGGATGCAACTGAAAGATTTTTAATGCATTTTCTAGACTTAATTAAATATCCCTGGTACCCCATTTCCTACCTTCGAGGAGCTATTTAAGGGGCATTTTTCAGATTGAGACTAAAGTACTTGACCTCAAAGTAAGCAGGGTAGATGTGGCCACCAATGGGGCATTAACAGCTGGTTTTGCTCTGATGGTTGAGTTCAGTAGTGAGAAGTGTTTTTCAGACCATGGAAAGAGTCCCAGGTTTGAAACAGCAGGACTTGGAGAACCGAAAGGATGAATGCTACACTTTCCTTTGTAGCAGAGAAAAGGGAAAAGGGTCGGCAAGGATGAGAATTTTTTTTTTTTAAATTAAAAGAAGAAATGAAAAGAGGAGAGTAGGGGGGAAAAGAGAGAGAGAGAGAGGCAGGTAATGGCTTGTGTTTGACTTTTATCCTTTTCCTTAATCAGATTACCCAAGCAGGGTTACCAAGCAGTAATGATTGCTCTCTTCAACACTCCTTAAGTCTCCCTTTTTTCACTACCAGCGCCCTATAAAAGGTTTGGAAGAAAAGGTCAAGAAGGAAATATAACTATGCTAAATGTAATGTGATCCCTTAAGTACTCTGACCAATTATCAATCAGGCTCACCAATCAGCAATCTTTGAGGCCTGCCAGAAAATGGATGACTTATCTGTTCATCAGCAAGGAATCCCAGCAATATCTTGAAAATATGAAAACTGGTTATTTTGTTTTACATCATTTTAGTAATAATGTACGTAGCCTGTGGGTGGTTATCAAGTTAAATTTTTCATAGGGATCTGCTTGCTTCAAGCAGGAAGGAGAGTAAAAATAATAAAGAAGGAAAGATGTTAACCTAAGGTTATTCTAAAGATTTAAGACAATACTATGGGTTTAAAATTAGGGTCTTTTACTAAAGAAACTGTTCAAGCAGACTTAAGTTGAATATATGAAATAATATTTGAAGATGCAACAGTTTTTAGGCAAATTCCTCTCATATTACATGAACCACTTAGCAGATTAAATAGACAACTGATGAAGACAGTTTTATATGTAAAATGATAAATAAGAAATGGCTTTCTCCAGTCAGAGTTACTAGATGAAACGTACAAAACTATTAAACAAAATGGAATTGAAAACTAAAATATGATATTTTAATTATTTAATAAGCTTGTACTTATCCTGAGCAAGAAATATTTTTTTTTTCTTTTTGTGTATGTGAGGTAGTTGGAATTAAGTAATTTGCCCAGAGTCACACAGTTAGGAATTGTTCAGTGTCTTGGGCCAAATTTGAACTCGAATCCTCCTGATTTTAAGGCTAGTGCTTATCTACTTCACCATCTAGATACCCCAAGAAATATTTTTTTCAATATTTTCTCAACTACTAAAATATAAAGTATGTGAACTTGTTTATTTTATTTATATTTGGTATGAATCCAATTCTGTAAGGATTTCTTTTTCATAGGTTTGGAAAGATGAGTTTTTAGAAAGAGAAAGTTCCAAGGATAGACACCAGGAAGAGGAGGACGACATCAAAGGTAGTAATCCAGTTTCATAATTATCACATATCTACAAATTAATTTAATGTCACATGGTCTCGGTTTCCATTTAAGTAATAAGAAGAATGGAATATAACCTTTTTCCATTTTCTTCTTCCTAATTTGGGAATATATTTCAACAATTCACTAAAAGGATTTATCCCAGAGGAGAATTCATTCAGCAGGGATCCCCCCCCCTTTTTTAATTCACAAAATTGATCTCACTCCACTGATTTAGTAGAGCATGTAATGAATCTCAGAATACAGAACAGCAGTATTTGCCATTTCACTATGGAAATCAAAAGTTTCTGTGTTTATTTCCTTTGTAGTAGCATATTTTCAATTAAAGCTTTTTATTTTCAAAATATGTACATGGATAATTTTCAACATTCACCCTTACACAACCTTGTGTTCTAGATTTTTCTCTCCCTTTTCCCCCACCCTCTTTCATAGATGGCAAGTAATCCATCATATGTTAAACATGTACAACTTTTCTATACATATTTCCACAAGTATCATATATAATAGCATATTCTAAAATTACAAGGCCTTAGCCAAGTTTATAAGGCCTTCATCAATCTTCTTCCAATATATCTTTTCTGTAAGAAAAGTTCCAGCCAAATGAAGAAATAGCTATTCTTTAACCTTGACTTGTTCTCTCCTATCTATGTGCATTTTCACAACCTGTCTGTCATGCCAAGAATGCATTAACTCCTTATTCCTCTCAAGTAAAATTTGTCTTTGCCTTCAAAGCCTAAATCTTTTGTCCCCTCCTCCACTGGTCTGCCTTCATTCTGAAAGTTATTTCTCTTTGCCCTATTTTCCTAAAACACTTTGTCAGCAGTTCTCCTTTTTTTGTCTCACCATCTACCAAGAATTGTGTGTGTATTTCCTATCCCATCCATCAGGATGATCAGATTTAAAGGTGAAAATATGTTAAAGATCAATAAGACCAAATTTCTTGAAAGGCAGCAGTCATTTTTTCAATCTTTTTTATTCCCAGAATGCACCATGATGCCTCACAACAAAGGACACTGAGTAAATAGATTTTTAAAAAAAAATTTAACTCTTAAAATTGAAAATTTGAATCACACTTTTTTTTTTGTTTATACAATATTCACAGTAATAGACTGATTTGGTCTTACATTGAAATGGTCAACTATTATGGAATCAACTAAACAAAATCTTCATTTTTGTTCAATAAATAGCTAATATTTTATATGGGCCAGGCACTGTGCTAAGAGCTGATGATACAGGTAACAACAACACAAGAAAGGCAGTCCCTACCTTTAAGGAACTCATAATTTAATGAGGGAAGACATAGTACAAAAAAAATTGAAAAGCTCTAAGGAAGGAAGAAATACCCAAACCAAGAAATAGAGAAGTCAGCCACCCAAGTAATGCATCCAAGAGAGAAATAAGATGTCTGAGTTGGTCTCTCCTTAAAAAAGGTTGGGAGATCATACCCCAACTCCTTCCAATGAGAAAGACAGAGGGTAGTCATGAGATAGAATACCAATGCTAATGAGATCTTACAGGATAGTAAGATCATCTCAATCATATTTCCCAGTTTTTTTGCATGTGCCTACTATCTCTTGTACAACTAGCTGTAAAGGGAAAATCTTTTATCTCATTAGCCTGGATCTGATTTATGAACTAAAAGGCAGATGTGGGAAATGTAGTGATTCTAAGTATCTAAAAGAATGACCAAGCCATGGTATGGTTTGTCTTTGAAATTGTCCTGTAGCATAACTATTAAGGAAAGGTCTAAGAAGCTCACCAATAGGGGGGTCTTAATTTTCCACCTCCTTCCCTTGTAGTGTGATAGGAAGAATATCAAATTTAACATCAGAGAGCTTGGTTATAATTCAGTTCTAATTCTTAATATCTATTATGACCTTGGTCAATTAACCTCTTTAGGTCTCCATTTTCTCTTCTATAACTTGAAGAGATCAGACTACAAGATCTCTTAAGTTATTTTTACTTCTAGCTTTATGTGTCCATGTTCCCTCAAAGATTTCATGAAAATAAAAAGGATGAGAACAATAAAATGCTTTGAGCTTTATAAAAAAAATCATGGCTTCCTATATATGAAGAAATACAAAAAAATTGTTTTAAGGCTCATGATTTGGGTTTAAAAGTTAGCTCTATTAGGAGGTAAGCCTCCTAAATGATCTTTAGCAAATCAATCACCCACTAAACTTCAGTTTTCTCATTTGTTAAGAATAATGATACTTGAACTATCTTCCTTACAAGATTGTTTTGAGAAAAGTACTTTAAATCCAACAGATTTTTTGTCAGGCTTCATCTTTCTTGACCTCTCTGCATTATTTGGCATTGTTCCTTACCTCCATTCTAATGGATGCTCTATCCTGCCTTCTTGTGTCAAAGAAACTATATGTTTTTTTAATTTATTTCCACTTCAAATTCTCATTGTCTGTGCTTCTCACTGGTTATTCATACTGTTCCTGACATCTTAAGATGATAGATGTTTCCCCAGATTCTGTTCTAGGACCTTTTCTCTGTCCTCTTTATACTTTCTACTTTGTCATTCTCATTTAGTCCTCAATTATCAGTTCTAAATTACCATCTGTATGAAGACTTCTGAATAAGTATGTTTAGCCTTACCATCTTTTTTGCAATCTAGGATTGCCCACCTGGACATTTCACCAACAACTTAAATTAAATATGCTGAAATCTAATTATTCCTTCTATTCCACTTTCTGATTTTACTATTTTTGTAGGTAAAGCCACCTTCCACCCAGTTTCTTGCATTCTAAATCATATTATTCTATTTGTCTTTTCACCATTTCTCATCTCTGACATCCAAATAATCACTAAATTTTGGTGATCAACCTCTATATCTCTCACATCTTCCCCTACCCATTCCCATTGTCACTTACTCAAATCTTCACTATCACTAGGAATATTTCAGTAGACTACCAACATATATTCTTGTCTCCATTTTCTCCCTACTTCAATCCATTTCTCATTTGGCACCTGAATAATCTTTCTTACACATAAGTTTACTCTAAAAAAAAAAACAAACCTCCAGTGATTTTTATGCCCTATTGTTTAAACCCCTTTCCCTGACCTTCAAGACTTTCCTTCATCTGTCATTACATTTAATGATAGTCTCCCCCAAATATTCTATGCTCCAACTAAAGTAGATTATTAACCTATATTTAATCTTCTTTATTTTTGCTCATGAAATGTTCAAATGTTCTTTTCTAACCTTTTTTTTTCCCTTAATGGATCCTTATGCATTCTTTGAAACTCAATTCAAATGTCCCTTCCTCCATGAAAACCATCCTAATTCATCTTATGAGCAATCCGGCTTCCCCTTCACATCTTGCATAACATTTGCTTCCCAACTACCTAATGTGCTTGTCATGTAATATTTTCTATTATTCTTACTTATGTTTGTATCTTTTTTATTAGATTTTAAAATCCCTGAGGACAGTGACCCTTTCTTTGGGAAACTTTGTATTTTCCCTAGCAGCTAGCACAATGCTCTGAACATTGGGAACATGTAGAGTTTTTTGAATATGAATATGAAACTTAAAAGTGTTTTATGAATATTAATTGTTATTGCATCATGCATGTCCATGAATGATTTTTTAAGAAACCAACAAGCATTAAGTAGATCTATCTAACAATGTAATTTTCAGATCAGTTGTAGACATACTGAATATTTCTTCTTTGTTTGACACTCAAAGCCCTACACAGTTGAAAGATTCCTTACCATTCTTGCCTAATGGTCCTAGGTTTGAATTCTAGCTCATTACTTCAGTGATTTTTGGTAAGTTCTTTCAGCTTTCTGGGCTTAAATAACCTCATTTGTAAAATGAATGTGTTAGATTAAATAACCTATAAAGCCCCTTTCATCTCTAAATGGTATTTTCAGGCCTTATATGCATCCAAATTACCATCAAATATGTATTCTTCCTAGAAATTACTCTCCTCAGCAGGTAATTTTTGTGAGATACTTTAGGCATTTGGGAAGTTATATTAAATCTTTCATGTATCAAAAGAGATTTTTTTAAGCTTTGCTAAGATAACTAGTTGGGAAAAAAATTGGTCAATTAACACTTTCTGAGGTCTCCATAATGCCAAAAATTAGTTTGTCTGGATATTATATAATGTATTAAGACAGCCTGACAAGTCTATCAGACCACAAGATATCTATTGGGTTTCTACTATATGCAAGACCATCTATTAGGTCATATGAATAATTGTTGAAAATGCCAGTAAATTAAATCCATGTTATGGCCTTAATTAATATCATGCAAACAGAAGAAATTTTCCAACAGGAAATACAGAATTATTGTTTGGCAGAAACAGGGTGAGGGGGACTAGATCAGCATTTTTTTCTGTATTGAAAATTCTAGTTATGAAAATTCTCTCCAATGATGCCCATGAGCAATTTAGCTGTACCTTCAAAGTTAGAGAGTTATCTACAAGACAAGCTGCTACTGCTGCTGCTGCTGCTGCTGATGATGATGATGATGATGATGATGATGATGATGATGATGATGATGATAGTATTTATATGGTTCTTTAAAGTTTGCAAAGTGTTGGGCATATGTTATCTCATTTGATCCTTATAACAACTCTGGGAGGTAGGTACTATTATCCTCTTTTACACATAAGGTAACTAAAGCTAAAATAGATCAACTGACTTTCCTATGATCATACAACAGGTATATATCAGAACAAGAACTTGAATCTTTGAAATCTACATAACTCCAAAGTTGGCCATCTATCCACAGTGTCACACAACCTCTCAACATTTTACTATTTTAAAAAATTAAACATATTTACATTTTTGTCACTTAGTTTTACTCTGAAAATCTAAGGTTTTATATTTTGTTGTTATTTCATTCATGATATTTTAGTCAAGTCCGTGTCTGGATTTTACATCTTAAACAACAGGGGTATTTAACCTGAAATTCCTGGAACAAGCTGTGCTGTGCAGTAAATGTTTGCCATATGTCATTCTGTCCTGCTCAGTATCAAAGCTATTGTGATCCTGGGAAAGAGAAAATTCAGAATCTAAAGGAAATAACTCACAGTTGCTAGGAGTGTTTTTTTTTTTCTTTCCTATTCTGTTCATATTCTGTTTTATCCATGTTTGTGTCGTTAAAGTCCTCACTTAGTAAAGATGCCTTCATGAGCTAATTTTACTTGTGGAAATAAATTATATAGCCTGTATTTGCTCTAATTAAAATCACTAACTTTGGGGCAGCTAGGTGGTGCAGTGGATAGAGCACCAGCCTTGAATTCAGAAGTCCCAGAGTTCAAATCTGGTCTCAGACACTTAACACTTCCTAGCTGTGTGACCCTGGGCAAGTCATTTAACCCCAGCCTCAAGAAAAAAAAAATCATCCTCTCAGTTATGTCAGTGATTCATGGTGCAACCTTTAACAGATTATTCCATTTTTCTATGCCTTAATTTCTCCATAACAGAACATGGTTAATGACATCTTTTCCATCTTTTCTACACAGGAATAATACTATAGTGAATTTTAAAATGCCTTTAAAATAATTGTAAATATGATATAAGTAACAAACATTAATTAAAATTGTTTCATTAGAACTAGAATAAAATATGCAAAGGAAATCATCCCCATTATTATATTAACAATTTGGACGATGATCTGTGGTATTTTGCCAGTATTGACTATATCATCTATATATTTTGATGAACAATTTCCCTCTACATTAACTAACATCTCATTAACTACATTAATTAATATGATGACCTTCCTAGAGAAGGTGAACACAAAGGTGAGTTGTCTTTAAATAAAACTTAAAAATTAAGTTCCTGTCTCCCAGTTGAAAAGATGGTACAACCATACCTCTAAAGATAAATAGCCACTGTTCACCAAGAAATCCTTGCTATATTCCATACAATATTTTGCCACAAAATAAAGGCCTATATGTCAAGGACAGCTCCATTATTTGGAATTAAAAATGTGTGCATTTAGAAAAGGTCAAATTTTAAAGTGTTGTTCATTGCAAAACACACACACACACACACACACACACACACACACACACACACACCACACACACACAAACATTTTGCCCTCAGCAGCTACCTACTTTCCTTGCCTTTAGAACTGTTCTGGGTAGACAGGAAGTATAAATATGCTAGTCTTTTCTTCATAGAAATTCTGCTGCTAGCCAACCTTTGGCAGGATTTATCTGCTTTGATTCTATAGTCCTGCAAAGTGACTGGACTATATATTACCAACATTATTCTTCCAGTTGCCCTGATAATCAATCAGCAGAAGTGACTAGCCAAGATTATGGGTATATTCAATAGCCATAAGATAAAGTTAGGACTCTTTCCCAGTTTCTTCTCCTCGGTAAATTCTAACTGCTCTCTATTAACTCTAAAAGCAAAAGTACTTGGTTTGGCATTTGAAGCTTCTCACAGCTTTGTCCCTTCTTACCTTTCACAATATTCTTACATATATCCACCCTTCATGAATTTTACAGCACAACCATACTGGATAATATGTTTTTCCTCAAATGTAACCTTCCCTCTCCTACATGCCTTTGCATTCATTGTCTTTAATCCAGAATAAATTCTATTCTCCTCCTTGTCCTTGCTTCCTTCAAACTCAGCTTGAGTACTACTTTGTACAGAAGGTATTTCCTGATCACTCAGCTATTAGTCTCCTTCCCAAACAATCTTGAATCCATCTCATATATATATTCTGTATATTTTTCTTTTAAAACTTAATTTAATTCTTTTCAAATTAAAAATGCATTCATTCTCTCCTCTATTCAATTCACTCCCATTAAATAATAAAAATAAATTAATTAAATCCTCTTAACATATATTGTGGCCAACCAAAACAAATCCCCATATTGTTGGCCATGTTCAAAAGTGTATGTGCTTCATTTTGTGTTTTAATACATCACCTCTCTGGTAGGAAGTGAGGAGCATGCTTCATATTTGCTCTTCTAGAATTGCGGTTTGTCATTGCATTGCTCTGCATTCTAAAGCCTGTCAAAGTTGTTTTTTCTTTATGCTATTGTTTTATAAGTTATTCTCTTGGTTCTACTCTGTACTCCCCCCCGCACTTCACATTTTAGAGGCCTTTCCTGTTTTCTCTAACATTGTCCATTTCATCATTTCTTATGGCACTTATATCTCATTACATGTCTATACTATTATTTATTTAGCCATTTCCCAGTAATTAAGCACTCACTTCATTTACAGATTTTTGCTATTATGAAAAGAACTGCTATATATATTTTTGTACATGCAGGTTCTTGTTCTTTTTCTTGGCATATGGATAGAGTATGAATGTAGCAATTTTTGGTCATAGTTTAATTTTTTTCTCAGAATTGCTGGGTCAATTCACAGTGCCATCAACATTTTATTAGTACATCTGTTTTCCAGAAAATGTGTACATATCCTTGAGGACCTTTGTCTCATTTGGATCATATTTTAGTCAACTGGACAGCTTCTTGTAACTGACCACTCATAGGTACTTAATATAATTGGTGCCATACTATTTTCTTCAAAACAATAATCCACTAAATGCCAAGGGATGGTAATGAGGCTTTGAAAGGTGACTAATTTACATTCAGAGGTTATCATTGACCCAGAGAGAAGCATCAATGAAGAAAAGGATATTTCAAATTGTGTTCATTTGGTCACAATTGTATTAATTCTACATAAAACCAAATGTGGATGAAAACTGAAGGAATAAAAGCCAGGCATTTAAATGTTTCCAGTACAGTTATCTGGCACTGTTATAGTATAGCTAAAGTTAAATGGACATTGGGTCTTCAGATTAATATAATGGCATGGGAAAGCAGGAAACATCTGTCTCTTCCAATTATTGCCCTTTTCATGCCATCATTGACTTAGCCACTACTATATCAGGACAAATGGAAAGAACCATTGAGTTGGAACTAAGAAGACTCAAGTCAGAATCCTACTTCTCTTACTTAGTAACACATGTATGATTATGGGGCAAGTCACTTAACCACACAAAATCTCAATCTTCTCATCTATAAAATAGGGATAATAGCAACAAGTACCAGACAATTGTGATGAGAATCAAATTAGAGAATGTATGCTGAGGTGTTTTTTTCAACATTGAGCACCCTATAAATGTTAGACATCATCTGTCGAGAACGGAAGGCGAATCACAAAGTGGGATTTCATAGGCAAAACAAAAGAATTACTTCCTCAATAAGAACATCTTTTTTTTTTTAATAAGTTGAAACAAAGTCTTTCATTGAAGCAGACCAGTTCATGAGGCCCTGGTTTCATTTAGTTAGCTCTGCATTCATAGCTATATTATATTCCTTCTTGGGAAAATAACAAAAAACTACATCTCCCTTGAACATTGTAATCTTACAGCCCACATGCAAAAGAATACTAGCAAATAAAGATTAGAGTACAAGGTTAATGACATGTTAATTATTGAGTAAGGAGCTTGCAGTTTAATAAAGCATGAGCCTTAAGTTCCCCCAAAAGCTTTTTCAATAAAGATTCTTTGAAACTTAACAAATAATTAAAATCTTAGAAGATAAGGACTGAATATCTTCAAGCTACTGAGATCAGCACAATGATGAAGGTTCTTTGAGGGAAAATACAAGATCCTAAATGGATCAGAGAATCACTGAAAGTTAACTTGGTCCAACTCTCTGCCTGACCTTTAGAGCTCTCCACAGTATCCCTCAACAAGAAAGAGATATGGAACTCTTGTTTTTATCTTCATATCCCAACCCCCTAGCATAGTACCTATCACACAGTTGCTACCAATAAATGCTTTTTGATTTACTGATTGAAAAGGTGTACCAGATTTCACTTGAACATAGTCCCAAGAAAACTCAGTCCGTGGTCTAACTCATTCTTGATCGTGGAAATATAGAATACTGGTGTCCAAGAAAATAAGAGGTTTATATCTCAGGCAACGGTAATCAAGATGCCTATCAAAAACTTTTTGCTTCTATTGCTAGTGGATGTATTATTTCCTTTTTATTGTATAATATGAAGAAGATGTACTATGTAACTTAAATTTGTTTACATAGATCTTATATGTTATGGCCACTGAGTACCTGCTGTAATTTAAGGATGAAAGAAATGGCAGCCTATAGAGAAAGAGATATTTTAACATATTTTAAAGGTAAAAGACTTTGTTCAGATAGGTTACCTCATTAGTTGATGGAATAAGAAAAACACCAGATGTCTGAGTTCTTTGATATGTACTGTGAACTAGAGGACAAAATACTCAGGATCTACTTGTTTGGTTACTATCCTTTCAGCCAAGAAGAATGAGTTCTTGTGCCAACATCTGTGGGGCCAAACAAGCACAGAATACACCTGAGGGTGGATATCAACGCTATGGAGTCCGATCCTATTTGCATCAGTTTTATGAAGACTGTACAGCTTCCATTTGGGAGTATGAGGATGATTTTCAGATCCAGAGATCACCTAATAAGTGGAGTTCTGTTCTCTGGAAGGTAAGGGGGAGAAGGACTGTACTGAAGTATGGACATATGTACACAGATTAGCTAATAAAGAGAAAATTAGGAGAGAAAATATTTAATCTACCTATAAAAAAGCCCAAGTCTTTTTAGTCTTCCTCTGACTAAATGCATAGTTTCCACTGATATTAAATTTGCTCTTATTTTAGAAAATATGGCTATAAATCTCAGCTATAACCAATATGACTAAAAAAATAATACTTCAATATCTCTAATATATCTGTGATCTCAACCATGTAGATATGCCCTCCAATGACAAAGGTCTCAATAAAATAGGTTTCTCTCTCCTGTGAACTCTGATCTAGGTCTTTGACATTGTTTAATATATACTGAAATTATTAACAATATTAGTTATAATTATTAACACTTAATATTATGCAAGATTCTCTTAATGCATAGGTGAATTCCTAAGTAAGACAAGAAAACATTTTCAGGTATCAATTGCAGATATGATTTTTGAAGTAATAACTGGAAAAATTAAAGGAACCAATGCATAAGGAGGAGGACGTAATAGAAAGAACACTGGCTGGAGCATATTATATGGATTTTTGTATTATCATTCCTTTTTTACCCATGAATATCTGTATTACTAGAGCAACTAATATTTCTTTCCCCATCATCACTGTGGTCAGGCCAGGGTCACAAATTTTTATCCACAGGTGAGCTCAACACATCTTGGTTCTGTGGCCACACATTCTGCCTTTAACAAACACATAGTCCTTAACAAGACTATGTGAATGGATTGGCTCAAATCTATAATCACCTCCAGAATTAAAATTCAAAACATTTGTCCTGCCCTACTGATAGTAGATTAGAAGCAATGACTGTTATAAGTGAAAACAACCCAATGAGATTACCATGGACTGCCCAAAGGACTCATCTGAGTGACCTTCTCTTTTTATTTCCAGCACCATTCTTGTTTTTATTTATCACTGATGTTCTTATCTCTTCTACAATGGTTCTCAAATCTTCCCACTTTCCCTTCTCTGACAAAGCAGCTGGCTTGCCCCTGCCATCCTTTTTCCTAAACTAACATTTATTAATACCAGGGGCTAGTTCTAAATATTAACTTTATCATGGCTGCTACCTGTAAATACAAAACCACATATGGCTATCAATGAGGTCATATATTTTCCTTTTTTAATGAGCAGTAATATGCCATCTTTTTATTTGCCTTATAATTTCTAAGAGAAGTTCCCAAAGTGGATTTTTTGTTAATGAAGTCCTATTCAATTGAGCAATGAGTTACTAGCAGAAAAAAATATTTTACTCTTTATTACATGTTCTCACTAATTTGCATTTTTTTGATATTAGACATTTTCAATTGTATCCTACTTTTTGTAACCTTATTTGGGTTTTTTTTTTGGCAAAGATACTAGAGTGGTTTGCTATTTCTTTCTCCAGCTCATTTCACAGATGAGGAAACAGAGGTAAACAGGGTGAGGAGACTTGTCCAGGATCACACAGGTAGTAAGTGTCTGAGGGCACATTTGAACTCAGGAAGATGAATCTTCCTGACTCCTTGTCCAATACTCTATCCACGTACCACCTAGTTGCTTTGCAAATTAGATTTGTCAACTACTATTTGTTGAGCACTACTGTATGCATAGCCTTGTGCTTGGTAGGTGTGAGGAAGGAGGTACAAAAGAAAAATTAAGACATGGTCTACATTCTTAAGAATCTTGTAATTTAACAGGTCACCTTTCTGTTACCTATTGTTTTTAAGATTCTGACATTAGATGAAAACAGGAATCCACAATGGTCAGCAAAGGCCAGATTATTGAAACATGGAACCTGTTATAAGTGTTTTCCAGGAAATATGGCATCAGAGACATAACTCTGGTTTCATTTGATATAAACCTCTAGTTTTCCTTTAGATAAGCCGTCCGATTTTATTTTAAATTATAATCAGGAACTAGTCTTACAAATCATTTTTTAAAGCAAAGAGAAAATTCTATTTTATTCAACAAATGTGTGTGTATACACACACACACACACACACACACATATATTTGTTAGGTATGATAATATATTACCCTCAAATTAGAGTCTAGATGTTTCGCCTAAAAAAAAACAAAATGAGAAGCAGCACAGTATAGTAATTAGTTTTAAACCTAGGAAAACTTCAGTTCAATCCTAATTCTGACTCATATATTAGCTATAAGACTATGGGTAAATTATTTAACCTCTCAGTGCCCCATGCAACTATTTAAGACTATAAATTATAGAAGTGCTTTAGTGAAGGGAGTTTCCATACTGAGTATCTCATACCAATGAAGTAACAGGTCCAGACACTTCCCCCAACACACACACACACACACACACACACACACACACACACACACACTTTTCTATTTTAAAAGAATGAATTTAACTAATTTTTTTTCTTATTCATGATTAGAGGGACTTTTTGAGGTGAAAAGATTTTCTGTATTTTCTTTTTAAATATATGTAAATTTGTACAATGGCAAAGATAAACATATCCAAAAGGTGAACAACTAACTCCATTCATCAGTGTTCTTTTTAGGTCCTAAACATAAAGTTGCATTTTTTAAGTAATGCAATAGTATGCAAATGTCCATTTGTTCCAATGTCTTCTATAAATCGGGCTTACTTTGCAGCTCACCTGAAATTTAGTCTTACTTCCCTTTTTTTAAATCTGAACTCTGTATAGAAATTGCGAAATTACCTTTCTCCCCACTAGTTTGTAGAAACCAGATCTGTCTAGTATTCTGGAGATTAAGCAGCAACTATATACTAAGCAACCAAATAAAACCTCAGGCAAGTCAGTTGCTCTCAGGAGCCTCAAATAACATAGAAAGCTGATAGACTCAGAATGTAGATGGAAGCATATTCTCTCTCTTTTTTTGTGAGGGAGGGGGAAATCTGCTATTATGGAAAAAAAATTGCATAATTTCATATTTGTAATGAATTTGTTTTTTTTTCTTTCTCAATGGATGGAGAATGGGAGAGGAAGGGGTAGAATTGAGAACTGAAGATGAAATTTAATTTTATTTTTTTAATAAATTAAGTAACAGATAGAACATGAACTAAATTATCTCAAAAATCCCTTTCTAGACCCAACAGTCTATGACTGGGGAATTAGTTATAATAAACTTAAAACAAAACAAAAAAGGTGAACTCACTTAAGGTCTGTAGATAATATCTTTGCTGAATTTGAGAACAGAAGCTTGCAAATAAGTCCCTTTAATTCCCTTCCTCCTTTATTAATGGAAAAATAAATTGGTAGCTATGGGAAAACTTCCAAACCATGATCATTTAAGGAAGATGATAAATACTGACTCTACCTGGCCCTTCTTGAAGTATTACTTTTTTAATGTTTATTATGAATTTAAAAATAATAAGCATGAGCACTTTAATATATAAAGAACAAAAAAGATGATCTTCATTATATGTATGAGATCATTAAGTTGTTGAATTCTATTTTTATCTTTAAATGTAATTTTAATAATTTAATGTAAAATTAACATTTTAACACATTACAAAATTGATGTGGGTTGGGAGGGTTTCTGCATGTGTTTGTGTGTCTGGGTGGTGTGTGTATCTCCTTCTGAACTTTTTGTTTTCTCTCTTGTTTGTTTTTCCCGGTTGCATTTTTCAGGTCGGACTCATTTCAGGCACAGTATTCCTGATTTTAGGATTGACCGTTCTGTCAGTGGGCTTTCTGATACCCCCCAAAATCGAAGCCTTTGGAGAAGGAGATTTTGTAATGGTGGATTCCCAGGCCATTCAGTTTAACGGAGCATTAGACATCTGTAAGCTGTCAGGAGCTGTTTTATTTTGTATTGGAGGAATGACCATGGCTGCATGTCTATTGATGTCTGCTTTTGCAAAAAGCTACTCCAAAGAAGAAAAATACCTTCAGCAGAAGTTCAAAGAGAGAATAGCAGACATCAAAGCCCATGCCCAGCCTATCACAAAAGCTCCAGCCCCAGGGGAAACCAAGATACCAGTCACTTTGTCCAGAATTCATAACATCCAGCCTTTATCAGAAACCTGAAGCATTGTTCTGCCTCCCTTCTGTAAGTTAGACATCAGTTAAATGGGAGAACATCACCTTTGGTAATGGCAAGAATATGGCGTGTCACATACCACTGGGCAGCAGCTGCCGCCGCCAGCTCTAAAAAAAAGCTGAGCAGAACTCAGAGCCACTTGTTTAAGGCTTCAGACAGCGCATACATCCCACTCTTTATGATGTGTATTTCCCTTTACTAAACCAGGAGACCCCACAGAAATACTTGTTGACATCTTGTGACTTCATTGTCATTTTCTGTGTTCTTTGAAAGTGCTATATAATGTTAGACCAGCCTTACTAGTGGTCAACATCCACCCTAAAGATAATGTGGTCTGGATTCATTTTTAAATTTTTTTCTAATGCTTTTCTGCTTAGTACTGTTTTCAGTTCCATCCCTACTGAGTAGTATAAGATAGTGTCAAGTATATTCATGGAAAAAAAATGGTTTTCCTTATTCTGACCTACAGCTTTACCTTTTAACTGTATTACTTAACATGAGGCTCCTCATATTAGATTCAAATTATCTTCCTTCCTTATGGATCCTATGTGCCCGTGGGTTTTTTGTGCAAAAATTCTTAAAAAAAATAATCTAGTTGAAGATGTTTCAACAATATGATCAAAAAAATTAATTGTATGGGAAGAGAGCACAGTTGAAACGAAAAATAAACAATAACAAAACAAAACATCACTTGAAGGCAAGAAGCTGGAATCCTATTTCCTTCTCCACCACTAATTTAGTTGGATGACTATGGGGACCTCTCTAGGCCTCACTACAAATTATCTTTAAAAATGAGGGGAGTTGAACTAGATAATCTTAAGGGCCCTTTCTAGCTTTAAATTCTTTGATTACTGTACACCATCTGTGATTTTATTCCCCTCCTCTGGGGTTTGTTTCAATATGTTTGTTCCACAAACCAATGTCATATTTTCACACCTTGAACTCATTGAAAGCCACAGATTTGAGATTCACTTATAATCTGTATCCTGTTATGTTCTATTGACAAGATATCCCAATACTTGACTTTAACTTGATACTGAAAAGAAGTTTATATAATGCTGTCATATTTTTATAAAGAATAAAGAAAGCCATCCTCAAAAAAGAAATCTCTGTGAAGATACTAACCAGACAAAGATTTTCCTTCATAAATAACAAATTTTATTTTCCTTGCAAGGAAGTCATTTCCTCCCTTTGCACTTTAATTTAATCTGTGGATTTAAATTAGGCTGTGAAATGGAGATATGACCATGGTATCCTCTCAAAAATCCCTGCCAACTTATATTGCTATTTTTGAATGGATAAATAAAATATATGAATGAGCCGAACATAAATTGCACTGTCATTCATTCTTTCAGCATCTGGTTTGTTTTCTCTGCCTGTTTTCTATTATGAGGATGAAGAAGCAATGGATGATGAAGAAAAGTCCAATAAGTGTTTCTATCTGCTTTACAATTTAACATAAATTATAGGAAAAAACAGTCAAGGATTATTAATTTTCAACATTGTGCCCAGTATTGTACTAAATATAAAGGATATGAAAATTAAGAGTAAAGCAGTGCCTGCCTTCAAAAAGCTAGCATTCTAATAAGGAAAAGGAAGGAAGGAAGGAAAGGAGGGAGAGAGGAAGAGAAGGAAGGAAAGAAAGAAAGCAGAAGGAAGGAAAAAAAGTGGAAGGAAGGAAGGAACAACACACATAGAAAGTTTGAACTGCATAAACAATTCTATGGTTATTAGGAGGCCACAGCAAAGCAGATGATAAAGTTACTCTTTTAATGTCATTTTCACTAATAAAATCTTATATCATACTTTCTGATATTTAATCATCTGACAGTGCCAAATATTTTGGCTGCAAGAACTTTCTTTTCTGGGTCTTCAATAGCTGTGACCGCCAACCAGCACCCATTCATTCCCTCCTAAGATAATAACCCTAGTCACTGAGCTGGATATTCTGTCTCTCCTGGGCTCCTGGGTTCAAGGGTTTGGGGTATCTTAATCAGGTCCAACAGGCATATATAAATATGCACAATGCATATGTTTTGTGTAGTATATGTAAATATACAGATTATATATTATATATATACATGTATATGTAATATATCTATGTACATGTGTGTATATATGTGTATATATACATATGCACACACATATATAGATAAATAGATATATAGATAGATTCACACATACATATGCCAAATGAAAATTAAAATTAAGTACAGTACTTTGGAGAAAGAAGATGCTAGAGGCATTAGAAAGGATTTTGTGTAGAAAAAAAGTGTTAAATTGGGTCTTAAAGGAAATCAGAATTTCTAAGAAACAAAAGGGAAAAGAGAAAGGATTCTAGGCATATGACAACTCTTACAAACAGGTAGAAATTGAACGTGGAATGTAGTGTATGGGAAACAGCAAATTGGCCAGTAAATATGGACAGATATAGAGTATATGAAGGGGATAAATGTGTAAGATGACCTAAAGGTCATAGAATCTTAAGATTTAAAGCTAGAAAGATATTAGAAGGCCCAAGTCTAATCTCTACACAAATGAGGAAACTGAGTCAAAAAGAGATGCAAGTCATCCAACTTGCATAGAATTCTACAACTAATAAGAATTATGAAGCAGAACCTGAATTCAAGCCTTCCTGATGTCATGTCTAACACTCTACCGATTGTACCACCTATTTGGTAATAGGGACTCACTAGAGTTTACTGAGTGAAGTTGGAGAAGGACATGATCTGACCTGAGCTTCAGAAAAATCACTTTAGTGACTTTGTGCAGAATAAATTGGAACAGGAAAATTCACAAGTTTCAAAAATAGGATTACAGTATTGATCAGGGCAACTAGGAACACAATGGCTAGAACACTTGGGCTTGATCTGGAGGACCTGAGTTCAAATCCAGCCTCAGCCACTTCCTGGCTGTGTGATTCTCAGTAAATCATCTAACTATAATTTGCCTCAGTTTCTTCATCTGTAAAATGAGCTAAAGGAAAAAAAATGGCAAACCATTTCATTATCTTTGCCATGAAAAACTCAAATGAAGTCATCAAAATAAGACATGGAATGAAACAACTCAGCAAATTGGCCAACTGGCCAGATTTGGGACAATGCTTTCTGACTTCCTTGCTACTTGACTTTCCTTTTGACCAAAACAATAAAATTTTGTAAAGATGTCCCTAGTATAATATAAAAAGTCTATTTTAATTTTTTCTTCCTTAATTCAGTTCTAAAGTCCCAATGGGATGGTATTTGATATATTATCAGGATGCATTTGTGTACAGATATTCAACTAGGCATAAAAATTGAGTCTATCCAGGCTAAGAAACAAGGGGGATAAACAAAATTGGAGAATGGTTCTAAAATGAACATTTATCATCTCAATGTCCTACTCTGGATTCAGATTACACTGAACTATGTATGTTTGTAAAGAGTGCTAGGAGATGTTTGTGACATCATTGTCAAAAAGGAGATAAAGGATGTAAGAAGGGTGAAAATTTATAGAGCTTCTAAACAAACATGATAGCCAAACAAAAGCAGAGACTGGTTATTGGGAGAGTTGTGGTAATTATTGTTGTTATTTTTTAAAATGCTAGCAAGGATAAATTAGGGAGAGGCAAGTGTTCCAATATTCCAGAAAAGTATTTTCTAATATCTGACCTATTCTGTTGCCAGTAGATTAGGCATTCATATTAAAATAAATCAAAACTGGACTAAGCATGGACATGGTAGGAATACAAGTAATGGTATAATTGAAGGAACTGAGGAACCTGGGATCTGATCTGGAAATATCCAGCCATTAAATTCAATATTTCTGAGTTCTTTAAGCATTGTGTCAAACACAATGAAATCAATGTCACCACCTCTCTTGTAGACCTGAGAACACCCCTCCTAATTTAATTACCATTTCCTTATATATTCTGACTTTGTTTATAATAAGAATAATGTTTTTATATATATATATATATATATATATATACATACATATATATGTATGTATATATATATATATATATATTTCATTTATCAAAACTCAATGATGATTAGATAATGATCCTACCTTATAAGTGATGAGTAATTTTAAATTATTCTTGTCACTCATAAAGTCGGATGTGGACTAGACATGTAATGTCATTTATATAAGAAACTCCTAGATGAGAAAGACCTTCTCCGCAACTCAGAAAGCATGAGGGTGCTGACTTGCTGAAGGTGATAAAACCCATATGTATGATAGACTTGAGTCCAAGAGAGGATTCTGGGAAGATGATGTAGTATTTCAATTTCAATTTCAAGCTCTCCAGATTTCCCAGAAACAGACAAATTTTCACCTCAGGGTGAACATAAACTGTTGAAAAATCTAGAGGATTTGAGGCAGAATAGGGGCTCTCCTGGTACAATCCAAGCAGATCTGAAGAAAGACTCAAGGTCTAAGATTAACCAGTGTAAAGGATAAATATCTCCTGAATAGCTCCACAGAAATACCAAGTGGGGATCCCTGGGGCTAGTTGGATGTGAGTAGAGCTTCTTTGGGAACCACAGAAACTTTTACCTCCAGATTATTTGTAAAGTCCAGGAAGACTGAGAGAACCTTGGCTAATTAGGGACACCAGGCCCAGCTGTGCTGTTGAGATGTGGCCCAAGGCAAGAAGGAACCAGCACATGGGGTGAGTTCAGAGACAGCAATGCAGGAATGCTGCTAACTGTGGGAACTTGCAGGAGAGTGGACCTAGGTATATGTGTATGTATCTATTAAATACATCTATGTTTAATTAAATTCTGCTTGCAGGAGCTGAGGGGGATAAAAGAGGAGAAAAGGAATAAAGGAAAATAAAACTACACAGCAGAGACTCAAAAAAAAAACAATCTACAAGAGAGACAAGTCTAAGGATTTTTGGATTTTCTATCTACTATCCTAACACTGCTTCTGTTAATTGAAAGTCAAAAACTTTGTGGTGTTTTTGCTTTTCCCTGTCCCCTTTTTCATAACTCTACCATTGTTACTGCCAGAGAAGAAAGGGACCATATAGAATTGGGAGGTGTTTTGTACTTTTGTTTGTTTCATGCTTCACCATAGCCAAAGAATTAATCATTTAATCCCACCCATCCAGTGATGATGTTCTCTCTACATTAGCTAAACTCAGCCAAATCAGCAAGCACAGCCTATCCTGAGGACTATACTCAAAGTCTTTCTAGCTTGATAGAATGTCAAAGCTAATATTCTCTTAGCAAAGTTTTCTTTTCTATTATTTTCTTTTTAATTTATGGAATGAAACAAGTATTTCTATAACATAGTATGATTAAAAAAAGATGATTGCACATGAAACTGCAAATCTATTATGTATAATTTACTATTCCTTTTAAATACATAATAAAGTTATGAAATAAAATCATTCTATAAATATTTCTATTTATCAGTTCTTTCCTTATATGCAGATAGTGTCTTCCTTCATATGTCCTTTGTAGTTAATTTTAAGTATTTACAATAGTGAAAATTACTTATTTGCTCAAAGTTTCACTTAAATAATATTAACATAATTTTAAGCACCCAGGATCATCTCCATTGTCCAATAAGTTATCAAAGTAGCACTACATGAAGGATTACTAAAAATATTCCTATGTTTAAAAACAAAAACATATTTAAAATAAGACTAAAGGAGAGAAGCTCCTATCATTCAACATTATTGAATGAAATGGATTTAGCAATAAGAAAAGAAAAATAAATTAAAGGAATTAGAATAGGCAATGAGGAAATAAAATTATCACTCTTTGCAGATGATATGATGGTATACTTAAAGAATCCTAGAAAATCATTCAAAAACCTAATAGAAACAATTCACATCTTTAGCAAGGTTGTAAGATATGAAATAAACCCACACAAATCAACAGCATTTGTACATATTACTCACAAAGTTCATCAGCAAAAGATAGGAAGAGAAATGCCATATAAAATTACTGTAGACAAAATAAAAAACTTCACCCAACAAAACCAACCCAAGAACTATTATGAACCCAATTACAAAACACTTCCCACACAAATAAAATCAGATCTAAACAATTGGAAATTTGTTCAGTGCCATACCAATCAACCTGCCAAAATATTATTTTATAGAACTAGAAAAAATAATTTTAAAATTCATCTGGAAGAATAGGAGGTCAAGAATTTCAAGAGAAGTAATGAAAGAAAATGCAAAAGATGGTGACCTAAAACTCTATTATAAAGCAGCAGTAATAAAAACCATTTGATATTGTATAAAAAATAGTTGTGGATCAGTGGAATAGATTAGATATACACAACATAATAATCTAGGCCTATGGTAATCTAGTATATGATAAATCTCCAAACTTCAGCTTCTGGAATAAGAATTCATAAATTCATAAAAATTGTTGGGAAAATTGCAAAATAATATGTCAGAAAATCAGCATAGAACTACATCTCACATTCCATACTAAATTAAATTCAAAATGGATACATGATTTGGGCATAAAGGATAATACTATAAACAAATTAGGAGAACAAAGGATAATTTACCTATCAGATCTTTGGAGAAGGGAGGAATGTAGGACCAAAGAAACTAAAGAACATTATGAAAGGCAAAATGAACATCTTTTGATTATATTAATTAAAAAGTTTTTGCAACAACAAAAACAAAAAAACAAGATTAAAAGGAAAGTACAAATCTGGGAAAAATCTTTACAGTCAGTATTTCTGATAAAGGTCTCATTTTTAAAATATATAAAGAATTGTGTCAAATTTATAAGAATACAAGTCATTTCCCAATTGATAAATGGTCAAACAATATGAACCATTTTCAGATGATAAAATTAATACTATTTATAGTTATGTGAAAAATCACTATTGATTAGAGAAATGCAAATTAAAACAACTTTGAGATACCAACTTACACATCTCAGATTGGCTAAAATAATAGGAAAAGGCTGATAAATGTTGGAAGGGATGTGAGAAAACTGGGACATTAATTCATTGTTGGTAGAGTTGTGAAATGATCCAAACCATTCTGGAGAGCAATCTGGAACTATGCCTAAAGAGCTATAAAACTGTGCATATCTTTGACCCAGGAATGCCATTACTGGGTCTGTTTCCCTAGGAAATCACAAGGAGGGAAAAAGGATCCACATGTGCAAAAAATGTGTGTAGTAGCTCTTTTTGTGGTAGCAAAGAATTGTAAAAGGAGTGGATGCCCATCAATTAAGGAATGGCTGAACAAGCTGTGGTGCAAAAAGGGTAACCGAATATTATTGTTCTATTTTTTAAAAATGATGAACAAGCTGATTATAGAAAGGCCTGGAAAGATTTGCATGAACTGATGCTGAGAGAAACAAGCAGAATCAGGAATACATTGTACACAATAACAGGAAGAATATGCAATGATCAACTATGAAAGGTTTGGTTCTTCTCAGCAGTTCAGTAATCCAAAGCAATCCCAATGGACTTTGGGCAGAAAATGCCTCTGCATCCAGAAGATGATTTAAGGAGATTGAATGTAAATCAACACATGCTCTGTTTACTTCTTTTTTTTTCTTTTTTTAATCTCTCCCATGGTTTTTCCCTTTTGCTTTGATTTTCTGTTTTAACATGATTCATAAAGCAATGTGTATTAAAAATAAATTTACTCCAACAAAAATAAATAAATAAGAGCCATAGAGAGGAATAATCCATTCAAGTGATTAAACATTTCTCAACTAGAGTAAATGGGTTTTTCTAAATATCAATTTCTTAGAAGGTTCTAGGGAAAAATAAGGGGAATTCTTAGGTAGACCCAGATTAAGGAGAGAAACAAAAGAGGCTGAATTATATTTTGTTTATAAAACTACTGTGAATTATTGGGTCAGTTGTTTCTTTTCAACTGAAAATAATGTTCCCTTTCCGACAAAGGAATATAAATATTCAGGGTAGATATGGATATTGTATGGGATAGTTCATGCACAAAAATAATCAAAGACTCTCAGAGTAAGAAAAAGAAAAAAAAGTGTATTACAATCTCCCAAGAAAGGGCACCTCCCATTTGGCAAGGTGTTTGTCAGGAAAGAAGTGCAAAGCATAAACTGCAAAATACCAGATTAAATAGCCTGAACACATATGCCTCCAAAAGCCCCTATACCACCAGGCTGGCCTGTTCTCCCATTGTTTGGGGAAGTCCAGGCTTACAGTCTAATCAAGAAAATCTAACCCAGAAATAAAAGAAGGCAATTCAATAATAATAAACTCTTAACTTAAGTTTTCCTAGAGAACTGTTAAACAAGCAGTTATCCTTGGATAAGAGAACTTAAAATAATCAACAACTTTAAAAGAAGTACTTAAATGTTAATTAAGAGGTGGTGGGGAAATAGGAGAGGAAAAACACCTGCAACTTTTAACTATAGCTCTATTTGTTATTATAAAGTCTCAAGTCAATTAGAGAATAGTTAAAGACTATATTACCAAGAGTGTCTTCATTCAGTTAAATCCATACAGGTATCATATGGGTCTCTGAGATGAAAAGGAGACTATCAGGTTGTTCAAGGTTATTGATCTAGCATCCCAAAGTTTTGTAACTTGTCTTATTTTTCCTAATAACTGCTTGTTTTTATTTTTTATCTTTCCTATTGCCATTTTTCTTGCAGATATTGTTTGGAGAGGGCTTTCAAGCATCATGGTAGGCAAGTATCTAGAGCAATTTACACAAAGTTATGGAAGTCTGGACCCCCAAGGATTATTAAATGTGCCTAATGGACAATGTTATGGACTTTGGAGGGTGAAACTTAAAGTAGACAAATGTTTCATTGAATTGCCTAATGTTGTATTGACTGAATAAATGAACAGAAGGAAATCTAGTTTGGAGAGTGTAAAAGTAGTAGCAGTACAGTAGCAGTAGCAGCAACTAGAAGTTGGCTGGAATGAAGCACTGGAATTTTCCTAAGTCCCCAGAGAATCAGAAAAGGGGATGCAGGCCAACATAATAAGAGGCATCCTAATTAAATGTGCAGGAACTGCCAACTTTTAAGATAGGAACTAGGACTGTAATGGTAGGAATGGAAAAGAACATAGTGTGAGCACCAAGCTTCAGAGATGACCCCAGTCCATGACGATGCCCTGGCCTAGTTCTTATGAAACACCTAGTTACAAATATTATTTTGTTTAAAGCCTAGAGGGTAATAAATAGCCCCTAAGGTCCACATGCTTCCGTTCCTCTTTAGTTTTAGGGATTTATTTTAAACAAAACAAATATGAGTTTAGTAATGATTATTACTCTGAACCACCCAGTTTTAAAATTTTCTCTGCTTAACCTTAAATTTTATTTCTATCTTTAGTTAATTCCTGGCTACTTTGTGGTTGAGGCAAAAGTCAGTTTGCTAGAATCATATTTGTAATGAAAAAGCAGATTATATTAAAGTATATGTACATAAAAAGGAAATTAGAAGAAGTTGAGAAAAAACTATCCTTTTCTTACATCTTCTGTTCTGAGATTCTCATACAGCTAATGACCATTCCCAAAATTTCTCACGTCTGCCACAAACCGAAACTGCTTTTACTCATCAGAGCCATACTGGAAATCCACATGCTTCAATTTCTGGAATTCAAATCCCTCTCTTCTCAATTCTTTTGATAATAGCTTATAATGATCCCTAGAATTGTGACGAAGTCTCCCATAATATTAGAACAGATTGTCTTTCCATTCTCATTTCACTTCATCCAATGGTTTTCAAATCCTTTTTACACATAATCTAACATCTTTTGATTGAATGATTGAGATTTGTTCTCAGGTAAGGTATCAGAGCTAAAATAGGATGGAGTGGTTTCAACTCCATTCTTAGATACTTGAAAATTGTTATCACAAAAATAAACTGTCTTCTGGTGAATTTCCAGATACTATAGAATTTAATTTCTATTATGGACCCGAACTCTGAAACAAGGATTCTTACAAGACATTAAGTCAGTAGAATTGAGACAATGGTTATCTAGTTTAGCATGGTGATCTCTAAATTCAGTAAGATTGATTTAATCTTACAAAAAATAATGGTTCCTAGTGATAAAATAATTGGTTTATACTCAGTGTAGAGCATATAAGCTGAGACAAACTCAGCCAAAAGGAGGCAGAGACAGATTCATTCCATAGTCCACCTTTGTGGTGTCTGGAGGCTGAAGCACAAATCCTTGGACTTAGACTCACTTCATCTCACACCATCATGGTGGCCTGTCTTCTTGCATTCTCTCCACTGAAAATAAGTCCACAAGAGTGGAGCACCAGGCAAAGGACTCAATAAAGACTTTTAGACTTTAACACCTTGCTATTCTTGTGGTGATTACTCTGCTGAAAGGAAGGCTGCTCTAAGACCTCAAGAAAGCCAAAGGAGAACATTACAAGTTTCCTCAGAGAAATTAATCTTGTAATTATTTGCTTCTAGTTGATGAGCATAGAGTTGCAGGTTCTGCTTAACATAGTAAAGATATGTAGTATCAAAAATTAGAAATGAATAGTGTTGCCTAACCTTATATCTCATTGCTAGCATCTGTCTAATATCATTTTTCAGTTAAGCAGAATTGTTGTCCTACCATGCCTAAGTATGAAGAGGCAGGTCAATTCTCCAAAGACTATGAATTCCCCCACAGCTGTGAATTGTAACACCCCTGAAGGAACTGCAAATCAGCCTTTACTGATGCAGATGTTGCTTGTAGATTAGGAATGAAATAAATTGGAGGCAAGAGAGAAGAGGAGAGAGATGGGAGAATTCAACTACTTCTCAGTCTCCTTGTATCGTTATCATTCTCTCACATGAAAGGATCTATTCTGATGGTCAGAATTAGATCCCCAGCAGCCATTAGCAGGCGGCTAACATAACAGTCTTATGTCAGTATCCCTGCAGTATGTTCCATTTCAGTCTTCCAGTTCTAGCCAACAACAATCACAACCATTCCAGTGGAGGTGTGTATTCTGCAGGTGTATACTGCCTACCCTGAAGTATATAGTATCTTTCATGGAATTCTGTTGGACTACATGTACAGATGGAAGCTAGAGGAAGATAAAGTCTTGTTCTGGGTTATCTGAACCATAGGTGTGTAGGTAATCTAGCATGATAAATATAATGCACTGATATTCTATCTTCATCTTTCAATAAGAATTAGTCAAACAGTAAAACGGAAGTGTAGAACACTGGCACACACAGAAAGAGACTTAATAGGGAAAAACTAACTAAGGAAATGATTGAATTGGAGGGGAGAGAATAAGAAGAAAGTTAAAGATACTACAGATGATTTCAGGGTTTTTAGCTTCAGCAGTATGATAGGCTATTAGCAAATAAATGAGGTGATTAAATAGATAAAGGATAAGGTCAAACATTTCTCAAATGTTAAATTGAAAACTATTAACAATCACATCAAAAATTTATCTAATATTACTAATAATAAAAACACACATCAAAATAACTCTAAGGTTTCATCATATATTCAGAAAATTGGCAATCATGACAAAAAATGGAAAAGTTAAGATTTTTTTTTTTTCCCTGAGGCTGGGATTAAGTGACTTGCCCAGGATCAGACAGCTAGGAAGCGTTAAGTGTCTGAGACCAGATTTGAACTCTGGTCCTCCTGAATTCAAGGCTGGTGCTCTATCCACTGCGCCACCTAACTGCCCCAAAAGTTAAGATGAAAGAGATTATGGAAAGATAGGCATGCATATCCTATTGGTGATGGTATAAATTGGTCTATTTGGAAAAAATTGTAATTAAATTAGGAAAATGACTAAAATGTCACTTTAATATTTTAATCCAGAAATCCCACTACTACACATACTCCAAGGATTTTTTTTATAAAAAAAGTACATGTGGGGAGAGTAGAGCCAAGATGATGGAGATGGCACATGTTTCTCTCTGATGTTCTTTAAAACCCTCACAATAATTATGAAATCCAGCCTCTAAATTAGCTTTGGATGGTCAGAACCCACAAATATTGGGAGTGCAACAAATTATCAGCAGAAGATAATTTCAAAGATCACCAAAAAAGGTGACCTTAACTTTAAAAAAAATGAGTAAAAAAGTAAAGAGAACGCTAACAGCTGACAGCTTTTGTGGCGAAAAAGAACAGATTCCAAACCCTGAGGTGACTAAAGGCAGATTATCTCTAGATGAAGCTCCAAAAGGTGATATAACCTGATCCCCATCACACAAGGCTTTCCTAGAAGAACTTAAAAAAGATCTTATAAGACAGCTAGAAGAAAAATGGGGAAAGGAAATGAAAGTTTTGGAAAAGAGTTTGGAAAAGGCAACACAAAATAGACATAGAAAAAAAGCATATAACTCATTAAAAGATAGATTTGATAAATCTGAAAAAGAAAGCAACTCCCAGAAAAACAGAATTTGTGAAACAGAAAAAGAAAATAACTTCGTAAAAAACAAAATTTGTGAAGTGGAAAAAAAAAATTCGATAGAATGAAGCAACTCATTCAAAAATTCAATTGGACACATACAAAAAGAAGTTTAAAAAAGTAAATGAATAAAATAACATACTAAAATTCAGAATTGATCAAATGGAAATGAACAACTCAATAAGACAACAAGAATCAGTCAAGCAAAACCAAAAAAAAAAAAAAAAAAAAAAAAAAATAGGAATACCTAATTGGAAAAACAACCAACCTGGAAAATAGATCTAAGGAGAGACAATAGGATTATTGACTCCCTGAAATATATAATGAAAAAAAAGAGGCTAGACACTATTTTTCAGTAAATCATCAAAGAGAACTGTCTGAATATCATAGAAACAGGAGGTAAAATATGACCCTTGAAAGAATTCACCAAATGCCTCCTGAAAGAGACCCCAAAATTAAAACCCCAAGGAATATCATGACTAAATTTGAGAACTATTAGACCAAGGAAAAATATTACAAGCAGCCAGAAAGAAACAATTCAAATACCAAGGAGCCACAATAAGGATTACTCAAGACATAGCTACTTCCACTTTAAAGGATAGAAAGGCCTGGAATCTGATATTCTGAAAGGCAAAGGATCTTGGATGCAACCAAAAATAAATTACCCTACTAAACTGAGCATTTTCTTTCAGGGAAGAAGATGAATTCAATGAAACTGCTGAATTCCATGTATTTTTAGTGAAAAGACCATAGCCAAACAAAAAAATTTGACCTTCAAATATAGAACTCAAGAGAATCACAAAAAGGTAAAAAGAAAAAATATCTTAAGAACTCTGTTTCTGTTATCGGTATATATTAAGAATACATGTATTATCTGATTTTACTGTTATAATATAAAAAGAAGCTTGAGATAGAAAGGGGATTATAACAAAAAAAAAGGAGAAAGTGAAAGTAAAATGAGGGACATTACATCTCAGGAAGAGGCAAAGAAAACATTATAATTGAGGGAAAGAAGGAAGGGTGATGAATATTGTGTGAATCTTGTTCTCATCAAATTTGACCCAAAGAAAGACTATTAGATATATTTGATTTCACCAAGAAACATCTCTCATCTTATAGAAAAGTGGGAGGAGAATTTTACCTTCTTTCTAAATCCAATTTTTCTTGTGTAGCAAAGACAACTGTATAAATATGTATACATATATTGTATTTAACATATACTTTAATATATATAACATGTATAGGACTACTTGCCATCAAGGAGAGGGAATGGAGGGAAGGAAGGGAAAAGTTGGAACAGAAGTTTTGGCAAGGATCAATTTTGAAAAATTACCCATGCATATATAATACATATTAGATTTTATACATATATATATATATATGTACATATATATATATATATACATATATATATGTACATATATATATACATATATATATATATGTACATATATATGTATATGTATAATAAAAAAGATGAAAACTGTATACAATAAAAAATGTGCATAATAATTAAGGTAGAAACTACTTGATTGTACAAATGTTTTTGCAATAAAGTTTTTAAAAGTTTCTAAAAAAAAAAAGAAAGTAAGTATATCTGGCATATCCTATTTGCTATATAAATGCTTATTCCCTTCTCCTTTATTTCTGCTTTTCCAAATATTCAATAAACATTTATTACCTACTATATAAAAACATATGTACATCTAAATTCCTAAATAAGTTAAAAGAGAGTTGCAAAAAAGAATAGACAGCAAAATTACAATAGTGGGAGATTTCAACCTTGCTTTCTTAGAACTAAATAAAACAAACCATAAAATAAATAAGAAAGAAGTTAAAGAGATAAATAGAATACTAGAAATACTAAATATGACAGATCTTTGGAGAAAATTGAATGGAAAAAAATGAGTACACTTTCTTTAAAATTGACTATATTATATATATAAAGACCTCAAAATCAAATGTTGAAAGGCAGAAATAGTAAATGCATTTTTTTCAGATCATGATGCAATAAAAATTACATTCAATGAAGGACCAGGGAAAATAGATCAAAAAGAAATTGGAAACTAAATAATATCATCCTAAAGAGTGAAACAGCAAACCATAGACACAATCAATAATTTCATCCAAGAGAATGACTATAATGAGACCCATACTAAAATTCGTGGGATGTATCAAAGTGGTAATAAGGAGAAATTTTATATATTTAGAGGCTTGCTTGCATGAAATAGAGAAAGAAAAGATCGATAAATTGGGCTTGCAACCAAAAAACCTATCAAAAGAACAAATTAAAAATCCCCAATCAAATACCTAACTTGAAATTCTAAAAATAAAAAGAGAGATCAATAAAATTGAATCTAAAACCATTGAATTAATAAATAAAACTAAGCGTTGTTTTTATGAAAAAATTAACAAAATAGATAAACCTTTAGTTAATTTGATAAGAAAAAGGAAAGAGGAAAATCAAATTGTTAGTCTCAAAAATGAAAAGGGAAAACTACCACCAATGAAGAGGAAACGAGAGAAATTATCAGAAGTCACTTTGCCCAATTTTATGTCAATCAATTTGACAACCTATGTGAAATGGAGGAATAACTACAAAAATATAGATTGCCCAGATTAACAGAAGAGGAAATAAATTACTTAAATAGTCCCATTTTAGAAAAAGAAATAGAATAAGCTATTAATCAACTCCCTAAGAAAAAATCCACAGGACCACATGAATTTACATGTGAATTCTAAGAAACATTTAAAGAACAATTAACCCCAATACTATATAAACTATTTGAAAAAATAGGGAATGAAAGACCGCTACCAAACTCCTTTTTATGATACAGACATGGTATTGGTACCTAAACCAGGTAGGATGAAAACAGAGAAAGAAAATTATAGCCCAATCTCCCTAAGGAATATTGATTCAAAAATCTTAAGCAAAATGTTAGCAAAGAGATTACAGATAATCAACCCCAGGATAATACACCATGACCAAGTAGGGGCTGGTTCAATCTTAGGAAAACTATTAACATAATTGACTATATCAATAACCAAATTAACAAAAACCATATGATTATCTCAATAGATGCAGAAAAAGCATTTGATAAAATCCAACACCCATTCCTATTAAAAACACTAGAGAGTATAGGAATAAATGGAATTTTCCTTAAAACAGTCAGTAGCATCTATTTAAAACCATGCAAGTATCATATGTAATTGGGATAAACTAGAACTATTCCCAAAAAGATCAGGAATGATATTGTATTAGGAATGCTAGCCTTGGCAATAAGAAAAGAAAAATAGGTTAAAGGAATTAAAGTAGGTAATGAGGAAACCAAATTATCACTCTTTGCAGATGATATGATGATATACTTAGAGAACCCCAGAGAATCTACACAAAAGCTATTAGAAATAATCCACAACTTTAGCAAAGTTGCAGAACATAAAATAAATCCACATAAATCATCAACATTTTTATAAATCACTAACAAAATACAACAGTAAGAGATACAAAGAGAAATTCCATTTAAAATTACTGTTGATAATATAAAATATTTGGGAATTTATCTGCCAAGCAAAAGTCAGGAACTAATAGCAAAACTACAAAACACTTTCTAGACAAATAAAGTCGGATCTAAGCAATTGGAAAAATATCAAGTGCTCTTTGATAGGTTGAGCAAATATAATAAAGATGACAATACTCCCTAAATTAATCTATTTAGTTAGTGTTATAACAATCAAACTCTTAAGAAACTATTTTACTGAACTAGAAAAAATAACAAAATTTATCTGGAAGAACAAAAGATCAGGAATTCCAAAAGAATTAATGAAGAGAAAAGCAAATGAAGGTGGCCTAGCCATACCAGATCTAAAACTATATTATAAAGCAGTGGTCATCAAAACCATTTGGTACTGGCTAAGAAATAGACTAGTTGATCAGTGGAATAAGTTAGGCTCACAGAACAAAATAACTAATGATTATAACAATCTAATATTTGAGAATCCAAAAAGCCCCACCTTTTGGGATAAGAATTCACTATTTGACAAAAACTGCTGGGAAAATTGGGAACTACTATTGCAAAAAGTAGGCATAGACCCACACATAACATTGTATACCAAGATAAAGTTGAAATGGGTTCAGGTTCTAGACATAAAGAATGATACTATAAACAAATTAGAAGAACATAGGATAATTTGCCTCTCAGATTTGTGGAGGAGGAAGGAATTTGTGACCAAAGAAGAACTAGAGATCATTACTGATCATAAAATAGATAATTTTCATTATATATATTAAGTTTAAAAGTTTTTATAAAAAAAAAAAAACTAATACAGATAACTTTAGAAGAGAAGCAATAAACTGATAAAACATTTTTACATCCAAAGGATGTGATAAAAGTCCTCATTTCTAAAATATATAGGGAATTGACTCAAATTTTTTTAGTTATTACTTAGTTCAAGCCAATTGATAAATAGTCAAAGGATATAAACAGACCATTTTCAGATAAAGAAATTGAAACTACTTGTAGCTACATGAAAAGGTGCTCCAAATCACTATTGATCAGAGAAATGCAAATCAAGAAAACTCTGAGATATCACTACACATCTATCAAATTGGCTAAAATGTCAGGAAAGGATCAATGTTGGAGGGGATACGAGAACACTGGGACAATGATGCGTTGTTGGTGGAGTTGTGAACAGATCCAACCATTCTGGAGAGCAATTTGGAACTATGCTCAAAAAGTTATGAAACTGTGCATACCATTTGATCCAGCAGTGTTACTATTGGGCTTATATCCCAAAGAGATATTAAAGAAGGGAAAGGGACCCACATGTGCAAAAATCTTTGTGGCATCCCTTTTTGTAGTGTCAAGAAACTGGAAACTGAATGGATACCCATCAATTGGAGTATTTGCTTGCATTTTGTTTCTTTTTTCTCAGTTTTTCTTTTTCTTCCTTCTTGATCTGATCTTTCTTGTGCAACCAGATATCTGTGTGAATATGTATACACATATTGGATCTGGCATGTATTTTGGCATATTAGCATGTACTACCTGTCAGATGGGAGAGATGATGGGGGAAAGAAGGGGGAAATTTGCAGCAGAGGATTATGCAGGGATCAATATTTGGAAAATTACCCATGCATATGCTTTGTGAATAAAAAGCTTTAATTAAAAAAGAAGAAGCATAGCATTTCTCACTCTGTTGTTATTTGGTTGTATTTTGTTTTCTTTCTCGGTTTTTCTTTTTCTTCTTGATCTGATTTTTCTTGTGCAAAAAGATAACTGTATATGTGTATACATAAATTGGACCTAACATGTATTTCGACATAAAAAAGAAAATATCACTTTTTGTAGTGGGGAAGAACTCGAAACAAAATAGATGACTGTTAATTGGGGAATTGCTAAACAAATTGTAGTACATGATAGTAATGTGCTATAAGACATGGAAGACAGATGGTTCCAAGCAAAGTTATTTACAGCTGATCATTCCAGAACATTGCTATTACTTTGTATGCGGTACATTTCATTTTGATTAAGTTCATGGAGGATTTTCCAGGTTTGTTGTTTTCTGAAAGCATCCTTCTCATTATTTCCCATGAACAATAATATTCCATCATAAACACTATAATTTATGGAACCATTCCCCAATTGATGGGCATCCCCCTAATTTCCTTTTTTTTGCCCTGAGAGCTACTATAAATATGTCATTTTTTAATCTCTTTTAGTATTCACAATAACCCTTTTTGTAAAGTCCCCTACCTCCCTTCCAGGAAAGAGATACTTGATTATTGCTATTTGTTTTTTGTTGCTTTGGTTTGGGGTTTGTTATGATTTGTTTTGTTTCTTCTGTATACTCTATAATACTCCAGCCAATGGAAGTTGACCTCAAATTTTTAGCTGGCTGACATATACATATACATATATATATATATATATATATATATATATATATGTATGTATGTATGTATGTATGTATATAATCAAAATGATCTCTAGTTTTTCTTTGGTCACAAATTCCTTCCTCCTCCACAAATCTGAGAGGTAAACTATCCTATGTTCTTCTAATTTGTTTATAGTATCATTCTTTATGTCTAGAACCCGAACCCATTTCAACCTTATCTTGAAAGAGCTGTCAAAATAATCTAATCCAAAAATAGTTTCTAATGGTTAGAATCAGACTTGTGTTTAATTTAACCAATCACTGCAGTTTATTGATAGAAATACTCAATCTATTTGGACAAATCTACCAAGCAAGATACAGGTATTCTTTGATCCCAGCATTGCCTATGATCCTAGATAACTGATTCTCGTCATTAATCCTAGGACACTTAGCACACTAGATCTAAAGGGCCTAATAATCATTAGGACTATGATTTTGTTTACATTTATGAATAGGTCAAAATGCATCAATCTTAAACAATAGAATTCCTACATGTGAAAGCATGTACCATCTTATGAAGGATGGAAGAAAAAGTAAATCCAAAATGGTTTAGTATCCTTGGTAGTGTATACATTCACCATTTTTGTTTAGTGACTTCTTACTGTTTCTGAGGAAAGGAGAATGGTTTTCCCCTGTGGAACCGTCCCCCTAAAACAATTCCTCCAAATAGTAGGGGTGTGGGGTAAATCTTGTCACTTTGCAAAATTCAAGAATAGAGACTTCATTTTGGATGTCATTTGCAAATAGCTGCATCTACACACTAGCACTCTATTACAATTATTGTTAGCCCAACTTAGGTGTGCATTTAAGGAAAGATTAAAAGGAATAAAAGGAACTCTGCAAACACAAACCCCACCTGTTTACCAAAAACATCACCTTTAGCATCAAGTGAAGAAATGTTGCATGCCTGTAAAACCTGGACAGTATACTAAGGCCATGCCAGGAAATAAAAATGCTTCCATTTGAATTGTCTTAGGAAGATTCTGAAAATCATCTGGTGTAATAATATATCAAACACAGAGGTCCTTTCTTGAATTAAACTTCCAAACATTTCAACTCTACTCAAAAAGTACAACTCTGTTGAGCTGGGCACATTGTTGGAATGCTAAATGTATACTTGCCAAAAAAAATAGACTTGGATAAGTCACCAAAGATAGAAATTCAGAGCAAGAGGACTAAGGTAGAAACTTAGAGCCCATAAAACATATAATTCTTGTAAACTGCCTATATACATTCTTATATATAAACAGCACATGCACTGACATTGCTATAATGTGACCCATTTAAAACATTACTGTCACAAGTCACACTATTATGCTTTGCATACTTATTTGCCTGTTAAAGCTCACTGTTTATTTTTTTTTCATTTCCATCCTCCTGTCAAGTCCATAGTAATTTGGAAACTGTTAGATAGGGCACTGACCTTTTCAACATCAAGTTTAATTAAGGTTGTTGAGCAGCTAAAATGGGATGTTTCACTTTTTCCCTTGTGGCTCAGTAGGAGATTTATTAACTCAGTAAAATGTCTTAGTTATTTTCAGCTTCTTATAAGGTCTGTTAGCATGTTCTGGATAGTTACTTATTTTCACATAAAACTCAAGTGTTAAGTTTATTAACTTTTACGTTAGTTCTTTATTTACTGGACCACCTTGCTTATCTATTTAGGATGAAAAGTTTAAGCAAGCTTTGCCAGTGATTTAATTATTTTAGTTATCATTACCAAATGTCTGAATCAGTTGAGTGCTCTGAAATTATTTTAAGAGTCATTCAAATTCACATGAAGGGATTAACATTGAATAAACTCACCAGCCAAAGTATCTTTTGTTCAAGCTTGTTCAGCAAGCACATCTCATGCCCATGGGGGTTTTATGGAGTTTCAATCATGTTGCAGAATTGCCTTTTTGTATGACTGAGACTCCCTGTGGGGTCTTTAGGAATAGGATCTAGTCCAAGATCATCCCTCTACATTTTAAAGTCTTTCCTCAATCCATTAAGGGTCTGTTCCTTCCCTTGTTTCCTCCTACCTATCCCCTCCTCCCCCTCTCAAGGAAAACTTTCAGTACCCTCTTCATAGCATCATCCCATTGCCATATACAATGCTTAGATCACTTTTGTCCTGACCTACCAATGCCTCAAGCTTCTAATGAATCAGCTCTTCTATAAAGCCTTACTTAGCCAGAAAAGAGTAAAGAACTACCTTTCTCCTCACGTCAAAATCTCAAAATCTGCAATTCCTATGTGTCTAGTCTCATTCTCCACCTCATCCTGTATCCCAAAACTACTTACTCCTTAGGTTATTAATGTTGCTAATTAACACTTTAATATTATAGTATATGTAGCATATTAGTATATATATAACATATTTATGTTCTCCTTCACTGTCTCAGCAATTATATGTCCATTTTATCTACATTCATTGTCAAAGATCATGTCTACCACTCGATAGAAATGTTGTTGTGATTAGCGTGGATGTTCAGATAAAACTTTGGCTAGAAAGCCTCTGAATCTCCTTAATTAATCACCAAGCATTTATTAATCACCTACTATTTACCAGATATATACTGTATGAGTAGAAAGAATTTTTTTTTAATATCCTCTGTCTCTACTTCACAGGGCTATTATGAAAAACAAATGTGATATTTGTAAAGAGTTTACATTCTTTCAGGGAAGACAAAATTATATATAAAAATCTAAACAAAATAAAAACAAGGTAAATGGGATAGAGAATAATGGCAATAATTGTGAGATAAGAAAAAGCTTCCTGTAGAAGGTACAAGTGGCCTGAGTTTTGAAGGAAAGTAGAAATTATAAGAAGTAATGGTGAGAAGAAAAACATTCCATGTATGGACTTATGCATGTTTAACTTGATTTATATACTTCCAATATGGTGCTAATTACAAACCAGTATTTTTAAGAGGCTTTGATGATGGCAATCATTAATGTTAAAAAAAAATAGAATAAAGTCTATGTTTCCAATAAAATAACCTCATGATTTCCTAAGGAGCCACATTTTTGAGCAATTATTATCAGCATCTTGATTTTTCTAGATAAGTATGTCAGTTACCTTCTTCAGTTATTCTCTTAAAAGTTACACAGGAAATTGGTTGAAGAATGATAGTATCCAAAAAAAAGGAGGAATGCTGATTCTAGAAGAAGTGATAGCCAAAGCTGGGTTTCTTTACCTGGGTAAAGGAAATGATTACCTCAATTCAGTTTTATTTTGGCACTAGAAACTTAGTCAGACACTTAAAAAGAACACTCACAGAGGCAAAGGGCTGACTAAACACTGGTGACTCACTCACTGTCTCTTGATGCTGAGTTAACTATGAATAAAGATACTGAGGTCAGGAGCAGCAAGACACATCATCCAAGTGTTTCATTATTATGATGCAGCCCTGAGCACAGTGCCCCATGGGTACAGTCACTACGTCAATGTTTGTTGATGATGAAAATGAAAATGACAACTACTTAATCACAACTACCAAAGTCTTCACCCAGGCATTGGGCAGGGTGACACTGGCTACAAAAACTGGCTTACCACTAGCATGTCCGAGGGAATAAATGGTAGTTTTTCCTAAACAATTAATTATCAATAATCTTGTATTTACTGCCCCTTACAAGTCCCATGGCTGCCCCACTTTTTACCATATGAGCTCAACCTGACAATTTCAAAATCATTGAGAAAAACTTGACATCAAAACAATCAACTTTTACTTGTAAATGTAAAGAAAACTGAATGAGTATATTCAGGTAAGTAGCATACAGCTAAGACAGTCAAATTCATGAGTTTTCTATGTGAATCATTGCTGCAAAAGTTACTAGGGAGAATACCTTGACATCTATAAATATGCCACAATCAACCCTCCAACAGATAACTACAAAGGGTCTGAATTTTGTTATATGTGATCAATTATTTTGATAATTCATTGGCTCTTTAGGAAATGAACAAAGAAAGTGAAAACTGACACTATCCTTTCTCATGAACTCTCTAGGATAACTCTCATTTCATCATCAAAAAATTCTCAAAGTTTTAATTCTCAAAGATCTTAACATTCATCTGAGAGAATGTTCAAGCATGATTTTTAGTATTTCTAGTGGTTAAAATGTATCTTATTCAGGGTGCTATAGTGATAAAAATAGATTGCGATGAAGGAAAAGAGCATCCAAAAGAAATGCTATCTGAAGTACAAGTCTTTAGGAAGCTAGAAATTTACCTATTAATGTCTATTTCTTTCATTTCAGAATTCTTAAATACATAAAATAAAACATCTGTGAAAACAACATTTGATTGCAGAAGTAACATGGCCAAAAAGACAATTCCATTTAAGGATTCAGTAGGCCATGATTTAATTCCCTGAGCTACCATATACTAGAGGGGTGATTTTGGCAAATCACACAACCGCTTATCTCCTTTTTTAAAAAATCTATAATCTATAAATAAATGGCTGCTGAGGTTCCTCCCAATTCTACTGTCTATACTTCTATGAGCAAAATACCCAAATTCAACTGCAGATAGATAATAATATCTACTTCACAGGGTTGTTATGAAAAACAAATATGGTATTTGTAAAAGTGCTTATCATAGTGCCTGGCATATTGTAGATGTTATATAAATGCATATTTCCTTCCCTTCCACACACTCTGTGGGAGCTGCCCACAAAAATATAGGTTTTAAAATTATTATAATTCAACACCTCCTCCACCATAACTAAGACCTCAAGAAAACATGATAACCAAAAATTCTCACCACTCTTACTAAATTCTGTCTTGGTCCTGCTCTCTATGATCTAAGGTAAGATCTTTTATTCCTCAAATTTAATTAAACCAATAATAATGGTTTATAATTTCATCTCCTATGAAGCATTTATTTCAAACAAAATATCTAGATGCTAAAAAAAGGATAGTGGGGAAAATTGTGAAGGTGGGGTTTCCTAACATGGGGTTTGTAAACTGATTTTTAAAAATTATTTTGATAACCATAATTTATTTGGTTTCCTTTAAAATCTCTTTTTATGCTTTTAAAAACATTCTGAAGGTGTTTATGGTTTCACTAAACTGCAATTTAAAAAAGCCCTGGTACAGAGAAGATAAGTGCTCTTAGATAGGCCAAGCGAATATAATTAAGCCGACAATACTCCCTAAACTAATCTATTTAGTGCTATACCAATCAGACTCCCAAGAAACTATTTTAATGACCTAGAAAAAATAACGACAGAATTCATATGGAACAACAAAAGGTCGAGAATTTCAAGGGAAGTAATGAAACAAAAATTAAATGAAAGTGGTCTAGTGTACCTGATCTAGAATTATATTATAAAGCAACAGTCACCAAAACCATTTGGTATTGGCTAAGAAATAAACTAGTTGATCAATGGAATAGGTTATGTTCACAGGGCAAGATAGTGAATAAAAATAGCAATCTAGTATTTGACAAACCCAAAGATCCCAACTTTTGGGATAAGAATTCATTATTTGACAAAAACTGCTGGGAAAACTGGAAATTAGTATGGCAGAAACTAGGCATGGACCCACATTTAACACCACATACTAAGATAAGATCAAAATGGGTCCAAGATTTAGGCATAAAGAACGAGATCATAAATAAATTAGAGGAACATAGAATAAAGTTTCCCTCTCAGACTTGTGGAAGAGGAAGGAATTTGTGTCCAAAGGAGAACTAGAGATTATTATTGATCACAAAATAGAAAATTTTTATTACATCAAATTAAAAAGGTTTTGCACAAACAAAACTAATGCAAACAAGATTAGAAGGGAAGTAACAAACTGGGAGAATGTTTTTACAATTCAAGGTTCTGATAAAGGCCTCATTTCCAAAATATGTAGAGAACTAACTCTAATTTATAAGAAATCAAGCCATTCTCCAATTGATAAATGGTCAAAGGATATGAACAGAATTTTCAGATGATGAAATTGAAACTATTTCCACTCATGTGAAAGAGTCTTCCAAATCACTATTGATCAGAGAAATGCAAATTAAGACAACTCTGAGATACCACTACATACCTGTCAGATTGGCTAAGATGACAGGAACAAATAATGATGAATGTTGGAGGGGATGTGGAAAAACTGGGACACTGATGCATTGTTGGTGGAGTTGTGAAAGAATCCAACCATTCTGAAGAGCAATCTGTAACTATGCCCAAAAAGTTATCAAATGGTGCATAACCTTTGATCCAGCAGTGCTACTACTAGGCTTATGTCCCAAGGAAATACTAAAGAAGGGAAAAGGACCTGTATGTGACAAAATGTTTGTGGCAGCCCTTTTTGTAGTGGCTAGAAACTGGAACATGAATGGATGTCCATCAATTGGAGAATGGTTGGGTAAATTATGGTATATGAATGTTATGGAATATTATTGTTCTGTAAGAAATGACCAACAGGATGAATACAGAGAGGCTTGGAGAGACTTACATGAACTGATACTGAGTGAAACGAGCAGAACCAGAAGATCATTATACACTTCAACAATTATACTGTATGAGGATGTATTCTGATGGAAGTGGATTTCTTCAACATAGAGAAGAGCTAATCCAATTCCAATTGATCAATGATGGACAGAATCAGCTACATCCAGAAAAGGAACACTGGGAAATGAGTGTAAACTGTGAGCATTTTTTTTGTTTTTTTTTTTTTGTTTTTCTTCCCAGATTATTTTTAGCTTCCGAATACAATTCTTCCTTTGCAACAACAACAACAACAAAATTCGGTTCTGCACATTTATATTGTACCTAGGATATATTATAAGATATTTAATATGTGGGAATGCCTGCCATCTAGGGGAAGGGGTGGAGGGAAGGAGGGGAAAAATTTGGAACAGAAGGGAGTACAAGGGATAATGTTGTAAAAAATTATTACCTATGCATATGTACTCTCAAAAAAAGTTATAATTATAAAATTAATTTTTAAAAATGAAGACAAAAAAAGAGAAAGAAAATATGATGTTTCATCTCTCCATGTGGATTGTGAACCCAACATATACATTAGAGTAGCAAATCTTCAGATATCTAACTAAAATATTAAACTATGAAGGACTAAGAGGCAACCAAGGACAATAGAATGAGGCAAGAGACACCCCTTGGATTCTTTAATGCATGGAGATGACCACATCACCATCCTGCTCAAAAGTCTTTAGTGGCTTCCTATCATCTTAGGAGGAAGGAGGAGACAATAATTCGTACAGTAGAGAGAGTACCAGGTCTACAGTCAGGAAAACTCATTTTCCTAAGTTCAAATCTTAACACTTAAAAATCTTTAATACTTTCTAACTATGTGACCTTGGGCAAGTCAATTACCCCTGTTTGCTTCAGTTTTCTCATATGTAAAATGAACTGGAGAAGGAAGTGGCAGCAAACCACTCCAGAAAATCCCAAATGGAGTCCTGAAGCATCAGTCATGATGGAAAATCCTGAATGACATTATCTTTGGGACACAATGAAGATTTTATAGCCTAGCATTTAAGACTTTATACTTATGGTTCCATTCTTTTCTGTCTTTCACTTTACTATTATAACAGTGTTTTGTATACAATAAATGCCTAATAAATTCTGTCATTCATTCACCACGTAAACCACATAAACTAAATTAGATAATTTCCTACTTCCCATCTCATTCTAACTTCTTCCACTCCCATGAACCTGTGCAAGTTGTTTTCTATGACAAGGACATATTCTCTACTCATCTCAGCCTGTTGAAATCCCTGATTTCCTCCCAGGCTTAGAAATAAGACTAATGTGTATTTGTTATATTGACAATCTGACTTGTTGTGGAAGGACAGGTCCTGTTTAGTGATATCTGAGGATCTGGATGATTATTAATTTACTGGACACCAGAAGAAAAAAAGAAAAAATGCATTAAGGAGCTTACTCTCTAATAAAAATTATGCACCAGGATCCATATCATATAAATATATCAGAACTGCATTATAGCAAAGAGATATACAACTAGAAAGGACAGGGGGGTTCAGTCATATGATAAAACAGAGATAATAGATGAACAACCCATTCACACTACTGGTAATGTTAAGCGATATGCAGGAAGACCCTCAAAACATTGCGTGGACTCCCTAGATTAGAATAGGGTGGGGGAATAATGCAGACAGGAATGCCATAGTATGACGAGGTAAGGGTAAGTTTAAGTTTCATTTAAAGACCTAGCCCCCTCCCAGAAACTCAAGTACAATTTTCTTCATGTGAACTTTCCCAATTTGTTCAGTTATTGGTACTCTTCCTATTAGTGTTTATTAGGAGAAAAGGTGAGATAGATCTTCTAATTATCTATTTATGAACATGGTGCATCATCCTAGAGGAATATAAGCTTCTTTTCAGATAAGACAGTCTCTCATATTTCTATTCTTGAGTGCCTAAGGTAGTTCCTGGCACATAGTAGGCACTTACTAAATGATTTTGATTGTCAGATTGATCGACAGACTATTCATATTAATGAGTTCACATAACCAGTGAAATACTTATGATTAGACTACTAAGTTTGATAAATTATTGAAAATGGAAGTAAGGATGAATTTGACATCTTTGCCCCTCTCAGCCAGGCCCCGATTATAGATCTTTGAGAGAGGAATATTTAGAGATTTAAGAAAATTAAGATCATCATGGGAGGAAAGAAGAAAACACACAAAAATCCAAAGTAAAACTACATATTTATTTTTATAAATAAATGTCATAACAAAAACACTACCATTTTACAATACATTATATGAATTATAATAATTTTGGTTGTAAAATACAGAACATAATGCTTGTTCAAGATTCTAATATAAAGATAAAATTTGGTAAACTAAGATATTTCCTTTATTGCCAGAGGTTACTTTTTCAACCTAATAAACTAGAAATAAAAATTCAACGGATATTGTTGCAAATATGTATGTAAAATATACTTTAATATACTCTTTAGTCATGTTCCCAGAGTTGTTCATCTATGGTAATTAAATACCAAAAGGGCTATCAGCTCAGCCTTAAGGTATTTTCTTTTAAAAGTCAAGGAAATGAAGCAAAAGAACTTTAATTGAAGTTGCAGTAGCACAAAGCCCATTTAATGTAAAATTTATAGCAAACAACCATAAATATTAACATGCTGGCAAAAATTTCAGGTGTATCCTTTTTGCCTGGTTCCATGATAAGTGCTTTCAGCATAAATCTATTGAAGGACAGTCCTATATCATTTTCTTTATTTAACTCCTTGGATGATACTTAAAATTCTACCTGCTAGTGTCTATAAATTTGGAGTTTTGTAAAAAGGAAAGAAAAAAAATATATTTGGTACAAAGTCATTCACATTTATGAATTAAATAACATTATGTTTGTGCAAACTGTAAAAAGCACAGTTTCATGCACACTTAATGGAACTTTTCATCCTTGTTTTACAGTCATTTAAGATTCTTTGTCAAAAGCCAAGCTTCCATAGGGTTTAAGTCAAGTAACATCTATTATAGTTGTTAACATTTTCATGTGGAGTATTAAAATACAAAATAATAACAATATACAATTTAATGTACCAAAACAATGAGCCATCAAAATACATTTCTGTAACTGCATAAAACTGTATCCATTTACTCAAGAGACATAGTAAACTTTTGCATTATAAAAATGAGCATTTTCTAGAATTCTAAGATAAAACAAATAATCCAACTTAAAATTTTGTAATCTTATTAAAACTCGAGCAACAGTTTTCCAAAACAACAAAAAAATTATGAATAACAATGCCATTAACCAACAATATACTCTAAACAATAGTCAATATATTACTGGAAAAAAAATGAATTTGGTTTTACTCCTTTATTTTGAAAATTTACATCAGTCATTCCTCCTCTCATAAACTTATTATATGTGGGGGGGGGAAATGATTGAAACAACCAATTTCAATACATACTTCAATTTCACAAAAAAGAAAGAAGGCATCTGGTGAACTTGTGAGATCTTTCACAACTATAAATCCTAAGTCAACACAAGTCTTTTCTGGCTAAATTCAAGGAAACCTCTATATTTATCTCCCATGATTTTATTTTTTAGTAATAGTACTTTAATGATACCCCAATCCCCCTGTAACAACATATGTCTGATTCCAAATACTGGACTGTTTCTAATTATCTGGATAGCTTCACTGTACTAAGAAGGATTTTCAAATAGGAGATACATATTAGGAAGTTCGTAAATAAGATCCCAAAATAAATCACTAGATACATGGAGTTGATTTTTAAAAGGCAAAAGATCAGTGAAAAGCTATATCTGTGTAAGGGATACAAGATTATTGAGCCATTCATTTTAGTAAGCAAACAATATAATAGAGAGAAAATAATACTAGATAAGGAGACTGCTACTAGTTAGCTATGTGGCTGTGTGCATATCATTTAACCTCTTAGCTCTCAGTTTTATCCCCTGAGAAATGATGGAACTGGATTTGATAAAGAGATCTTAAACTGGGGGCATCCTTTAATTTTATTTAAAATATTTTTATAATTATGTTCAATATAAATTGTTTCCTTTGCAAATCTCTGTATTTTACTTTATGCTTTTGAAAACATTATTCAAAGTGGACCACAGATTTTATCATGTGGCCAAAGACATCTTTAACTTGGCTAATGATCTCTAAAGTCTCTTCCAACTTTGATGTTCTTTGTTTCAGAGAAGTTCCTGGACTAAATGTGTGCACTATTTTGAAACACCTAGTTATTTGTTATCAATGAGCTACTGCATCTTTAACTATCATGTTCAATTCCAGGTGCTATATTTTAGAGGGAAATGAAAAACTGGAAAATGAAGTATTTTCAGAAGACAACCACCATCATGAATAGGTGTCTCTATCAAATATTACAAGTATTAATATCAAGAATTCTCCCTAACTCCAGAGAATAAAATTAAACCCAAAGGCTGAAAGTTTGGGAGAACTAAATTTCAGCTCAGTATAAGAAAGAATTGGTCTAATAATTGATTCAAAAATAGACTGTGATGCCTTGTGAGGTAGTGAGTTTTTCATAAAACTGGAGGTATTCAAACAAAAATAAAATGATAAACTTTCATTTATTATAGGGGATTTCCAATATGATGGGGTAGGGTAAACTAAATGACCTCTAATACCCATTCCAATTCTAAGATTTCATTTTTCTTTAAATTGAAATTTAAGTAAAATTTATGGAAAATACATAATGCAAACAATATGCTATAACTGTTTTAAAAAGAGAAGCAAGAAAGATTTCACTGTCAGTACAAGAGACTATCACAGTTGAAAAATAAATGAGCAAGGCTTAAAGTTAATGAGAAAGTACTGTACCTCCTGTAGTTACCTCAGAAATGCAGGTTAACTCAAGATCTATATTTCTGACAGACATTTCCTTACATATATTCCTCTTTTTAAACTATCTCTTCAACATCCTTCTTAAGATAAAAACATTTTAAAAAACTTTTTCAATAGCTTTCATACTTTGTAAAATATATTAAGTCTTTGTTAATATGTCTGGAAGACATTAAAGCACCATGATCCCCACAAAAGCCAAGTATACCCACCGTACCCCAACATTCTTTTCAGTATTTGCTCCCACATCTAACTGATACATTCCTTCCCTTATGAAGTTTGTATGCCTAGTGACCTTTTGTGTGTTTACATACATATATAGGGAGAGAAAGTTTCTATGCCTCTCTCTACAAACCTTTATGTACAACACATATAGGTATGCACAGTTCCATTCATGTTGGCAACAATTTAGCTATGATGCTTCTGGTTGAACAGTTAAATCTACTGTAGCCCTTTCTTTGTCTAATTACTATGCAAAGAAATAATGATAAATAAATAGTATATGAACAATTTCAAAGGATCATCAGTTATGCTAAAGTACCCCTCAAAACTAGAATATTTTCAGCCAAAATCTTATTTTTTTAAGTTATCAACTTTAAATATACATATACGCATATATATATATATATATATGTATGTATATGTATAAAATCAACAAACTCTCTGTGTATGTATGTGTATGTAGTGAGAGGGACACAGAGAGAAACAAGAGAGCAAAAAAGGAATGCTCAATAAAGGAAGATCATTGGTTTTAGAGTCAAGAGCCCTGGGTTCCAGTTTTACGATTTTATGTCCCCTAACTTTTCTGGGCCTCAATTTCCTCATCTGTAAAATGGTAATAATTATTATACTACTTACTTCATTAGGGTATTGTGAGGAAAAGGTTTTACAAAAATTAAAGCAATAAAAAAATAAGCTATTAATATTGCAGGCTGTTTCAGATGCATATACAAGATTTCAGGATATTGGCATATATATATATATACATATATATATATGTATATATATATATATATTCCTCTTTTAAACTATCTCTTCAACATCCTTCCTAAAATAAAATCATTCAAAAAAAATTTTTGATAGCTTTCATACTTTGGAAAATATATTGTCTTTGTTAATATCTCTGGAAGGCATTAAAAATGCACCATGATCCCCATAAATGCCAAGAATACCCACCCTACCCCAAACATTCTTTTCAGTATTTGCTCCCATATCCAACTGATATGAGCCGAACCAGTTAATTCATGAATAATTTTAAAATACTAGGTTCCCATTAATGAAGTTTTAGATATATCTAGCTTTTACTGTGTGTGACTGGGATGTCATTTTATATACATAGTGCCAATTAAGGCCACTAGAGATTTTCAGGAACTAGAATTGCAAAAACCAATACTCAATGCAAACCAGAGCAAAGAAATTTCTTGATAAAGAATATAATGCCATTTTATGGCACAGTTGTTATATTTTAAAGTCTACAAATAGTTAATGAGCATAAAAATTGGGAGGAATAATTTAATTATTTGAATTAATAAAAATATAGCTAAATTTGGCTTTGCTTGATTGTTTAACCTCATGCTGAAAGTCCACAATGCAATAAAGTGAGTCAAATTTAGCCTAACACAAGATTTGTGTAATACTAAAACTTATGAGGTGCAGAATAAATGGAAAAGGCAGTTAGTTATGCAAATGAGTTCATGTAATGGCCATATAGTTGGATGGTGACAGCCATCTGACTCTTTATAGATCTGACTCATAAGTATCAAGAACCCTATGTGTTGTCAGTTGTTAGTAGCAAACTCCTTTTTAAAACAATACAAAAGAACCTAATAATTCTGACTCGTAAGCATCAGGAAATCTGTTTTCAGTTAATAGTAGAAACTCTTTTTATTAAAATACATAGGAAATAAATACGGGGTTAGTTTTTGTCCCACACAAAACAAATAGTACCCAAAATTGTCAGTGAGGATGATACAAATAGTGGATGTAAGGGAGTAAACTGTTCCCACAAGGTAAAAAGTTTATCTTTAGGAAGATAATTAACTTTTAACAACCTAAATCATTGCCAAGTGATGCCCATTTTTCCATTCAGTGGAAGAGGTTTTCTCCACAGTAAGATAATGTATTTTATGAATATGATATAGTATATATACATATACATGTATATATAAATATGTATGTGTTTTTAAAAGATTGTTGCTCCTTATCCCCTTAAGGTAATGATTATTTCCTATGAGAAGATGACAAAATATGCACCTATTACAGAAGAATTTGTTGCTTCCCCCCCTAATATTACATTATAGTAATTATGGGTCCTAAATCTTCCTGAAGGTGGTACTACATACTTTGAATACCTAACATAATTATTTTCCATGAAAAAAAATCAACTTTTATTTCATTGAAATGAACCTCAAATGATCTCCCAAATGCCTAAACTAAACAACATAATGGAAAAGGAGTGAGAAGGAATTACTAGAGGGGGAGAAATATTTTGACAAAGAATCAACTTACTAGCAATTCAAAAATTTTACATTTGATTTCTTTATTTAATTAACTGAGATTTAAAAAAAAACCCTCAAACATTAGTAATGGTATAATGATATAGGACTTCCCCTTATTATACCATCTTGTTTACTTTTCTGGGAATTCGGGCTTATTGTCCAGTTTTATTTAATTTTTAAACACCAAAAAGAAATTATATGTTATATTTTATCTCAGAAAAAAAATCTGTGAATTAATTTATTTCTTCCCAGAATGGTATGCCTTTATATTCTCATATCTTTCTAATACTGTTAAATTCATTAGAGTTGTTTGTATTTGTTATTTATAGAAATTATGAAAACAGCTTCTTGGGGAGAAAATGTGTCAACTAATTTGATGTCAATTAGTCATTGAAACTGGAGATAAAAAGTCTCATTATCTCTCTCAACTCTCATCAAATGAGTTACTAGATTCTGTGGATTTTGCCCCTTCATTGCTCTCAAATGGACTATTTTTACCCATAATCCCATAAAATAAACACTCCCCCACTATCATCCTAAAGTACTATTGCCAAGGCCTCCTTCATAGGCTTTCCTTCCTTCATCTTTCCCCTATTGTGAAATATATCCTTTATATTAATAGAAAAATAATATTTTAAAAACACAAACCTGATCATCCTCAGAGGCTCCCTATTGCCTACTTATTAAAGTTGAAATTCCTATGACTAGCATTCAAGGCCTTCCATAATCTTGCATCCCTGGCCTTTGCAGTAAGATCTTCAACCTCAGAGATCATACAGCATTTTTTTGGAAACTATTTAAATGTATGGATTCATGTAATTAATATTACATTTTATGGACATGTGCATTTTTTTCTTATCTTAAGTTTCATGGGGACAGGAATAGTGTTTTTAACTAGTTTTTACATCTCTTTTAATGACCAGTACAATGCTTTACATATACAATAGGTATTTAACAAATATTCCTTGGTTGGATGAATGAATGAATGATTTACTATTTAACCAATTAAAAGCACTCACAACCTTAAAATGCACTAGTTGTAACAATAGTTGTATCTAGGTAGTAAAATATTCTCTATTATCCTCTATTGTCTATATCTAATGAAAATACATAAGAAAAATGTATTATTTCTATAAGCACAATAGCATTATTCCTCAGTCATTCAAAAATCAAGTGGCAATATATATTTTCTAAATATCTACCAAAGTAAATATGATAGTGAGTCAATTGAACTCTACAGTTTCTGATTATTTCACATTTAGTTACTAACAAAAGTTAAGGTTGAGAAAATAATCAGGAACAGCTTTCATTAATGTTCTAGTATTTTTCCCAAAATTTTTTCTTAAAAGCTTGATATTTTGAAGATTTAAAGTAGCAAATACTACTCAAGGATAAAATAGGAAAGTTGCTTTTCTTTTTTTTTTTCATTTGGAACTTTTAATTGACTCGTCTATGAAAATAAACTAAGATACAAAGCAATAAAAATCAATACAGGATTAATAAAAAGTCAATGGATTTGTTTTCCAGCTCTATCACCAAATGTGTGAGAGTCTTTACCAAAGCAATTTTCCACTCTTTGTCACAATTTCCTCACCTGAAATATGAAGGGGCTAGACCAACTAATGTCTAAGCTCCCTTCTAGCTATCAAATTTTATTTTTCCAGTGGAAACCATATAGCAAAACTCAATAAACGGGGCAGTGGGGAAAAGATTTTTATATACACTATTATATACCTTCTTTGTCTTTTCCCTTGATTTTCTGAGAATCTGTATTTTGTGGGAAACTTTGTTTCTAACATGCAGATAACTGAGAACCTGAAACAAGAGTTAGGAGAAGGATTGATAAGGGCTGGCAGAATAAAAATTCTACAAGATGAATAAAATTTCCACAGACCAAATTATGTTGAAAATAATGTAGATGGTTGACTTAAAAAAATTGGATTTCCTTCCTTAATTCCAAATCCTTCTAGCTTTTATGCTAGGTATCATCTAGTCTACAAGACTTTAATACCTGAAAGGGTGAGGCCTCATGATATGATATGACACTTATAACACTCTGATAGATAAGGACTCCTACTTGTAAAAGAAACATCTAAGTTTGGTATAACAGAAAGATAATGAAGGTTTTGGCTGAAGAGGGAGAAAGGAAATGTAAGCATCTAGAAAGAATACTTGATTTTAATGACATCTTGAAATTACACATCTAAAAATGAATTGCAATTCACACTTTCTAAAGTTTATTATCCTAAGGAATATTACATACATTTTCCATTAAAATCCACAAAATATTCTGTGCCTTTTAAAAGACTTTTAAAAATATTCTGTCACTTAACAATCTTACTACTAAAAATCTAAAGTCAGGGCACATTAAAACGTATTCAAATATGATTAGTACCCTATTACAAAGGAAGAAGGAAGAGTCCATTTTCTTCCAAGAGAAGCTCACTCAAATTTATTATATTTTAGATGGTTTTTAAAAAACACCAGGTGGGGAAATAGATATTAATATGATTATTTTTTCCATTCTTCATTATAATTTTGGAATTTTTCATCTGTATTGCCACATTATGTGTAACAACCACAAATAACAGTGTTTAAAATTCAAGTATCACATGAAACCCTTAATTTTTCTTATAATCCGCATATTTAAGCATCTATGCCACAGCAGCATACTCCTTGTTTTGTTCATTGTTATCATTTTCCTGTGGACTAGTGATTTTAACTTCAGGCCTTGGTGGTCTTTGAGGATCTGATTCATCCTAGTGAAAAAGGTATCAAAACAAAATTATTTAATCCTTTAGGTTGCACAGATAATAAACAAGAAAATATATGCAGGGAACTTAAATCATTCACCATTCCATTTAAATAAACAAATCTTTATACAAAATTATAATTTTAAAAAATTCCCATGAGTCATATTTTCAATGGCTTTTTTATTCTTTCATTTTCATAATCAACATGCCAGGTTTTGAAAGCAATGTGTTCTCTTCTTCAACTTTCCTTTTTCTGACCACAACCTACCCAGTTCCTCTTTCTTATTTATCAGCCTCAGTTTTCCTGATTTTTTCTTCTGCCCTTTCAAATTCTCTCTTTCATTGAGATTTTTGAGCTTCGCACATTTCTAGGAAAGGGGAGGGGAAAATATACTGCAGTCCCATTCCCAAGACACCTCAGCCCTACCCCAAAACCACCCAATACTTAATTCCCTTCCATTTTTGTCCGTTAAAAATATAAGTATTTTTTGAAACCTGCTTCCTGACTCGATAAGAACAATACAAAAACAGCAGATACCTATACAAAAACCCAATAGCACTAGATGCTTCTACTTCTTGGCACGTTTATCGGTTTTTATTATGTGTAGGTGAATGTGTGTGTGTTCATGTTTATGCATATGTGTGTAAATTAAATTTAGATCAGCGATAGTAGATAGACTAGATAGGGATAGAGCTAGACATATAGAAGCTATGGGAGTAAGTGGGGTCAAGTGATTTCATCTCAGTGTGGGAGATTCTTTGTATACTTTGTAATTTATAATCTTAGGAAGGTCCTAGGGATTAAGCAATTCATTCACTGTCCCATAGCTAGTATGTGCCAAAGACAGTTCTTGAACTTTTCTTCCAGACTCCAAGATTGTGACTCTACTTACTATACAATATGTATGTGAGCGTACATATATATATATATATATATATATATATATATATATATATATATAAACACACACTCTCTTCATCTTACATATTATATTTCAGACTTCATCATAGTGCTCTTCATCTTTAGGTGCTAAAATAGGTCCTATTTTCTTCAACTAGACAGTAAGCTTAAGGGCTCTTAAGCAGGAACTGTGTCTTATACTTCTCTAAATCTCTTACATATGTGTGCATAGTGACTTGCATAGAATGATAACTCAATAAATATTATTGTCTATTCACTATATCTACTCTACTTTTTCATTTAAATGTTCTTACAAAGACAATTACAACAGACTTGATCTGGAAATGCCATTGTATCCAGAGAAGAACTCATTGTTACGAAGACTAAAGACTGAATGCAAATCAAAGCAAATTATTTTCACTTTTTTGTTTTATTTTTTTGGTTTGTATTTTTCTTTTACAACATGATTAATATGAAAATATGTTTAAAATATATAGCTATATCAGATTGCTTGCTGTCTTGGTGAGGAAGGAGGGAAGAAAGGGAGGAAAAGAGGTAAAATTGGGAACTCAAAATCTGACAAAAATGAATGTTGAAGATGTACATGAAATTAGAGAAGATAAAATACTGTTAAGTGAAAAAAATAAATGCGCTTGAGAGTCAGTGTGTATGTATATATAGAGAGAAAGCTGGATAGCATGTATTTGGATATAGATTTATATGTATAGAAAGATATATTAAAATTCAGTTCAACTTTCAACTGCACTTGGAGCCCTAGCTATTCTGTAAAAATTAGAATTATACTTATTATGAATTCTTTGGCAAAGTCAAATCTTTTTCTGGCTAAAAAAATTAATTACCTTCTAATAAATTATCACTTACAGAAATTGGAATTTTCATATATTTGGCTTGTTAAGCAGGTAATGTTGCTACTGGCTGAGCACCAATCAAATTCACCATTACAAGAGAGCAGCCAAAAATGTTTGTAAGCTCTTGAGGGAAGGGACCCTGTCTTCTTTTGTAGTTCCCACAACATACCCACAAACATATAATAAAAAAGTAGAAAACTAATACCTCCTTTGGACCATCACCATCACCATCACCTTTTGCTAATGTTATTTCTTCATTTTTCTCTTGATGATGCTCATCATTGTTAACCTCATCCAATTCCTCACCATTTTCTTCATTTGTGCCACCATTTACTCTAGGGGGATCAACATTCCCATGTTTAGGACTTGCTTCCGCTTCTTTGTCTTCAGGATCACCATTTATTTCTGACAAATTTTCTTTCTCTTCTTCCTTCTCTTCTTCTATATCCTCATTTTCTTTCCCTCCACCTTCTTCCTCATATATTATTTCTGCTGGTCTCTAAGGAATCAAAAGAAACATGGTCATTTCCTCTGAATTTTTAATGGCCCACACATATAAGTAAATATTAAGAGTGTCCTAAAATTTTTAATGTAATTTTAAGCAATGCTTATTATATTTTTCTATATAACATATAATAGGTATGCTGTATAATGTTTTGTAACATAGAAAATTGTAATGCATATATATATATATATATATATACCTATAAATATATGTCTTGCTTCTTGACACATTTACTTGTATGCATTATGTATAAAGGCAATGTGTATGTGTGTGCTCATATTCAATTGTTTGTAGACAATCTATGTGACTACGTACTATCTATATATCTATAGGTACATAGACACATATATGTATTTGTAAATATATAAACATATAAATGAAGAGCTATGTCATACTTCTCCTGATAGGCAGGGAATAGTTTCAGGAACTTTCCTGGAACTTCAAATTCTAGCAGATGTCCAAATACAAAAAACTATTTTCATGCAAATAAAAATCCAACTGTCACTCTCTGTCATGTGAATTTCAATCCCATCCCTCAGGCACTAAGCAGTTAGTATGATCTAGGCAAAATGCTAGGTGAAGCCAATACCACAAAAAATAAGAAAAGAAAATCAGTCCCTTTCTTTAAGAAGTTTGTGTGTAAGTTTCTCCTCTAGGGTTACTGCTTTATCACAATTGGGGAAGACATGTCAAAATGTTCCAGCATCTTTGCCAAGCAAACCCTAAAGACAGTATGGTCCATGAGAAAATGAAGATTTGGACATAACTGAACAAGCAAATGACAACAACATTATCAATATATATTATGTCTCTATTAGACTTAAAGGTTCATAAAATCTGAGATCATCTCTTATATAATCAGGAAAGTAGGAAACACTGTGGATAGAGCTCCAGGCCTATAATCAGGAAGACGAGTTTGCCTCAGTTTCTTTATTTGTAAAATTGGAATAATAAAAGCAACTATCTCTCAGGGTTGGTTAGGAAGATGAAATTAAAAATAATTGTAAAGCACTTAGCACTGTACATGTCATTTAGTAAGCTCTATTTATATCTATCTCCCTCAGTGCCTTTTAGCACAGTTATCAGCTATTAATAAATGATTATGAAATGGAATTCAATTGGGTTTCTATATGTTCATCCTTTTTTAGAAAAAAAAGGAGAGTCTATAAGAACTATTATTTTTCCTTTTTTCCACCAAGAAAAATATTGTATTCTTCCCATAGTTTCAACTTTTCCTAAGATCAAAAGGTCTTTTAGAAAATCACAGAACATAGTCTTGAGAATATTTCTATATTTATCTTACTTGTCAATAATTAGTAATTCTGATAATCTGAACACACTCTTGAGGATTATGTAGTCCAGATGAACAAATATGTGTCTGTATAATGACTTTTCAATAATGCCATAAGACATTAACTATTCAAATAATAGAAAGAAGCAGTGTGTTGGGCTTACAACTTAAAAGGCTAGAAAAAGACCAAATTATAAACCCCCAACCAAAAATTAAACTCGAAATACAAAAATTAAAAGGAGAAATCAATAAAATTGAAAGTAAAAAAACTATTGAATTAATAAATAAAACCAAGAGTTGGTTTTATGAAAAAGCCAATAAAATAGATAAACCTTTGGTAAATTTGATCAAAAAAAAGAAAGAGGAAAATCAAATTGATAGTCTTACAAATGAAAAGGGGGATCTTTCCACCAATGAAGAGGAAATTAGAGAAATAATAAGGAGTTACTTTGCCCAACTTTATGCCAATAAATTAGAAAGAAGCAGTGTGGTATAGTAGAAAGTGCATTGGCTTCAGAGTCAGAGGGCCTGGATTCAAATATTACCTCTGATAATGAACAAGTCACTTCATCTTTCTAGGTCTTATTGCCTCATTTATGAAATAAAAAGGTTGGATTGGATGATGCCCAGTCTCCCCTTTCTGGATTTAGATCCATGATCCCACTGAAGCAGAAGACTTGGAGAAGGGTAGAACTCATGTATGAAGCACTCAAGCTCTGCTTATTCTCCACCACCATGAAGATGATTTGCTTAGGCTTCGGTTCCTTCGTTACTGTCTCAATTCAGCAACTATCTCTATCATCTCTCCCATTCAATTTCATACTTCTCTTTTTCCTTTTGTTTCTTTCTGTCTGATACCTCTGCTCCTCAAGTCTATGTTCTCCCAGGTAATCAACTAGACTTGCTCTAATGTACATGCTACTCAGAAACCCCTCTCCAGTTCCTAGATTACACAAATACATTCTATCATGAACTTTATGGAGACAATAAATAACTACTATTGTTTGTGTATTGTATGTGTTCAAGTGCGTAATGAAATAATACAAAAATTTAAACAGAACCAATACAGTAGCATACTATACTAGCTCTTTGAAAGTTCCCTCTTTTTGTTGTTTTGCTTGCATTTTTATTTCTTTCTCATTTTTTCCTTTTTGATATGATTTTTCTTGTGCAGCAAGATTATTGAATAAATGTTATATTTTTAACATATATTTTAACAAGTTTAATATATTTTGGATTAGTTGCCATCTAGGGGAGGAGGTGGAGAAAGGAGGGGAAAGTTGGGACACAAGGTTTTGTAAGTGTCAATGTTGAAAAATTATCCATGCATTGACAATAAAAAGCTTTAATAACAAAAAAAAAAAGAAAAGAAAAGAAAAAGTAAAAAAGAAGTAAAAGTAATATTGTAAAAATATGCCCTCTCCAAAAAATAATTCCCTTTTGTCTTAAAAATTAATTTACAATGAACTTTAAAAAAAAATCACTTCAGCTGAAATTTCACTAAATATCCAACAAACAAGCAAAATAACAAAAGATGAATAGTAAATGCTAGAAATGTTGATGCACTAATGCATTGCTGGTAGAGTTGTGAACTGACACAACCATTCTGGAAAACAAATCCCCATACCATTTTACCCAGAGAATATGTTCCTAGTCCCAAAAAGAAAGAACTCATATACACCAAAACATTGAAGCAACAGTTTTTTGTGATAGCAAAGAACCGAAAACCAAGTAGATATCCATTTAGTTAATGGCTAAAAGATCATGGTATATGAATATTATCAGACTATTATGTGCTCTAAGAAAAGATGGAAATCATAAATACAGAAAAGCCTGGGAAAACTTATTTGAGCTGTTACAAAATGAAGTAGGCAGAAAATCGTATAACACAGTAATTACAATCATGTAAATGAAAGAAAAAGGAGAGAGAGAGAGAAAGAGAGAGAGAGAGAAAGAGAGAGAGAGAAAGAGAGAGAGAGAAAGAGAGAGAGAGAGAAAGAGAGAGAGAGAGAAAGAGAGAGAGAGAGAAAGAGAGAGAGAGAGAGAGAGAGAGAGAGAGAGAGAGAGAGAGAGAGAGAGAGAGAGAGAGAGAGAGAGAGAATGTGTCCAGTTTCAGAGCAGGTTAAAAAAAAAAAAACCTGGAAATCCTAAAAATTCAGGGAGTCAGGGTTTTTTAGGTTACATGTGAAGTCAGTGATGGCATTTGATTTCAGTTGTTCTTAACTGTAATGACTAAAACACATTACTTATTACCATATAGAAAATGCAAATATCCATTTACCTATCTTTTTGCCTATCTACTTATCTCTATGAAGCCATAACCTCTTCATTAAACATCTCAAACTGAAAGTCTTATAAGCATCTACAAATGAATATGTCCAAAATTAAGCTCATCTTTTCCCAAAAAACCAAGTTGGCATTATCTTCATTGCCTCCCTTTCTTTTTCCTTCCCTCTCCCTTCTACCCCACTTCTCTCTTTTCTTTCCCCTCTCTCCCCCTCCTTATTCAATGTTGCCAAAGCAACATCCCTCCAATAGGCCCACTACTCTCTTCTGATCCTGCCACCATGCCAGTATAGGCCCAGTACAATTCAACTAGGTGACTTAGTATATAGAGCTCTGGGCCTGAATTCAGGATGACCTTACATATACAGACTAACTAGCTGTGAGACTCTGGGCAAGTCATTTAACCCTGTTTGAGTTTTTTAAAAATGAGCTGGAGAAGGTAGTGACAAACCACTCTATATCTTACAAAGAAATATCCTAAGAAGGGGTCACTAAAAATAGGCCACAACTGAACAACACAGTGCCTGGCACACAGGAAATGTTTAATAAGAGCTTATTGATAGGCTAGGAACTTTGCATCATTTTTTTCGCCTTGTTCTGATTAAAAATAAATTGTTCAAAAATATAAGCCAAAAATATCAGACATTGAATTTCATATAGCAATTCAAATTGTAGTGAAATAATATCCAGGTCACTACTTTTATTTGAGAAAGTCACTAGCCTCTAAGGGCCCTCAGTATCTTCAATCATAAAATAATGAGGTTATAGCAGATGACCTCTACAAAATCTAATTCATATGTGAGATATATTGAGGGAGAGACAGAGACAGAAACAGGACAAGGAGACAGAGAGAGAAAATGGCAGAGAGATAGAAAAGAGACAGAAACACAAAGAAAGAGACAGACACATACACACACAGAGAGACAGAAAGACAGAGACAAAGACAGGGGGTTAGGGAGGGAGGGAAGGAGAGAGACAGAGACACAGAGAGACAAAGAGAAATAAAGAAAGAGACAGATATTGAAAGAGATAGAGACACAGAAACAGAGAGCTAGACAAAGAGAGGCAGAGACAAAGAGATAGAAACAGAGACAAAGAGAGAGAAAGGGAGAGAGAGAGAGACAGTTATCTGATTTATTCATCTCTATTTTCAGATACTAAATGAAATGCTGTCAAGTTTGTTCAAAATACTTAAGAAACTGATGAAAATTGAAAATGTGAATGAATGATAAAAAAGCATCTGATAAATGCTTACTATGTGCTAAGTAGTGTGCTAAGCCTTAATGCTACAAATAGAAAAAAGCAAGACAGTACCTAGCATAAATAGAAAAAGGAGAGAGAGAGAGAGAGAGAGAGAGAGAGAGAGAGAGAGAGACAGAGACAGAGACAGAGACAGAGACAGAGAGACAGAGAGAGAGAGAGACAGAGACAGAGACAGAGAGAGAGAGAGAGAGAGAGAGAGAGAGAGAGAGAGAGAGAGAGAGAGAGAGAGAGAAACAGAGACAGAGACAGAGAGACAGAGAGAGAGAGAGAGAGAGAGAGAGAGAGAGAGAGAGACCAATTTCAGAACAGGTAAAAAAAAAAAAAAACCCTGGAAATCCTAAAAATTCAGGGAGTCAGGGTTTTTAGGTTACATATGTAAATCAGACAACAATATCAGGACTGCAGAGCCTAAATGTGGGGCAGATGATAAGACCTGGTAGTCTTCTGTCTCACTGAAAGGAATAAGGTCTTGTGCTCCCACAAGCTATTTAAGAACTCAGGCAGCTCAGGTGAAGGAGGAGGGCCAGGGGAGAGAGAGCTCCCAGAGGCAGTGAATCATCCATCTGAGGATGCCCAGACTTGGAAAAGGTGGAGAAAGAGGCTAAAGGAGAGAGTTGCCAGCGATACCTCTTCAAACCACCCAACTCTCCCAGACTATGACCATCAATCAGGCAGCTATTTCCAAATGCCAGGCTGTTTGGAATAATAGAAACAAAATATCGGCACAATTAGACTACATATGTTTTTTCATCTAACTGTTACTATGTAAACACAACTATCATCATCATACTAATACGCTACAGTCACCATTATTCTCAGGACATAGTAAAACTGGGTGATCTCTTTAGACCCTAGTTATTGGAAGGATGTAGTAGAAAGAAACTCAGTACCATCAGAAGAGAAGGAGATAGCCAAAGGAGGACAAATGAACAAAATGAAATCTTACCATGCTCACAGCTAGGTAGTACAGTGGAGAGGATGCTGGAGCTGGATTCAGGAAGTCCTGAGTTCAAATTTAACCTCAGACACTCACTAGTTATGTGACTTGGGCATGTTATTTAAACTCATTTTAACTCAACTTCCTCAACTGTAAAATAGGAATAATATTAGCTGCTACCTCCAAATACTTCTTGTAAAAATCAGAAGAGATAATACTTGTAATGCATTTAACACAATGCTTATTTAAATGCTTATTCCTTTCCCTTTCCCAATAAGAAATGTTGTAAGAAACAATGTTAGAGAAATTTAGGAAGACTTCTTGCAAACTGGCACAGAGTGAAATGAGCAGAACAAGAAAAGCAATTTATGCTACTAACAATAATGCAAAAACTAACAACTTTAAAAGAGTTCACAGCACAATGATAAGCAAAAAGATATGATTTCAAGGAGCCAAGGATAAAGAATGTTATCAAGTTAATATGCATAATGAAAGAAAATCATTACTTTTCAATTGAGATAGATAATATTTTTTAAAGAAATTCTGTGGTTAAGCAACCCTAAAACTTACTTCAGTGCTCATTAGGAATATATACATACATACATACATACATACATATATATATATGTGTATATATATATATAATTTTAAAGTCTCAATTATTGTTAATAAAATAAAATAGACTCAAGGCTCTTATACATACATAAAATCAGTCCATCATTCCACCTCAAGTCCTTTCTTCTGAACTCCAAGTAAAACCATGTTAACAACTCTCCTTCCACATGTGATAATCAGACTTTATTTTAAAGTCTTAAAAATAAAACAGCCTCAAGGCTTTTATAAATCCATAAAATCAGCCCATCATTTCACCACCTCATGTCCTTTCCTCCAGTCTCTAAGTGAAATTAAGTTAAGTCTCTCCCCATCTCACATGTGATAATCAGATTTATTATTTTAAAATTCTCAAATATATTTTTAAAAATAAAAAGACTCAAGACTTTTGTAAATCTATAAATCAGCCTATCATCCCATCTAAAGTCCTTTTTCAAATATCCAAGTAAAATTAGGTCAAGACTCTCTCCACCTTTCCATATATGATAGTCAGACTTAAGTTTACTATTTCATGAATGCTTGAGTTCTTTCAGGACAACCATAAGGTTCATTTCAACCTTATTCCACTTGTACAAAACTGATGGTAGAAGATATACACAGTGTAACTTGATCAAGGCTAATACCATTCCCAAGAAATGATATTGAATACAGTACATCACTTTGACAAGGCTTACAACTTTAGTTTCCCCAGAAGTGCAAGGTTTGAGATGATCAACCACTCGGTTCCCTCCAGGCTGCTAAATATTTTGCATCCAAATTCTTTAAAGAATTCTCTTATATATTTTCATTCAACTATGGATATGTTTGTGGTAGGGAAGCAGTTGACCACAATCAAAAGAAACCCAAGAATAAGTAGGTGGCTCCAAGGATAACTAGGGCAGCTTCACACTCCTGAACATCTATGCTAAATACAAAATTTTACAATTTTCCTCTTAAAGAATCATTTCCTCTTATGCCACTTTCCATTGAAATCCTATTGAGAAGAAAATGTTCTGCATGCCAAAAACTAGACCACAATAAAACAGGAAATATCTGAAAGTTTATTTTACTGAGTATTGACAGTACAATTGTCTAACTAGAACCCAGAAATGCATAAACATGTGTTAAGCAACTAATGTGTGTCAGTGCTAAGCACTGAAGAAAGAAAAAGAGAAAATGTACTATTATCACATCAATAAGCATGAAATTCTATATATTACTATCTATATCAAAATAGAAGAAAAATCTATTTTCCTTTCTTAACAGCTGAGCTTGTCTTGAATTTTTAAAATGATAATAAAAATCATACGGGCACATTGACATAGGAGAGAAAGATACCAAGAAATAAAGCATTTTAAATTATAAAAGAAAATACTTCACCTTATTACAAATATATTCTTGTCTTTCATTTTACATCTTGTCGGTAGCAAACTATAAAATATGGCTAACTTTGGGGCAGCTAGGTGGTGCAGTGGATAGAGCACCAGCCTTGAATTCAGGAGGACCTGAATTCAAATCTGGTCTCAGACACTTAACACTTCCTAGCTGTATGACCCTGGGCAAGTCACTTAACCCCAGCCTCCAAAAAAAAAAAAATGGCTAACTAATAGAAAAAAATATATTTTTTTAAAAACCAGTTATGGTCAATTCATTCCCTAAATTCATACTTCTATATCCTCATCTGGCTAAAAATCGTTAAAATTATTAACAAGCTAATTTAGTTTATCCTTTTGCCAGATGATTTCTATGAAATTTTCCCAGGACAGCTATTTGATTAGTCCTCAGTGAAGCCACATCTCATTAACTCTAGTTCCCAAAATTCAAGGATATGTTAAAAGTCTGATCTGATCAATTTGAATGAAGCAGTAAGATTAGGTAAAAGGCTTATAATCTTTTAAAATTTCTCAGGTCTTGCACAAAATATATTGGTACAACAGTCTCAACTCAAGGCAAAAACATTGCTATGACATATTTGTAATGAATAAATGAAAAGCAATATGCTTTTTGGTGTAATCTCCTTTGAAGGAGGCATTCAATTATTAAAGATGTTTCCAGTGTGCACATCAATCAATCCATCCCCAGAAGGGACACTACTTTTTTTTTTTTTTCCCACACATATCTAGAAAAATCTATACTTGCCTGATCATTTATAAAGAAGTCAAAGGACAGTCTTTTTGCTATGGGGCATGTGACCACAGTAGAAGAACAAACCTTTGTATGGTCAAAGTGAAAGACAGAAGCCAAAGGAGAAATTATAGGTAAGAAAATTATTGAAAACAACCCAATTTTCTTCTTTTCACTCAAATTCCTTTGGTGTGTCTCACACACACTATGATTTATTAAGGAGAATGGGACTTCGGCTATAGCCACTGAACCGAATCCAATTATTTCACTTGTAGAAGAAAGAATTTCTACAGTGAAAAAAATGTTATCAGTTTCATTGCTCTATTATCATTTCATCAACTTCAAATAGCAATCTTATCACTTCTTTGATCCTTCTCTTTCTTTCAATATAAATGTTAAGCCCTTTTTGCTTGCTTTAGCATTCATTATCAGCCCCAAGGTCCTTAATTTCAAATACAATCCAATATTTTTTCCACTATGATAAGATGAAGTAGGAGTGTCACACAAGATTTCTTCTTAAGGTCATATACCATGCATTTTTATAGAAAATCTGTCAATATGTCAAAGATGTGTGATGACATCAATGTAGAAACTCCTTCCACTAATAAAGGTCACAAGGCATCCAAAGCTGAGAGATTAAGTGACTTGTCTAAAATAGCTAATAAGTGTCCAAGGAAAAATTCAAATTCATATTCCAAGCCCATGTCTAGACTATGTACTATTCTACACTGCTCTCATGATCTATACCAGAATAATAAGTATATGCAGATCTGTACTGATAGTACATATATGTTGTGTATATTTGCATGTACAATTTCATTCAAATTGTTCATTCAACAAACATTTCTCAAATATCTCTTGTATGTAAGATGCTCTGCTAAATTCTGGGAATATAAAGATGAAAAACAATGGAGCTTCTTCCCTCAAAAAGCTTATACTATATGAGATATGAATAAATAAGGAAGTTATAATGTAATAGTAGTGAAAATAAGATCAAGAAAATAAAAAATATGGGGCTGTAGACAATTTTGGCTAAGGGATCATAAAGGATTTAGATTTGAAAGGAATTCTTATTGGTAAGTCATCCAATCCAATGGTCTCATTTTTCAGATAGAGAAACTGGGTCCCAGGAAGCATACATGACTCATCCCAGTTCATACAATGCTCATCTAAATTGGATCTAGACAAGAAGAAAGCAAAAGATTAGACTGTCAAGTGGCAATAGAAGCAAACAGTAGACCTGTTTGGACTTCCAAAATAAGGAGAGGGAATGTTAACATTTTTAAATTGCCACTAATTAGTTTGGAGATAGTATCATGCAAGAGAAAGAACATTAGTTCTAAAGTCAGAGGAGCTGAATTACAATTCCATCTATGACTCTTTTCTAACTGTGATCAAATTAAACTGCAGTTTAACTTTCCTAGGTCTGAGTTTATCTGTAAAATAAGAGGAGTGAAATGGAGTAGTTCTGGAATCCTCTCCAAGTCTACATCTATGATCCTATAATTCTATAAATATGGCATGTATAAAGGGTTGTGGTATGAAATTAAGCTATAAAAGTATGTCAGAGCCCTATCAAGGGCTTGCAATGCCCAATTAAGTAATTTATTTTATTCTATGAACAGTTAGGAGCTATAGGAATTTGTGACTAGGAGTAATATTATTTTCCCTGGATAGCTGTTTAAGGACAAAATAGAGAGGAGAGTTGCTAAAACCAAGAGATTAATTAGGAGACTCTTCAAATAGCCCAGGTGAGAGTTGATGAAGGACTGATATTAGACCAGGGATTGTGAGAGAGATCACAGTGAAAGAATATAAGATTTTGCAATTGATTGTTTATGCAGGCAAGAAAAATGAAAAATTACTCTAAGGTTTCAAGCCTGCATAGCTGTAACAGAGGCAGGGATAGAAGGAAAGTAAATTATTTTAGTGGCAAAGCAGAGACTTTTTGTCCAATCTGATGCAATGGATGGACAAAACATTGAACTGAGAATGCTGAATTTATGGGACCTGGGTTTGAAATTGGGTTCTACTTCTTGCAAATTATATGATGTTATAGAAACCTCTTCACCTCAGTGTCCTCATCTATAAAATGCTGACCTCTGAGATCCCTTCCATCTCTAACTATATGATATCCACATTTTACAGATAGACATCTGACATATAGCCAATTAAATGACCTCCTGGAGTCATAGAGTGACCAAGTTAAAATTAGAATTCGAGCTCTAGAGATACCAATCTTCCTACTTGTCTGAACATTTCAAGGATTCATGATTTCATCAGCGTGGCTACTCCCTAATCATGATACTGATCACAATTTTTTGAGTAACTAAAGCAAAAAAAAAAAAAAAAAAAAAAATCATCTGGTGGACTGCCCTTTGGCAATGAGCATCAATGCAGCATCATTAAACTGATACTGCCATACAGGGGCCACAACAGCTTGTCAGAAGGAGATCAAAAAGGCCTTTTTGCTGGCACTGAGGCTGGACTCTGTTGCTTTACCCACACCCAGATATGAGTAGGAGTGCTGGCTCACAATACAGATCCCTAGAAGGATCTGAAAATAGCTGCACAAAACCCCTGAATTTTGGAACATTATACCTTCTATTCTAGAACTATTTCTAGAACTTTTAAGAAAGAGTTAAAAGCCAAGTAATAGGCTGGGGAAATCAGAAAAAGTTTCTAATCACAGAAAGCTACTATTGTGACAAGGAAGATCAAAATACACACTTAGAAAGTCAAAACTACTTCACCCAAAGCCTCTAAGACAAAAAAAAAAAAAAAATTGGTCTTCAGGTACTGAAAACCTCAAAAGAAATTTTGAAGAGAAAAAATTGGGAAGAGAAATGAGAATGATGAAAGGGAGAATACAAAAGGCTAATAAGATTTCTTTAAAAAGCAAAATTGGCCAAATGGAAAAGGAAATACAAAAGCTCACAAAGGAAAATAATTCCTTAAAAATTAAAATTGAACAAATGAAAGTTAATGACTTTATAAGAAATCAGGATACAATAAGCAAACCCAAAATAATGCAATGTGAAATATCTCATTGGAAAAACAACTAATCTGGAAAAGAGATCCAAAAGAAATAATTTTTAAACTATTAGCCTACCTGAAATACATAATCAAAAAATAACCTAGACATTGTCTTTCAAGAAATTATCAAGGAAAACTAATATTGTAGAATCAGATGATAAAATAGAAATTGCAAGTATCCACCTATCACCTCCTGAAAGAGATCCCATAATGAAAACTTCAGGAATATTTTCACTAAATTCTGGAACTCCCAGAACAAAGAGGAAATATTTCAAGCATCCAGAAGGAAAACAATTCAAGTACAGTGTACCTACAGTCAGGACAAAACAAAATTTAACAGCTTCTATATTAAAATATCAGAGCCAGGATTATAATCACTACCCAGCAAAAATGACCATAATCCTTCAGGGGGAAAGGTTGATCCAATTCAATGCAGTAGAAGACTTTCAAGCATTCATGATGAAAAGACAAGAGTTGAATAGAAATTTTGATTTTCAAATACAGAACTCAGGAAAAGCACAAAGCATTTCAGGAAAGGGAAATCATAAGGGACTTAACAGGGTTAACCTGTTCACATTCCTACATGGAAAGATGATACTTGTAATTCATAAGAACTTTCTTATTATTATGGCAGTTAGGAGGTGTATAGACAGAGGGAAAAGGGGTGGGTTGAATATGAATGGAAATTATCTTTAAAAATAAAACAAAATAAAGTGGTGAGAAAGGAATATACTGGAAGAAAGAGAAAGGGAAAAGTAGAATGGTATGAATTATTTTCCATAAAAAAAGGCAAGAAAAAGTCTTTATAATAAGGGAAGAGGGGGAATGGAGAAGAGTGAATGAACCTCTCATCAAAATTGGCTCAAAAAGGAAATAACAAACACATTTATTATGGGTGTAGGAATCTAGCTTATTCTGCAAGAAAATAGGAAGGGAAGGGAATAAGAGATGGGACAAGGTAAATAGATGAGAGAGCATATTGGAGGATGGGCTGGTCAGAAGCAAAACATTTTAGAAGAGGAAAAAGGTAAAAATAAAGAGAGAATGGAATAAACAGTGGTAATATTAAAAGAATTTTGCAGCAAGATTTCTGATGAATGCCTCAATTCTCAAATGTATATCTTTTGATGGAACAATCCCAAAAGAGGCTTTAAAAAAAGTAAAAGAATCTATATGCATAAAAATAAAGCAACTTTTTTCTTGGTTAAAAAAAATTAGAAATTGAAGGGATGCTCATAAATTAGGGAAAGGCTAACACTAAATAAATTGTGGTATGTGATTATGAAAGAATATTGTTGTTCTATAAGAAATGATGAGCAGTTTATAGCCAAAAAATTCTGGCAAGTCCTCTATGTGTTCAAGCAAAGTGAAATGTACTATGCACATAATAATAGCAATGCTATAAGATGATCAACTGTGAATAACTTTGCTATTCTCACCAATATAGTGATCTAAGACTACTTTGAAGGACTTATGATGAAACTTCTGTCCACAGCCAAAAAGAAACTAATTGTGTCTAAAAACAGTGGGAAGCATACTTTTTTATACTGGTTTTTTTTTTTTTCTTGAGAGTTTTTTGTGGTAGTGTGAGATCTATATTTCTTTTGCAACATGACTTTTATGAAAATGTTTTGCACAACTTCACATGAGTCTTCTCAAAGGGGTAGGGAGTCTTGGAAGGAAAGAGGAGAATCTAGAACTCAAAATTTTATATATACATATATATATATATATATATATATATATATATATATATATATAGTTTGTTTAACATGTAATTGGAGAAAATAAAAACATTTAAAACTTAAAAAAAAAAAAAAAATGCAACCACTGAGTCACAGGTCCTTTTTACACTAATTTTTTTTTTTTTTTTTTTTTTTTTTGTAGAACTAAAGAATTAAAATGCTCCCTTGTAGAATTAAACTACTACATTAGACCAGGAATGAGCATATGAATAGCTTACATTTGTAGACTGCTTCATAGTTACCATGTGTGTATGAATAAATGAATAAATGTATACACACACATACACACACACACACACACACACACACACACACACACACACACACACACACTATGCTATTTCCTCCTGTGAAAACCTTCTGCAGTAGCTTAGGATAATTATTATCATTCCCCCCATACAAATGAGGAAACTAAAGTTCAAAGAAGTTATCTTACTTTCCAAAGTCAGAGAATGAGTAAATTGTAGAGAAAATGAATTCAAGTTTAATGTTCTTTCCAAAACACTTTTCAGCCCAGTGAAGTCTATGTAAAGTCTAAAAAAAAAAAAAACTCATCCATATAGCAAAAAGGACTATCCCAGTCATCCCCTTTGACTCATAATTCTATGAAATGGTATGACTTTATTTCTAATTCAATATCTCTCTAAACTCATATATAGCCTAATTTCTCCAAAAAAGAAAGAATTTTCAGTTAAAAAAAAAAAAGAAAGAAAGAAAGAAAAGAAAAATTTTCAGAATGCAAAATTCCTAATGCAAAAAACATCTAATAAAAGTGATCTTAAAATAAAATAATGCTACATTTTTATCTAAAAAGGAGGGGAAAGAAGTTAATCATTTAATGAAAGCTGGGAGAGGAAGGAAAGGGCTTCCTAGTGGCAAAATAGTTATTGGCTACAAAGACAGTCTGACAAGATTTATCTTAATTACATCACCATGGCACAGTTCATTAAGAGCCGCATTATCAGAGAAGGACTTATCACTGCAAGGTCTATAAATCAGTAAAATTTTTATGTGTATATACTTTAAGGCATTTTTCTTCCTTGATACTGAAGATATTAATATCACATTTCAATCTAAGCTAATTTATGTATAAGTCATTATGGTATAACAAAAGATAACTTAATATTTAACTAGGTAAAGGAGAGAATTATTATTATCATGATGATGATCATGATGATGCTTCACTAGAATCTAACAAAGTTGTATTCACCATCCTTTATCCCTGTTGTCTATGGGTCTAATGATATTCATTGTACAGGAACAGCAATGATAATATAAAATAGATGACTATATTTTCAGTTTCATATGATCTGAGATTTAAAGATGGAAGGGATATGAGAGGTAATTTAGTCCAATCTGGTCACCTTCAGATAAGAAAATATCTACAATGTACCACTTTTATTAAATCAAGATTTTCAAAATTATTTAAATAACAAGACAATATGTGAAGAAAAACAGGATTTTTTCCCTTAAGATAATAGGAGCTCCTGCCCCAACTACTGTTAACTTGTTTAGTTTAATATTTTGACAACTACATTTCAATATAATTTGTTTCCTTTGTAATCCTCTATATTTAATTTTTTGTGCTTGAAAACACTATTCTGAGTTCATGAGTCCAGACTGTCACATAGCTCCATGAAACACAGAAAAAATGGCCAAAATCCCATATTTTAAAAAAGAAAGGAAAATTCAACTATATAATCTTTTTTCTAATTTTCCATTATCAAAAAAAAGTTATATGCTATAATATTTCTAGGGTATTGTCATCAGCTTTCTTTTGCTCTACATTTTGCTTCAATTATCACCTCTAATGCAGATGACTACCAAATGTATATAACCAGCCCAAAAATTTCTCCTGAATACCAGTTTCACATTTGGACAGAAAGATTACTAGTTCAATTCTGTATAAGGTGAGTGTGAAAGGATAGTTAAACTTTCAGATAGATATTATTCCATTCATAATGAAGCATAATCATACAGTAGAAGATAACTCCACTTGGATATCCCACTAGCATCTCAAAATCAATGTGTCTGAAAATAAAACTAATGATATCTCCTTGCTCGGATTAGTCCCCTCTTTTCCTGCCTTTCTTTTTCTGTCAGTGGTAACACCATTCTTCCAGAAACTTATATTCAAAAGGTTTTAGTGATTTCTACTTTTTCTTCTTTGCCTTTGTTATTAACAGCACAATTTTTTTCTCAAAACAGGGCCCTCTTCTCCATTTCCATGGTCATGGCTCCAATCCAAATAATTATTATCTCTTGGCTAAATTCTTTCAATATCTTCCTAAATAAGTTTGACTAACAATCTAAATCCTCTTCTAATTTTGGAGATTCTTCTAATATTTTTGGCACTACCATTTTGCTAAGTTTTTTGAGGTTTACTCCATCCATCTATCTCACTCTATTCAAGATTACAGTTGAGAATATATGTTGAAAATGACTAAAACCATCACATTGTTTTTCCATGGAAAATTAAATCTCATTCAAGATTGATGTGATATTTAAAATAAGTTTCTACTTTTCATTATTTAATACATTTTTCCTCATTTTTACCCTTTGGATATTTTTTGCTGAAGAAAATAAGGAAAGGGAGCAACTAGGTGGTACTATGGATAGAATACCAGCCCTGAAGTCAGGAGGACCTGAGTTTAAATCTGGCCTCAGACACTTAACACTAATTAGCCATGTGACCTTGGGCAAGTCACTTAACCCCAACTGCTCAGCAAAAAAATAAATAAGGAAAGTTTTGTATTAACTGCAAAAGGGTCTGCAGGAACCAAATATACAAGAGTGAAGTTATAATCTGAAAAAAATGACCCTGTAAAAATTGCATTGACATGTTTACTCCTTTCCAAAAAAATTTTAATGTCACATACTCTCAGTTTACAAGTAAATGTTGATTATTCTGACAGTTTCTGTCAAAAAGCCCTGTAGGGTCTTGTGATGAGTTTAATCTCATCACTGACCCATCACCCCAAAATCCATAAACCAAAGCCAATCATGGATATTTGCTGATGATACACAAGGGAATCAACAATTGACATTACCTCATCATTAGTTCTACATATGATTTAGTGAGAACAAGTATATCAGAGCAGGAGTCTATAACTAAAAAACAAAAGCTTTTCCTACACAAAGGCATTATCCCTCATATGACTGAAATGAACCCCTCCCTCCACCCATTTCCACCTATTGACATCCTCCTTCAAGGCCTAATTCAGATGCTACCCTTTTATGAAATTTCCCTAATTCTTCCCTCGCCACACCCCAATCAAAAATAACCCTTAGTGGACCTTTAGTTTCTTAGACTACTGTTTGACCGCTTCTACATACTTAAATATTTCTAATTTTTATTAGAGTTATCTATTTAAATCCCAACCCCTTATTAGATAATAAACTCTTGAACCTGAATATAATGTTTCCCATTTTTTAATCTCCAAAGATTAGCACAGTACCTTGCACACAGTAAGTACTTAAAAATTGTTTGTTAAATTGAACTAGGTTGTATACGTGGCACAATTGCAACATATATTAAGCACCCACAATTTGCCAGCCACTATGCTAAGCACTGGAGATACAAAGAAGAAAAAGAAATAGCTGCAAAGAAAAGCTGCTAACAGAAAATGTGGTTCCTTAGAAGCTTGTGAAATCATGATAAGGATTTTGGAAGGAATTTGATATTTCATCTTCCAATCCTCCAATCAGAGGAGAAAGGTAAACAAGTGTGAGATGAGAAGGTCTTGCCCATCAACAATGAATCAATTTGTGTCGTAATGAGATTTCAGGTGATCTGTTTATGGAGTTTATGGAAGGGGAGGGCCATTGGCAGCAAGTCAGGGTAGGAAATGTGTTCTGTGAAATCAAACAAATTTGCTGATGGAAAATAGACTTAGTTGACCAAAAATATCTTCCCTATCTTCCCATTTCAGCATTTGTCATTTCAATTTTTAGAGTTACTCTTTTGGATTAAGGGAATAACTCTAGAAGGTCCTGTTAAAAAATGTACCTATGACCTGAGAAGATAACATGTTAACCATTAGGATGGGTTAGTTTTTCATATTAGTTTGCTGTTACTAATAGCAACAGATTATATTTATATTACATTTTACAAAGTACTTCTTTACTACAACCCTATAAGATAATTCATATAAATATTTCATCTGCATTTTTCAGGTGAGGAAAATAACTATAGAGGGATCATAGCTAGTATATGTGGGGTGCCTACTCAGGTCTTTTAATTCCAAGTCCAATAAACCTCACCATACATATTGCCTTGAACAGGGTTTTGGAATACTGGTACAAAGGATAAGTAAATTAGATTAGAAAGACGTGGGAAAGGACTATAGTATAGAATTTTGTCCTGAAAGGTCTCAGGCAGTCAGTCAACAGCAGGAGGAGGGGGGATAGGTTTGGTACAAAACAAAGGGAAGGGATACCTTTTATTCATGACTTTAATTCTCTTATCATGATGATGTTAACATAACTCTGGGCAAAGGGAACCTCAAAGGAGAGAAGGAACTGTGAAAAAACATGCACTGCCTATTTCAACATTTTGCTCAAGGCAGATGCTAGAGGATAAAAGAAAGTCAGCATTGGGAATGGCTACAGGACTCAGTGCTAACTCAAATGTTTGTATCCATCATCATGCCTGGAGCCAGGTATAGATGACTGCCAGTTTTACAAAGCTAGCCCTGCTCTCCTGCTCTCCCTCTTGCCCTCTTTGCTTTCCTTCCTTGCTCTCTCTTGCCCTTGCCCTGATGCCTCCTTCTCCCCTGCCCCTTCTCTCTCTTTCTCTCTCTCTCCCCCCTTGCTGTCTCCCTCTCCCTTTCTGCATCTCTATATTATGTGTGTCTCTTTGTCTCTGTTTCTCTCTATCTCTCTGTGTGTCTCTCCCTCCCACCCCTTCTTCTCTTTTTCTGTCTCTGTCTCTATGTTGCTGTGTCTCTCTCTGTATGTCTCTCTCCCTCCCTCCCTGTCTGTCTGTGTGTGTGTATCTCTTTCTGTCTTTGTGTGTTTCTGTCTCTCTCTGTCTCCCTATCTCTGTCTCTGTTTCCCTCCCCCTCATCCCTTTCCCCTCTCTTTATCTCTCCTCCCCTTATCTTTCCCTCAGCCCTTCTTTTCCCTTTTCTTCTTCCTTTCCCTCTCGCAGCAAGTCATTTAACCCTGTTTGCCTCAGTTCCTCATCTATAAAATGAGCTAGAGAAGGAAATGACACTCCTATATCTTTGCTAAGAAAAGCACGAATTGGGGGGGGGGATGTCATAATTTTGTGACTAAAATGACACAACAACAATCTTCTTGGTGTAACAATGTCACAGAATGTCTTATCTGTATTTTCTTTTTATTGTACTATATCGTAGAAATGCTTGTTTTATTTCACAAATTAAAAATAAAATAAAGCTTGTATATTCAGAAGCTATCATAATGACCTGAACCTAATAAATATGTGACCAATGTTTATTACATTTAATAGACTCCTTTATAATGCAAAGCAGCCAAAAATTTGCTCTTGTATTTGAGTAATCAATCCATCTCTGGAAAACAAACATTGTTTCCAAGTGGAAAGCTATATGTAGAGATCTATGGTCATTGCTACTCTTAAGTTTAATTCTGAAGGGACACTCCTTGAAAGCTGATAAATCATTCCTACAACAGCATGTGCCATCTCTAATTACCCATGAACTTTCTAGCCTGGCTAGAAATTTGAGGATGAGATAGATAACTTGTTATACTCAATGACAGGGCAAGTAGTGTCAACGAGTTTCTAAGTCAAGGACTTGAAATGATGGCTCTCCTTTGGAATCAAAGTTGCGAGAGATATATTTCAGTTCCACGTAAGGAACTTATGCTCAACTAGAGGCAACTAAAAATGGAATGGGTTGGTAGTAGTGGGTTACCCTTCAATCAGTGGATCCAAGTGGATACTGGAGGATTACCATTTGTTTGCCATGTTGCAGAGGAGATTCTTGGTCAAATGTAGCTTTGTTTTGATGCTTCAGAAAATTTATAAGTGGGATGTTAAGCAAAGGCATAACCAATGACAAATCTGGAGACTTGACCATTCCCAGACTAAGCTAAAATTCATCCTATAGCTATGGATTGTTTAAATGTTGTTTGAGCATGCAACAAATGAAGTAAACACGATGACTTCTGTGGATCATGTGGTCATTAGGCATCCATAACATTATCAAAAGGTATTTCTCAGTCTTTAATTGCATGTAAAGCTGTGATATATTATACAAGAACTCTAAAGAAACATATCCCAGTTCTCATTTACTACTTGACTACTCACAATGCAATTCACAAACTGATCATTTAAAGCAATAGAACAACAGAAAATAATATTCAAGCTACTAGCATCATCTAGGCACACTCTGTTGTGCACTTCTAGTTACTAAGCCAGTATGGTGAGGAATCTAAAATATAAAACTTGGGGGTTTTTTGGGGGGAGGGGAAGTGTAGGTGTTTCCTTGTCTGTGTTCTTGAAATGGTACTTTTTCCTTTCTGATCCTTATTTTCAAGAAATAGCCCGCCTAAAGTAAACTGAACAGACACTTTTCATGCCTCCTCTGCTGTAAGACAGCACGTTATAAACAGAGCAGATGAGCTCTACACTACAATAACACACTACAATTACAGTCATTGGCTAGTCTGGCATTTGTTCAACTGGAAATGCCAAAGTAGATTAGGAGGTTTATGCTTAAAAGAAAGCAGCACCTTGCACTAGTAAAACTTGAACTTTTCCTATTAGAAAGGTTTCCATCTATGCAAGTCTGAAATCAAAGAACCCACATGCTCAATATTCCCATAGCCACGCAGTAGCAGTGGAACCAAGAAAATTAAACTTTCCCAAAGAATTTCTGTGCATGTCTCCTTTACTGCCATCACATTCCTCTAGTCCCAATTCTACTTGTGTGACATTCTCTCCATTACCTCTTTGAAGCCATCATTTTTTTCTTCATTTTTGTTATCCCCAATCCGAGCAAGTGTCTTGCAATAACACAAGTAACACACTACCCTCCCTGATTTTCCCCCATTGGTTCTCTTCTCTTCTTTTTGCCATTCTGGCAATATTACTTTGTATTTATTTTATATGTGCAACAGAAAAGTTTAATAGATACTTGTTGGACTTAAATGAAATTCTTTAAAGCTGAGGAAAGAAGCACATACATTAAAGTACGTAAGCTTCTTCCCTGGCCACTCAAATGGGAACACAGGACTATCTGAAGACAACTAAACTTCAAATGAGCAGGTGTTTTCTAGTCCAGGTTTGTGCAACTCTGACTTTCCTGTCAAAGAATCATGCAGATAGGCTTCTCAGTCAACAGCACATGTGTTCATGAGGTAACATATAGGAAATGAATATACCTAAATATATCTACCCACTCCATTATATGTTAACTCAAGCTATAGAACCATTAAGGAAACCAAGACAGATAGAGTTTGTATCTCCTCCGCATCTTTTGTTTTCCTTCCCCTTTGAGGCAGTTGGTAGTAGAATGGATAGAGTTCTGGGTTCGGAGTCAGGAAAACTGGATTGCAAATCCAGTCTCAGACCCTTACTACTACTTGTAGGACCTTAGAAAGTTATTTAACCTCTGTTTCTCTCAGTTTCTTCAACTGCAAAATGAGGATAATGATAGACCTACCTTGCAGGTATCAAATGAGATAATGTTTGTAAAAAGTACTTAGCACAGGGTCTGGCATACAGTGGATACTATATAAATGCTTATTGTCCTCTCTTTCTCCCCATTCTCATTTAAAATCCTTCACAATTTGGCTCCAATCTATCTTCACAGACTATTTCCACAGTACCCTTCTCCATGTTCCAGCAAGAGTAACCTACTTGGTGTATTCCATAAATAACATGAGTTCTCCAAATTTCATTCTTTTGTCCAGCTGTCTTCTCTTTGTCTATTCCCTATAATGTTTTCCCTCTCGTCAATGCTAAACACAAGCAACAATACCACTTTTCCTGATTTCCCCCAACTGGGTCTCTTCTCCTTTCCCCATCCTGGCAATATTATTTTGTATTTACTTTATATATGTTTTATATTTATTTCTCCCAAATGCAAGTAAAATGTAAAACTTTTTAGGCTTGTTTGAGATAGATGGTTTTGTCTTCACAGTGACAGTGGTGGGCACATTGTCAGGCAAGAATAGTAGTATTTAGGGGTCCCGCTTCTGAATTTTCACTAAAATAGGGAGCCCAAGGGAAAAAACATCCTTTGCCAACACAGATGGATACCTGCTCTGTAACTTAGTCTCACAGAATATTGCCTGAGGTACTGAAAGATTAAGTGAACTGCTCATAGTCACCCAACCAATATATGTGAGGGGTGAAACTGTTTTTTCTTGACTTCCAAGGTCAGTTTTCCATCTGCTAATGCAAACTATCTTCTCTGTGCTTTGCATATAACAAATGTTCAACAAATTCTTCTTGAATTTAATTGAACTATGAGGGTACAGCAGTAACAAACAATAGCACTTACCAACATTAAACCATCTCTCCAGCTCTGAAACTGACTGTACTCCACAACTCAAAGGCAGTAAAAGCAGACTCTTCTGGCCAGTGTTTCATTAAATATCTATTCCACAAAAACATCTAACCATCTAATGTACATAGACTGTTATGCTACATTCTCAAGAAAATATCTAACCATCTAATGTACATAGACTGTTATGCTACATTCTCAAGAAAATAGACAGGTTGGGTAGTAGCTAGCATAAGGCATGATCTGAGCCAATTCATACCAGTAAGAAAAACATGGGAACAATACTAGATTGATTTTTTTTTTTGCTTTCAGTATTCTATTTTCCCCAGTTATATGTAAAAAAACAATTTTAACATTCATTTTAAAAATTCTTGTTTTAGATTCTCTCTCTTCCTCACATCCTCCCACCACCAAAAATGCAAGCAATTCAATATAAGCTATACACACACACAAAGTCATGCAAAACATTAACATAATAGTCAAAATGTTAATTTTGAGGCAGAATGGAATAGTGGACAAAGGACTGAACTTGAAATCCAGAAGACTTGAGTATAAATTTTGCTTCAAATACCTACGAGCTGGGAAAGTCTTCCTGGGAAAGTCATTCTACCTCTCTGAGACTAAAGCCGTCTCAAAGTTTTATTTTTTTAAGTTATAGATCAATCACAATTAATGTGTATCCTTGATATATTGCTATATTATAATACTAATAATAATAATTAGCAAATATATTATATGTTAAAGTTTGAAAATGATTTACAATTCTATTACATTTGATCCTCAAAACAATTCTATAAGATAGGTGCTAGTTGTTATCTCTATTTTAGAGATAAGGAAGTAGCAGCTAAGGGGTGTTTCATGATTTGTGCAAGGTCATACATATAATAAGTGTCTGAGGCAGAATTTGAACTCAAGACTTCCTGATTCCAAGTCTAACATTCTATCCAATGCATGATCTAGCTATCTATTACAAGTTAAGAATAGTAGAAAGTAACAAAAAATAGGAATGTATGATGTCTGAAGGGAACACATTTGACTAGAAGACTAGGAAAAGCTTCATATAAAAAGCAGCAATGCCCTGAACCTTACAGGAGGGATAGAGTATCCTAAGAGATGGAGGAATTCTATTCTAAGTTTGTTTACATGGTGGAGAAAGGAGATCACAAATTTGCAAAGTCTCTTTATGGCAGCTCAGGGCAGAGCCAGCCCTCTGCCATTCCTGTATCTATGATGAGGTTTCTGGTACCGTGCTACAAACTGTCCAGTGCTTTAGACCTAAAATAAAGAGTTTGAATAACAATTAATTTGTTAAAAGGCCAGCAATCCTTGACTTGTTGAGTCGTTTTGGTTGTATATATCTCTCTGTGATTTCCCTCTTTGAGGTTTTCTTAGCAAAGGCACTAGTGTAATTTGCCATTTCCTTCTGCAGCTCATTTTACAGATGAAGAAATTGAAGCAAATAGAGTGAAGTGACTTGCTCAGGGTCATACAGCTAGGAAGTATCTAAGATCAAATTTGAACTCAGGAAGATGAATCTTCCCAACTTCAAGCCCAAAATTTGATCCACTACAGCACCACCTAGCTGTCATTCATGAATACACTTTTTCTACTCTTTATAGGGCAAAAATTTCATGGGGAGATAAAAATACCTCTCCCCAGAAATTAATCTGATATTTGAGAGGACATTGTTGATCTGACATACCATTAGTGTAACTTGTTCTTTGACCTTTCCTTCCCAGCAGCATTTTCCCTGACAAAATATAAGCACTCATTTTCTCACTCAATCTCCCCCTAGGACCAATGAAATACACCTATAAGCCTGTTTGTCAACATTAGAGCTGAAGCTTATGGCAATGATTTGGAACAAAACTCACCAGCTCAAATGTGGCCTGAAATGTGGAGGTCTCATTAGCACAACAATAACTAAACAGAAAACCACAACATCCCCCAAAGAATCATGTTTGAAACAATTAACTGAAGAGTTCAAGGAGAAACAAATTTTGACCATTTATTAGTCACTTTTATTTCCTTCACATTAAAACTCAATTCTTGACAATCTCTAGCTGGTGCAATCCTTCTTAATCACCTTTTTCACACATACCTCTACTATTTAATAAACTAGGATTGTTAATGATCATTTTAAATTAAATAAAAAATAAGACTATTTTGGGAAAACAATCTAGCATAAGGGTTATTGGTCACCAATCCCCCATCCCTTACCTATATCCTCATAACACAGAAAAGGCATTTCATTTTTGCTTTGTTACCAAACCACTGTGTAAAGAAATGCCTAGCATAAGTTTTGAGTCTTATGAAATCTGGGACTCATTAGTCCTCATTTTTATTTTTTTTTATTCAATAACAAATGATTTTCAAGAAATTCTTTTATCTACTTTTGATTTCATTTATTCTCATTACTTGAAGAATCAACATAGTCAAATGGTTTACAAATCTAACTTTCCAGGCTCTCCCCTGAATTTTTATGTAAAATTTCCAACTGCCTACTGGACATTTTTCTACCTGGAAGTCTTCCTAGTGTATTCAAATTCAACATGCACAAATCAGAAATTACCATATTCTCTCTCTCCTAGATTGTTTGTTTCTATTGATTACATAGTCTCCCCCCATTTTTAGGACTTCACAGTCTTCGTTAGTTCTTTCCTTTTCCTCATAACTCCCAAATCCAAACATGCAAATACCACTGATCCTAACTTCACAGTATTTTTGGTACCTATCTTTTCCTCTTCTTTAGCAGTGGTTGAGTTCAGCCAGAAGATGCAGTTGATAAAGTGCCAAGCCTGGAGTCAAGAAGATCTAGTACAAATACAGCCTCAGACTCTTACTAGCTGTGTGACCTTAGGCAAGTCATTTAACCTTTATTTGCCTCAATTGCTTCATCTGTAAAATTGGAATAATAATTGCACCTACAAGGATCAAAGGAGACAATATCTGTAAAGTATTTCTCACAACACTTGGCATATATTAAGGGCTATATAAATGTTAGCTGCTGTTATTGGTCAGCCCTCATCACACTTCGATTTGAACTACTGTTTCCCAATGGTCTCTCTATATTAATTTTTTCTTCACTCCTATCCAGACTTCATATAGCTGACAAAATAAACTTCCTAACCATTTGGGAGGATGTAGACTAGAGTCTCATAGAATGACAAGCATGGGTGGATATTTCTAGATCAATGTCATCATAGATCTATCGGAGCACTTGAATTTCAGGAGAGGGATGGAGGGACACTGAAGGAATGGAAGGAAGGAAGGAAGGAAGGAAGGAAGGAAGGAAGGAAGGAAGGAAGGAAGGAAGGAAGGAAGGAAGGAAGGAAGGAAGGAAGGAAGGAAGGAAGGAAGGAAGGAAGAAAGGAAGGAAGGAAGGAAGGAAGGAAGGAAGGAAGAAAGGAAAGAAAGGAAAAAAAAGGAAGGAAGGAAGGAAGGAAGGAAGGAAGGAAGGAAGGAAGGAAGGAAGGAAGGAAGGAAGGAAGGAAGGAAGGAAGGAAGGAAGGAAGGAAGGAAGGAAGGAAGGAAAGAAGGAAGGAAGGTAGGAAGGAAGAAAGGGGAAGGGAATAAAAAAAGAAGAAAGCATTTATTAAGTATCTACTATTTCCAAAAACTGTGTTGAATATCTTACAAATATTATCTCACTTGATCTTATAGAAAACATGAGAGGTGGGTATTAGTATTACTCCCATTTTACAGTTGAGAAAACTGAGGCAAACAGTGGTTAAATGGCTAATGCAATATTTGAATTCAGGTCTTCCTCAGGTCTATCCACTGTATAGTTTCCTATACAAGGAAACTTGTATTATATAAGAAAACTTATTATTATTATTATTATTATTATTATTATTATTATTATTATTATTATTATATTGTATTATATAAGGAAACTTAGCTTCCTATATAGCATGATAAGGATAAATCTGGATGGAAAATGTGAATATGACATTAAAATAAAAGGTATTAATGACACTTTTAAAAATTAAAACATACCTTTCCTAATGCATATCAAACCATATTACTTCCTTCCTGAAAACCTTTAGTGGCTCCTCATTATCTATAAAATACAAATCCCTTCATCTGGCATTTAAGGCTTTTGACAACCTGCTTCCAAAATACCTTTCCAGTTTCATTACACATTATTTCTTTTCAGGTACTCTATATTCCAATCAAAATATAATGCTAGCTCTTTCACAATCTTACTGTGCCCTTTTACACCCCAATGTGCTCACACAAGCTTTTCCCCACATCTGATAAGTGCTTTCTCTCCCCAGCTCTGCCCGATAAAATTCTTTGAATCATATAAGGCACAGAGCTAGGTCCCAATTAGTGCAAATCATAAAGCCTCTGGAGTGGTCACATTATTCCAATTTGCACTTCATATTTCCATTGGGTCATAAACAAAGGCCACATTTTTACACAATCATAACTTCAAATAGTGTGAATTTGGAAATATGTGATCATTCTGGGTGATTTAATATTCCCATTAATAGGGACTGAGTTGTGTCAACTTTTGCATGAAACCTTTCCCTATACTTAAGTTGAGAGCAACGTCTTTCATCTTTACTCATTATTTTCTTATTGTTTCTTATGTGTTTGGCCAAATCACATTCTATCAAACTATCTGATGTTCAGTCATGTCCAACTCTTCCTAACTAATCCCATTAGCATTTCTTTGGCAAAGATATTGGAACAGTTTGCTATTTCCTTCTCCATCTCATTTTATAAATGAATAACTGTGGCAAACAGTTAAGGGTTAAGTGACTTGCCCAGAGCCACACAATTAAAAAGAGTCTCAAACCAGACTGACTACTCCAGGCCTGACACTCTATATACTCTGCATCACCCAGAGACCCCAGACCACTAAGTAAATTAAAGGCTCTTTGAGGACAAGGGACTACCTTTTATTGATTGTATCTTTGCTATATCTCATTGAAAACACTGAATGAATACCTGATAAGATCTGAATTTGAATTTAGTAATGTGATTTGGGAATGTGAATTAGGCCAAATTTCAAAATTATTAACTTATACATATGGAATTCTTTGTCTTTGTCTAAGGAATAGAGTATTTGATTATGACTCCACAGCCCTCTTAAGCCTTTATACTGTTATGCCTTAATCAAGGGGGAAAAAATCTAAAACCAGAATTTATAATTGTTCATTAAAAGTAATCCTTAGAAATAACAAGCTGAACCCAAATTAATTTCTGAAGTAAGTATATTATTGCTTTTCTGTAAGCATGGCAGTGCTTAGAGAAGGAAAAAAACTACCAGTAAGTAAATGAACTTAAATTGCATTCCTTCATAATTTAAAACAAAATAAGAAAGAAATGTATTAGAGAAGGAAGAGAATTAACCTTGGTTTTTTAAGTCTTATGGAAGGAAAGAAGTCATAATTTCCCTATATCTACCCAATGTTACAGTTTTGAGAACATCATAATATTCCAGTTTTCCAACTCATTTTCAGCCCTAGATATAGCATAGTAAGGAGTGCTATTTGACTTGTTAAGGAAAAAAAATTTGATCATCTTTTATCATTTCTATACCATGCAATTCTTTATCTGAACCTTCCAAAGCATAAGAAAAATAATGGAAATGCCTACAAGGGTATATGAAATCAGGAATTTGGGGGAGGATAAAAGGGTACAGTAGCCCAAAGCTTTTCAGATAATGAAGGGAAAGTAACAAGCTGATATAAGTATTAGCTTTTTTTATTTGAAGGAATAGTAATAATTTCCCAAATAAAACATATTGAATCTTAACACTCTCTTTCACTGTCATTCTAAAACATACCAACTCTCCCTTTCTAGTTATCACCTGGTCCTTGTTTTCACTAAACAAATTTGACCATGGTAATTAATGTTTTTGAAAAAAGTGTCACAATGAACAAGTGATTAACACTTGAAGAAAACACTAAGAAAATATGAGAAGGTGTTTTAAAAGTCAGTGTAGGGTTTTGTTTTTGTTTTTAAACAGGTAGTCATATGCAATCTGAGTTAACAACTGATATTTGCCTCAATAGAGTAGAGGGCAAAGAGCATAGCTAAAAGGAAAAACATGCATTGGCAAGGTGTTTTCTAGCTCTCCTTGAAAGTCATGGAGATTACCTGATCGACTGGAACCTCAACTTGAGTGTCTTCATCTTCTTGTACTTCTGCAGCCCCCTCCATTTCAGATCTTTCTGTTCCGGCTTTGAAAATGCCTTCATCTACAAAGGAAAAAAAGAAGAAAAAAAAAAAATCGATTAGGACGAGAAAGGAAAGTCCAATTCTGACATCGTGTGGCTTTTTCCTAGAACTACAGCCAAAATCTTATTTAGGGGCGGAGCAGGGTGTGGATGTATTCTTAATAGGCACTTGTATTACATTTAACCAAAGAAGGCTATTATTGATGATGTTTTGCTTTCTACCAAATGTGTACATTTTCACAAAATATAGAAATGGGAGATTCTAGGTCTACCGGAGAAAGCTCCTGACTTTAGTTCTGATTAATACCACCCTCCCCCTCTCTCCCATCCATGAAATAGAAATGATGCTTGGCAGGAAAAGGGGGAGTGGGAGTGAGGGAAGCAAGAAACCTTTCATTTCAAGCACATCTGTGATTAAAAATCCTAATTTCCAAGAGAAAATGAACACTTAATATTAATATTGATATTCAATTTATATAAGACAATTTAAATTTTCTAATTTGAAGTCAATATGTCCTACAGGTTACAGATTCATAATTCCTTTCACACCCCACATAAGTCATAATCGAGCCTGTATTTTTACAGATCTCCCTGTGCGTTTCCAGTAATACATACTACTACTTAATTGACTTCACTGCAAGGAAAATAAATTGATTTTGTTCACCTTGCTCTATTTTTTCTGAACAAAAGAGGATTCAGCTGCTTGCAATACCTGAAAATAGTCCTTAATTCTCCCTTTCAGCTTTCTCTTCTCTGGGCTAAATAATCAAAGAATCACAAATCTGTTACTTAGTCCAGTTCCCATCCTCTGAATAGGTGAAGATCTAAACCCTTTTTCAAGATGTGATTTTCCCCCCTTCAGTAGTAAATCGTAATGTTGATTCACTATCACAGTCAAGAAATGTTTTCTTTCATGTAGCTTAATTATCTCTTGCTGAAATTTAAACTCATTTCCACTGTTTTGATCTTCATAATCCTTCACATACTTAGAACATCATATATAGTCATCCTTTTCCATGCTTCTATTATCTAGGCTGTTTAAAAACTATTTCCAGTTCTTTATTATTCCTATCATATCTATTTTTCCTATTTCAATCAATTATTTTTTTACTATTCTTCACTGGACTCTTTCTAATTTTCCCATGTCTTTTTAAAAACAACCCATCATATGTAATTTACCTGTAATCCCTATCTCTCTCTCTCTACCTTAAACTTACTTCTTATTACTTACTTATTAATGGAAACAGCATTTGTACTGGGGTAAAGGGACCCAGCTATGTTAACATGCTACCCATGTGATCTTGATCAAGTCATATTTTTTGTCTGAGTCTAGGTTTCCATATCTGTAAAATGAATGGACTGGACTATATGTGACCACTACAGCCCCTTTTCCAACCCTATGATCCTATGATTCCATGGATCCTTCTATTACCCAGTCATCAGAATTGATATCTGGAATTCAGAGAGTCCTTTGTTTGTACCTTTCCTGGAAAAGTATTATAATCTGCTTTGTGTTATAATGATCTATGAGAATGTCATATATCCCTATCTACTAAATTTAAGTTCCCTGAGGACTGCAAGCTCCAAGACTGTATCTGATTTGTTGTGTATCTTCCCTGGTGTTTTGTACAGAGTAGAAAATTGATAAATGAGCATTTATTAATGCTCATTATATGGAGTTGAATTCTCTATTATCCACATAGAATTACCTGTTTTGAGCATTTTCTATGCAAATTTGTAATCCCAGGATGTTTGTTTCTACCACCCAGCATGTTTCTCAGCTATTTCCCCCTACTATTAATTGTTATGTGTTTAACACAAAGACATTTTTATATTAAGCTTTACTTAGACTGTGTAATTTTGGTATGTATGCTACATATACAGATATACATAATTTATTACAGAAAAAGTAAATATTCTACACTTATTTTAAAAAATTCTCTTCTACTTTGGATCATTTCCACCAACTACTCCCTTCTAAATCAAAGGCAGCCTATATTTTACTATGGATATGAAAGATGCTTTGTATATCAGACTTTCTGCCTGGATCTTTTCATGTCATAATACTGCTAATATACTGAAGACTTTCAATCCAATACGCAGATGTAGTCAAAAATACCAACAAATTGCTAAGTATAAGTATAAGCAGAGAAACTTTTTAGTAAAATCAAAACAGAGTGCATAATATTACTTTCACACAGACATGTCTGGAATGTGTAAAGTTCTTGTCTCTAAATTTTAGTAAAGGGAAAGTGCAACTCAAAAGTGTTTGAATCTCTATCAAGACATTGTAATTTTGCCAATCAGAAAGTAATATTAAGAGGTATGATCAACAAGATAGAAAAGTGAGTAAGATTTCTTCTCTCACCAAACTCTGGAATATAAGAGGCTGCCCCCTTTGAAGTCTATACAGAGTGATTTTAGAATCAACAAAAGGAAACATTATTTTGCACAATAATTAAAAACATATGAATTTATTGTTCTAAGAGATGGTACAGAAGAAAAACAATTAAATTCAAGAAATTCTTAAAGTTATCATTGATAAATCCATAATAGCTTATAGTCCTAATCTTCTGAAAGCAATCATACTTTTCCACCAAAATGTTCCTTAGAGATAATATCAAAGATATAAAATTCTAAGAGATGGCCTAGTATAATAGATCAATTGCTGGGCTGAGAATAAGACACTGGTTCAACTCCCACCTCTAACACTAACTGGGTGTGTTACTACGGATAAGTTAAAGCTTCTTTGAACTTCAGTACCCTCATTTCTAAAATAAGGATAATAGCACCTCACAAAGTTGTTATATGTTATATAACACATTATGACCACAGCTATTATCATAAATTTAGAGCTGGAATAACCATAGAGGCCATAGTTTCAATTCCATTTTACAAATGAGGAAACAGACCCAGAGAGATTATTAAGTACTTTTCTTAGGGTCACACAAGTAGCAAATGGCAGGCTTATAAGGCAAGATCCTCCTTTCAACTGCATCACAGTTCCTCTCATGACAAAGTCTGTAAAGTGATTTGAAAAATTTTAAATGACACAGAAGATCAATTGTTAATGTCACTGAACTGGACCTAATCTATCTTCCAATTCTTATATTGTTTGATGTTATGATCTATTTTTATTTCTTTATTGTAGTGTAAAGCATTTACTTCTCAAAAATATTTGCAAGGAAAATCAGAAGAAACTAAGGAAATTAAGCTATTTAAGTTCTGTATGAAATGAATATTGCTTTAACTATTTCTACAACAAAGTTATCACAATGGAAAATTAAATCAATAAGTCTGTGTAACTAACACAGAGAAGATAAAAAGAAATGAATGTTAGACAAAATTTAATGTCCGTTCATAAATTGAGATGTAGAAGTCATCTCCTATGAACCTTTGAAATAAATACAAAATAAGAACAAACAGTGACTAAGGAACAAAAAAAATCATAGACAACATGGAAATATAGTCAAGGAAAGTATAATTCAAAATAAAATGCAAAGGAGATGGCCAGCTTTTAGGAGATAATAACAAAAAAAGATATTTTTAAAAATTTGTCTATTTTAAAATAGAAATCTGTTGAGTACTGCTAACATATAAATATCAAGTTACCTCTCAGCCACCTGTGATATATCAGAGACTAAAAATAACATTCTGGGAAGCAAATAATCTAAAATAGTCACTATTTTAGTTTTGAATATATTAGTAGCAACTTTACCTTCCTCACTACTTTTCCCAACTATATAAATTTTGGAGAAGACATCCCAGAATAATGCCTATAGGTGAAAGCCTTCTAGAGATCTAGAATAAATGAATATAATAGGGAATTTTAATTAACCCTCAACTCTGGAAAACCTAATTTAAGTTCAATTTCTGCCATAAAGTGGCTTTTGTGACCTTGGGCAAATATTTTAACCTCTCAGTTTTCCATTCAACCCTCTAAGTCTAGAAAGTAGAGAGCAGGCACTGAACTGTATTATTAAAGGGAATTTCTTCACCAGGATTTCCTTCACCAATAAAATCGTAAGAGAAGTCAAATATTAAAAAAGAAAAGAAAAGAAAAGAAAAATGTTTAGGGGAGGACGGAGTCTATTAAGATGGTAATATTAAATAGATTTTATTTTAATTAACAGGATGATTTTTATTATTAACTATTAGGCATGTACTATGTACAAAGCATTCTGCTAAATGTCATGAAAAATACAAGCATCAAGTACTTGGGAATCCTTAAAATTTCAAAGTTTTCCAAATTAGTAAGACACAAATTAATAAGAAACAAAGAAAAGATTGCTAGATACAAGAACTCTTTATAACGGTATCATCTGACTCTCATTCATGTCCATATTCTACAGGGTTGTATATAATATGACTTGAGAAGGGAATTGGGTGGATCCATTGGGGCACTCAGGCTATTCATAAGCCATTTATTTCTTAGTCTTACTACCCAACTGTGTCTATTTTTTCTCTCTAATATCATTTATGATTTATACTACTGCTCAAGTATAATTCTTTTTAACAAGAGATTCTAGTCTGTTCATATCCACCTCTCACTACCTCCCCTATTTCCTTCTGGATGCAGTATTCCACAATATTCCAAATTGCTTCATTGTGCTACTGGGGCTGTAGTTTTAAGGTCTTCACTGCCCCTTTGTGGCAACCTTGGTGCCTGTGGCCATAGTGTGCTTGGCCATCTCCCTGGACAGCAGCTGGCACCCGGCTGTCTGAATTTTGCATGATGTGATGACAGAGTGTTTGGTGGAATGCAACAAGTCAGATATCTTTCTGCCAGGGATGCACTCTTTAAGTGGTGAATGATGTCCATCATCTTAGAACGAGATGCCCTCATCTGCTGACCAACTTCAACACCTTGTCCACAGTCTTTTGGAGCAATCTTCTTGAGGTTCTTTCTTGGTGCCTTGGTCACAGACTTTTGGGAGCCCTTCTTTAGTTCAAGGTATTGTGCATGTCCTATTTATCTCAGTAGATCATAAACTCCTTAAAGGTGAAGATCATATCATCTACTTATTGTAGCCTTAGAGCCTAACACAAAAAAAATGTATCAACAATACTGACCTAAATAAACAAACAACAATTAAACCATCACATGCAAAATATCAACTGAATGGTGTAGAAAACAGGAGTTATATTTGCTATGCAACCTTGGTATATATATTTTCCCCAAACTATTCCAAGTCCATGCAAGATATTTTGTTACTCTTCAAAAGTAAATCAAGATATAAAACAAAGAGAATAAAAATTCTATCCATTATTTGCCTAAAAATGTTTAGCACAATGAAAGGAATTTATTCTATTTCTTTGAATGCCACCAGAGAAAAGTAAATGAAAATTGTTCTAAATTGTTCAAAAACAAAAGACTGAAAATTTAGAGCATTGGCTTGAATAATAAAGAATAACATTTCACCAGTAGTTGTATTCATACAAACATTTAGAAAACATACCATTTCGTTCCACCATTAAAGCTATTTTAAATTTGTCCAACAAACGGCAAATTTTGCTCATAATGGCAAACAATGTAATAATAAGGTCAATTAGATGAGAAGACAGAGAAATCAAGGACCTCAGTGCATCTTGCTTAATAAAACACTTATTATTAATGTATATTATCTAAGGACTATATAATTTAGAAAATAATCCTGTTCTAATAATCCTGATTAGAACCCCTGACTCTAGTCAAGGCTTGTAATATACACAATAAAAGAAGGAAAGGAGGATCCGCTGAAAGGATCATGTTCTTAAGATTCTTTGATCCTGCTAGATAACCATATTATACCCAGAGCTGTGCTGAGCAATGTTTAACAACCAGCTCTCCAAAAATAAACCATGATGCATTTTTAAACTGAATCTCTGTTATTAATTTTTTCATTATTTTTTAAAGTCTAGATAGACAACAAAACAATAAATTTAACATGATTTATAGCATTTAATGATTATTTATGAGGTGTAAATAAATGTTCACAGTGAAAATTTAACAAGCTAGTTCAAGCATACCTTATGTAGCCTACCAAACTCAGTGATATTAAATAACTACAGCAAACTGAGGCAACTCGATGTGTACAGAATATTATGAACAACTAATCATATCTATGTGACTTTTTCTGCAAAATTCCAGGGAACTAAGTTTCTAAGTAGATCTATTCTCATAAGAGCATTTAGCACTGACAAGTATAGCCAAATAGATGGTGCTCTTCTACTGCAAAAATTAGGTTAACAATGGAGAAACAAGGATTGGCCATGGTCCCTTGACATACATATGCCATAAAAGCATTGACCAGGTGCTTGGAAAGACCTAAGAGTCTATATTGTCCAGCTCTCTTATTTTACAAATGAAAAAACTAAAGTCCAGCAAGTTATTTTTTTTTCAAAATAATACAAATAATAAATATGAGAGCCATATTTGGGACTCAAGATTTCTGAATTCAGAGCTGTTGCTCTTTGCAGTGCACCCTGAATAGAAATTTGTTGAAAAGTGGATGATGCCTAACTCTTTATAAAGTTCTATAATTATCAAATTGAATATGATTGTTAAATAACAAGTAATAGAGTGAAAAGAGAAAAAGAGAGGGAGGGAGGGACAAAGAGAGAAGATAATCATACCTTTTAAACCCTGAATTCAGTCAATTATATAGAGACTATACAAATTTAGTTCTGAGCTTTTTTCCCCTACAGATCATGAATTGATTTCTCAATGTATAATAGATAGAAAATATCAAATACTCTAGCAAAATAAAAATACTTTTGATTATTGTTCAGTGATCTCCATCATCAATTTTATTACTTAGATTGAAGAAGTGTTGTAGATACAGGAAATCCACAACATGAACATAGCATTGTACCTAGTTCATAATATATGTGGTCCATTTCCTCTACAGGAAAATGAAATCAGAATATATGTATTTTAACCATTCTGTAACCAGAACTAAAATGGATGCATTTTCTGTTCTTAATGCATCAGTATTTCATTTCATTGGAACTAAAATACTTTTGTATATTCACACAAATGAGAAAACATACTAGTCAACAAAAGATGCATCCAAGTTATTGATAAAAATAAAAATTTTAATATTTAGGCTCAGGACTTAATAGCTTATAGAATATAATTTTATCCAAAAATAGTAAAATTATTTGAAGCAAAATGGCAATATGTATATAGTATTTTAATCTCTTATATCTGAAATTGACTGAAGCTTGACAGTGGAGGGAAAAAAATTTTCTGTCATGATGATCTGTCCTGAACACTTTATGGAAATCTAAAACATTTATTAACTGTGATCTGTATAAGTAAGAAAGAAAGCTAATGTGACAATAAACATTTTAATGTGATTTACTACTGAGGTTACATCTCATAAAAAGCTCAATTTAATTTAAAAAAGAAAATATTTTAAAAATATAGCTCATTAAGCCTAATAGATTATTGAGAAAAATGAAGAGACCCAAGGAGTTTATGTTTTGCCGTAAATAAGATGATTGTCCAAGAAGAAAAAATATTATAGACTATATGGTTATGGAAAGTCCATATACAAGGCAAATCATCTTGTTCCACTGCAGTCATTCTGTGTGTCACATCTGTCACCAGAGAGAATTAAAATTGGTATGAAGTAGATATAAAAATGAATTTTATTAGCTTAATGTTAATGTGATCTACACATCCTTATTTGAAAATATATTAAATTCCTAATATCATTCTTCATGGAAATAGATTGTTGTCATCATAATATCTCATTGACAATTGAAGAAAGCATTCTAGAAGACCTGACCTTTTATAAAGCAGTCTTCTCAACTAATACGGAATTTAACAAATGCCAGAGTAAAAGAAGCAGGTGAGTTGCCATATAATAAATACTTCATTAGAAAGGAATATTGGTCAACTCTGATCTTTGCTATAACTTATGCAAATATTCTTACCCAATGATTAAAATATTATTCATATGGAGAGTAGACACCAAACTATTAAACAGCAGTGAGTTTCCTATGAATGTTATTAATTTAATACTATGATAAAAACTAAATGGGTTTTTTAATCACTAATCTACATTTAATTGTGTTCTCTGATAGTCAAATGGGAACATTTTATAAATTTAGAAACATCAATAGTCTATAATTCTCTATTTCTATTATTCCAAAGCCATTTTCTCATTACATTTTAAAGGCTTTTTTTTTCTCTACATACATGTGTTTGGCTTTTTTCTACCACATTCTTCCTTTTTCATGTTATATTACACATAACACTTCCAGTATGCCAAAATACACATCTTCAAGTCTGAAGGACTTGATGGATGAGTCCATCCTTTACTTCTCACCCTCTCTCAATACCCATATAAAATGAGTTGCCAACTCTTACCAATTCAACCTCTGCAACATTTCTCACATCCACTTCCTTTCTCCTCAACTCATATTCAATCACCTAGTTCAGGCTCTCATCATTTCTTAGCTAGACTATTATAATGCCCTCCTCTCTTCTCCCTGCCTCAATGTTTTCTACTTTATAATCCATGCTCCTCTCAGATGCTAAGCTGATGTTCCTAAAGTCCAAACGTAATTATCACAATATAATGCTTAAAAAGTAAGAAAAACCAACTCTAATGACTCCTTACTGGCTCTAGGATAAAATACAAAATTATTTTAAAGACCTTTTCAGCTCTTTAAAGACCTTTTCTTTAAAGATTTAATTTAAAGATCTTTATAATTTGGCTTCAGCCAGTTTTTCCAGACTTTATATATTACGTCCCCTTCTAATTCATGTTCTAAATAAACTGGCTTACTCAGTTGTTCATCATAAGTAATACTACTCATCCCTCTTCTCATTATTTTTGCAGCCTTTTAGAATCCCTTTTTGTTGTTTTTCAGTCATTTCAGTCATGCTCTAGTCTTCTTGACCCATTTGGTACTTTCTTGGCAAACTGGAATAGTTTGTCATTTCCTTCTCCCTCATCCAGTTCAATTGCTATCTTCTCAAATTGGACTTTCCCAATCCTTCCAACCACTAGTACATTACCTCCTCTACACCCTCATAATAAAAAAATCTCAGGTATTTATTTTGAATATATTTTTCAGAGGCTTCTCTATGTATATGTCACTTCCCTATAAGTTGTTTGATGTCAGGGAAACTGTTTTAGTTTGCGCCTTTGTATTCCTTGAGCTTGGTCAAGTTCACAAATCGAAGAAATGCTCCATGATTAACTGAAAAGCTCTCTAACTGTAGACTTCAGATGGGAAAAAATGAAGCTCCAAATTATTGTCTGCTAATAAACATAATTGATTGTTAACTCTTCCTGAATGACTCTGAACTGATGTCCATAATATGTCAGACCATTATCCTTCATTTATCTTTTCTTTAAATGGGCATAATGATATTTCACAAATGTAATTATTAGATAAAACTAAAATGTCATGAATTGTCTCAGGTTCTACAGGTCCATTTTTTTTTCTTCTACTCTGTTTTCCATTTTATGTTTCTTCATATGTGCAAAAGTCAGATTCTTACTAAAACTACCAGAATTCAAAGGCTAGGTGAAATACACATTGATAATGAATACACCACTCATTACTTTTCATGATTCTTTTTATATAGTTTGTTTGCAACTCCACTTCTCTGGTGATACCATTGCTAGAGACTATGGGCTAAAATGTGTGAAGACTAAAAAAAAAATCATGTTTAAGGGGAATCTGCCTGTGCTAACCAACAGCAACACCTTTATACTGGCATACATAATTATAAAAAATTACTTTGCATTGTCATTTTACTGTAATTGATTGACTGAATGTTTCTACTTTCCATCCAGATATTCTGGAGCTGGCATGAAAATAGCCTAAGAATTATGGATCCTGATTTCAATTCTGAGCGTGCCAACTTATTAATGTGACAAGGCCCAGACTTGGCTGCAATTATGGAAATAAAGATAGCATTAGACATCAAATGAAACTCACATTAAATACAAGCAATATAGGCAATACCTTGTTACGGTTAATGGACAGGGCTTTTGTTTCTTTTAATCATCTGTAAATAACAAGAATCCTGATGGTCTGTCACTGGGCCTCACCAAGAGTAAGCAGTAAGAAGCAACTCACTGAGGTAAATTGAAAGTATACAGTTAAATTAGCTCATTTACAACCATTTATTTTATCATTTGATCTAGATACCGAAATTCTGTTGTTACTGCATGTGTTTTTTGTTTGTTTCTTTTGCTTTGTCAACATATTTAAATGTTTTTGTGTATCAATGGATAAATGGATAAAAAAATTAAACCTTTCCCCCCAAAAAATCATTGTAGAATTAAAGAAAAATTAGATTCAGTCACAAACTCCACCTTTTTTAATGAAGACTTTCCTGATCTCTTCTTCCTCAAATTTGCCTCATGCACTTCATCTAGCTTTTATTTTTGACCCTATGAAATTCTATCTAATAGAGTAAATGCCTGACCACACAAAAAAATCAGCAAAATTCATGATGAAGTTTCATTTAAATGTTTATTTCTGATAATAATTATTTATTACTTTAAATAAGGAGATTTTTGCAAATATTAATTGTGGAAACCAGTGTTTTGGCCTGAGTTCCCAAAATGAATCACAGAATCTCAGTTTGTAGGAACATCAAAGTATTTTTTAGTTTAGCTCATTCTAAGGGCAAGAATCCTTCTAGAACATACCTGTGACAACCCAGAATCAAATATAAAATCCTGTTTGGAACTTAAAGCCCTTCCTGTCTTTCCATTTTCCTCCAAGGACTCAATAATCCAGCTACTCTGACTTAATTATTGTCCATATATAACACTTCATATCTCCCACTTTCCACGCTTTTGTACTGGTTATCACCCTTACCTGAAATGCTCTCTATTCTTAATGTTCTCTATTCTTAGTTCTATCTTCTAGCTTTCTTTCAAGATGCAGCACAAATCCCACCTTCTGGGAATATCTTTCCTAGTCTTCACAGGATATTAGTCCCTTCCCTCCAAGATTATCTTCCAGTTACACTATATGTACCTATAATATACATTTATTTACATGTTATCTCTCCTGGGCTGGACAAAATGCTTAGCATTTAATAGAATATGTTCTTGCTTTTTGGCTAATAAACTAACATATTTCTCCCGTTCTGAATTGCTGCCATTTCCTTAACCACGTATTTACTTCCCCAATGGAAATTTTTCCTTCTGAAAGCTTTGGACCAGGAGCAGATAGTGATAGTGATAACACCTCAGAATGCCTAAGATCTTTAATGTTTTGCTGAAGACTTCATAATCTGGGACAGTACTAAAGTCAAGGACCTCATAATCCTTAGCACTGTTTTTAGAGTTCTTCTCTCAGAATTCATTATTTTCATGTTAATGAACAGTTGTCTAAGACTTTCAATATAAATATATTATAGAGTTAATGCTCATGATTATAAAGTGTGGACATAATTTGGGGGTAAAGCATGTACAATATACCTCAACCAAAAGGAATAAAGAAAGTATATTTACTGAGTTTATATCTAATGCAATATGCCCATTTTGTTGATTGAGCAAAATTGTGTTTCAGAATTATTTAGAATTTCACATTTGTCTAGTCATAATGAAAAAGAAATGGTTGATGTTGTTCAAGTTCAGCGAGTGATTAAAGATATCAAAGTTCAACACGTGGGTGAGAATATTATCTTAAAATTAAATAGTAGGGGCAGCTAGGTGGCATAGCGGATAGAACACCAGCCCTTAAGTCAGGGGGACCCAGGTTCAAATTTGATCTCAGACACTTAACACTTCCTAGCTGTCTGACCCTGGGCAAATCACTTAACCCCCAATTGCCCCAGCAAAAAAAAAAATTAAATAGTAGAAGAAAAATTTACAAATGGGTAAATGTTTCATGCTACCAAAAAGGTCCTATTCTCATGCCTCATTTTGACATGGAAGTGATGTTGAGTTCACCAAAAAAAAAAAAAAAAAAAAAAAAAAAAAAAAACTGGCCAGTGAAACACACTCTTGAAGATTTTAACAAACTAAAAAGACTTTAAACATGTTCTGGTTGACAAGTTATTATGTCTGTCATTTAAGGACCAACCCAAGTATGGGGAGGCTCAACACTAACAACTTGGTCACCAGATGAGGAATTCTTTGACATTGAAGCTCATCAAACAAAGAAAAATAGAAAATATGTCCAATTAATTCTCCGCAGTTCCTTCAACTTTTGCAGTGAATGTAGTGGAGGACCAGAATAAGGATCTAAGGGAATTAGCAAGAATATCATTTTTGTCACATCTATAAACATAAATTTAACTGATCAAACTCTCAATGGGAGATTTTTGTCAATAATAATCTAAAACACAATCTTGATCTTTTCACTAAAGTTGAAATTAAAAGATATAAAAGTTCCCATTAAGTGGAAGAATTACTCACAGTTTCTATTCAAAGAAGTAAATAAAGAAATTGATGAAACTGGTTTCATTATACCACCAAGAGCAAGATGGTTACCTGGGCATGTTATTTTGTGATGCTCATGAAGAAGATAAGGAGAAAAGAATACCATCTTAAATAGTTATGCACAGATGCCCATTGCAAAGGATGAAGAAAGAGATAAAGAGAATGAGAGGAGAAAGTAGATGCAAGGGGTTCAAGGGAAACAGCACAAGCTTAGAGTTTTTGCACAAAACAATAGTAGTGTGTTCAAAGGAAGTAATTTGTTTCAGACAATTAGTTTTGTCAAGTGCACTGGAAAGCAAGCATATATATCTCTCTCCCTCCCTCTATCCAATCCATTGCCAAGGCCTATTGACTTTATCTTCATAACAGCTCTTAGGAATATTCCTTTCTCTCTTTAACGATGTGATCACCTTAGTCAAGGCTTTCATCGCTTCATACTCATGGTCATTCAGCTAATTCAACTGTATATTTCTATTTCTATTTCCCTTTTCCAACGTTCAGCACTCTACTCCCTACAGCATAAAGGTTCACATTTTTTTTATAATAGTTTTTATTTACCAGATATATTCATGGGTAATTTTACAACACTGACAATTGCCAAACCTTTTGTTCTAATTTTTCCCCTCCTTCCCCCACCCAGATGGCACGTTGACCAATACATGTTAAATATGTTAAAGGATAAATTAAATACAATATATGTATACATGTCCATACAGTTGTTTTGCTGTACAAAAAGAATCGGACTTTGAAATAGTGAACAATTAGCCTGTGAAGGAAATAAAAAATGCAGGAGGACAAAAAAAGAGGGATTGGAAATTGTATGTAGCAGGGCATAGTCATCTCCCAGAGTTCTTTTGCTGGGTGTAGCTGGTTCAGTTCATTACTGCTCTATTGGAATTGATTTGGTTCATCTCATTGTTGAAGAGGGCCACATACATCAGAATTGATCATCATATAGTATTGTTGTTGAAGTATATAATGATCTCTTACTTCTGCTCATTTCATTCAGTATCAGTTCATGTAAGTCTCTCCAGACCTTTCTGAAATCCTCCTGATGGTCATTTCTTATAAGACAATAATATTCCCTAACATTCATATACCACAATTTATTCAGACATTCTCCAATTGATGGGTATCCACGTAGTCTCCAGTTTCTGGCCACTACAAAGAGGGCTGCCACAAACATTCTTGCACATACAGGTCCCTTTCCCTTCTTAAAGATCTCTTTGGGATATAAGCCCAGAAGTAACACTGCTGGATCATAGGTTCACATGTTTTAAAAAATGTCTGTGGTTATTTCCCCCTTATTCTATAATCCATAGCAAACTATATACACATAAGAAATGCTCAATCCATATTTGGTAGATGAAATAATATTACAAAGTAACCTCTAAGACAGTGCTAAATTCTATAATAATTAAAACGAATGGTTGTGTCATCAAAAATAATGCTATGAAATATAGCAATCTCAAGTATAAGAAAACAAAAAAGAGAAGTTGAAAGAGAAAAATTCAATTTTCTTCATACATTTGCAGTCTGGGGGCAGCTAGATGGTACAGTGGATAGAGCACCGATCCCAGAGTCAGAAGAACCTGAGTTCAAATCCAGCCTTAATCATTTAATACTTACTAGATGTGTGACCCTAGGAAAAGTCACTTAATCCCTTTGTAAAAGCAAAAACAAAAAAAAATTAAATTAAAATTGCAATCTGCATTCTCTTCATATTTTACTGAAAAAAAAAGTTGAGAACATTTGCCAAGAGCTTCCTTCTCCTCAGCTCATAACATTCTGATGCTTTTTGCTACTATAATCTCCTTCACCCATCTCACATGTTGGATGACTCTTCTTACCCATTATATATATATAACTTATCCCACATTTCATCCTGACAGCTTCAGCAGACTTCTCACTCTCTATTTTCCCTACTCCCTTCAGTTATGAATCTCTCCCTGTCTACTGACTTATTCTTTATTACCTAAAAATATGTCTATGTCTTCTCCAAGCTCAGAAATCATTACTTGATCATTCTACCCCTGCTGATTATTAGTCCCCAAAGGTCTCCTGTCTTTTGTGGCTAAACTCCCTGTGAAGTCAATTCTACAATACTGTCTCCACTTCTCCTTTTTTAATTCTCTTCTTAACTCAGTATGATTTGGCTTCTAACTTCATAACTCAAATGAAAGTGCTCTGTCCAAAGTTAAAAATGATTGTGAGCTCCTTTTTGTTATTTCTTTGTGTTCTAGGGCTTTAAACGGTATCTCGCACATAATAGGCATTTAATAAATGTTTACTAAGTTAGACATGAAGCTAAGGATGTCCAACATGGGTAAGTGATCGTTCTAAGCAAAAAAATATGGTTGACATGGTTGGTCTAAAAGTAATGGAGAGTTTGAAAACAAAACAGTAACACATATATAGAAGATCATTAGGATGTAGAATGAATAGGCAAATCAATTGAAAATAATTAGACATCTTGATTACACAACAAAATTAGTTATTTCAAATTATATTGGAGGGAAAGTGTGGTTAAAAAAAAAGAAAAAAGAATGTTTTCAACTTTCCACTAAGCAAAAACAAAAACAGATATTACAAGGTCAAGAATTTCCCTTTAAACTTTTACATGCAAGCTTCTAAGTCTTAAGAATTTTTTTTCAAGAGGAATAAAACTTTATTTTTTCCTACCTTCAGATATAGCTATTGGATGCCCTCAACATAAAGCTGATGAACCAAAAAATCTGACTGCAACTGAAATCCCAGTGGAAATAAAAATGTTAATGTGTGATATGAGTATAACATGCATTTAATATACAATATACAGGAACATTCAGAACAATTTATTCTTTTAGTTCAAAATGAAAAATAGAAGGTTTAATTTAAAGACATCAAATGGTCTTGGGATTTTAAGAAAACCTCCTAGTATTCCTTAATTATTCTTTGGTGTTATGCTCATTCTTTCCTACAAAAGATAGGAGTGAAGGATAAGGTGGGGGAAGCAACAGGAGAAAAGGGAAAGATAAACCGAACCACAGGTGATTAAAATGCATTCATAAGTCAGTAGAAAATTATTGTGAAAAAGACTGAAAATTGAAATTATTCTATAACAGAAAGCAGTGATTTTATAAAACTCTCATGAGAAGAGTCATATTAGCTATCTAAATTCACAAATTTGGTTGCTTTATATATGTGCATATATACATACATAAATATAATTTTTAATCACAGCTAAATTCTCAAGGAAAAGCTGATCTTTGTTTATTTGTGTAATATATAAACAAATTTACCAATGTTCAAATAGATAAATGGTCAAGTACATGTAGCACATTCTACCTTTTTTTTACTCAGCATCCGAAATACTTCTACCAATGAAAAGCAAATAAAAAGACTCTATAAAAATGCTCTGGAATGAAAAGGAGGTTCATAGGACCTCTAAAAGAACAATGACAGATTCTGGTATATTGGGAAATTATTCTAACAAGGTGCTTTACAAAGCACAATACATTCTGTTTTAAATATATATCTACTATATTTAAATACATCAAATTTAAGGCATTTTCAAACTAGATGACTGAACCGGATACTCCAACAATCATGCAGTAGTATCCAGTTGGCTGTTGTGCATAGTCACAATAATAAACAGCGGTTGATTTGACAACATATTCATTAGCAATGCTAACAGTGTCAGAAAAACATATACAATTATTTATGCATATTTCCTCTTATTTGAGAGAATAAATATAGACCCATCCTTTGTGTATCAGATTTTTTCCCCAGTTTCCCATTTTTCTTATTCTCCCAAGTCTCCTGCAGGCTTATGCTATTAGTGTAACTTCTGAAGAGATCTTTGAGCTTTCAGAGATGAAACACAGTGGCAATCAAATAACTGAATAAATGCATAAATAACTGATTAGGCCAAAGAGAGCACAGCGAAAGAAATTTCCACAATAAACAATTCATGTAAATGTTTTGTGCAGATGACATAGTTCCCTGGATTTATGAGCTTTCCAAAATAAGCCATAAATATCTTACATATGACTGTGCCAGCCATATTCTTTATCCTTGTCCACCTGTGGATTTGCTACCATAATTGTTACTAGAAATTATAAGATTTAAAGTAACACACATATCCTTAAAAAGATGGAATTTCCACACTGAAATGAAATTGAAAGAGTACATGGTTAAGTCTATTTGTTCAAAAAAAAAATCACTTGAGAAGATATTCATTCAATCCATTCCCTTCTTTCACTGTTCTGAAATCGCAAGGGAAGAAAAAATGTGGTGACATAGTCAAAAGTTTAATTTTACATTTCTCATTTGACATTCTTTGATAGCATAATGCCTTGGAACCAATTTGAGACACTATCACCCCAATCAATAGAGTTTCCTGACTCCACCTTCCTGTCTGGGTGTAATGAGAGTAACTTTCAAATATTTTACTATTAAGACTTAATGGTGGATGGCAAAGTAGGGTCATTGTTGTACCATGCAATGTCTGCTACCTTTTGTACTAAGCACATTTTACTAAGTACAGTGTCCTGCTATCTCCCACTTGGCTGTCCCTTTACCCATAGACAAGTTTCCCCTCAGCCCTCCATCAAGATCTTCTTGGGGATCCCCATTTATGCATTCTTACCAACACTGTGTTTAAGTCAAGAAATTTGAAGTAACAATCTCTTTTCAGCCTATCAAGAACACGTTTTGCTAACCTTGTCATTGTTTCACTGAAAGTACAAAGACTAATATCAAAATGATAGTCAATATTTATGGAATATCTGTGCAAAGAACCATACTAGCTGTAATAGGTAGAGTGGGATGCTTAGATACACGTCACAAAAAATAAAGCAGTTTACAATTTAGTTGAGGATACTCGTTGCCTGTGCATAAATACACAACTAACACTGTGATTGAAAATTAGCATACAGACTCTTACACAGTCAATCATGTGGAGTACACAGTCTGGATCACTTTCAAAAAGGGTGATCTACCCATAGGCATAAAATAAATATAGAATTATAGGATTTAGTCTAAGAAGGAACTTCAGTCACTCAGCAAATATTAATTAAGTGCCAATCATTTACCAGGCATGGGGTATCTAGTTCATGATTCCTTAATCTTCTTTGTGACTGTGGGTCCCTTATATAATAAATCTTGTAAAGACTTCTTCTCAAAATAATGTCTCTAAATGTATAGAATAAAATATATAGTCCTGCAAAGGAAACCGATTACATTGAAATAGTTATCAAAATATATTTTAATAAAACGAACAGGTTCATAGCCTCCCGGTTAATATTTACTGATAATCTAAGGACTTTATTTTATGATAAGAAAACTAAGGTAAGTAAGTGACTTAGTTATATCGCAAAACAAAAGAGGAAACTAGGAAATGAAATGGGTGGAGTACAGCTCCACACATTTACTAACTGTGGGATCCTGAACAAGTCATTTAAACTGTTTGCCTCAGTTTCTTCAAATTTAAATTGGGATAATAGCAACACATACTTCCCAGATTTATTGTAAGTATCAAATGAGACACTATTTGTACAATGCTTATCCCAGGACCTATAATATAATGGACACTATATAAATATTAGCTATTTTTATGATTATCTAATCATAAATAGTAAGTGACTGAACCAGAATTCAAACCCAAGACTTTTAACTTTATATCATTCCCCCCTCCCAGGATTTCATAATTCTAATGCTCATATTTGAGACAAACATATTTATTCCCTTTCACTCAGTATCATATAAGCCTAACCATAAATGCTGAAGACTATTTGCATCAAAGATTCAAATATAAGTGCTTTGAAGATATAGCTCCCTAGTGAGACCAGGCTGGTTTTTTTCTATAACTATTTATCATGAAAACCTCAGTAAGAGAGCCTTTGTTTTAAGAGTATGAGTATTCCCACTAATACCAGAACACAGAAAGAAGTATGCTGCAACTAGTTATAAAGCAGCAATACATTTAATATTAGCACATATCATTACATTTACAAATAAAATATATTTGCAGAAAGTATTATAATAGCTACCATTCTTCATAGTGCTCTCTCTCCACCAGCTACATTCCAACATAAAGTCATTTTTATTTTCAAATTATTCTCCCATCAATCAATTAGCAACTGAGCACCAACCACATACCTAGCATTGCATATGTCAGTAAGAGGCATAAAAAATAGAGAAAATATTTCTCCTACCCACAAAAAACTTCTGCAAATAGCACATACATGCACTTGTACACATCCCTCAGGCAAAAGATGTAGTATGTATGTATATGTGTATTTCGGTGTGAAAATATACATATTGACTGTTTTAAATATTGAATTATACTCATATGCATTAGAGAGAATATCCTCAAAGAAAGCCTTGCCCAAGGAATTGAGACTTTATCTGGACATTAATTAATGGTTTGTAGACATATAAACAGAAAAGAAGAAATAGAAATACCTGATGTGGAGAATAGAGAGAGCAACTAACAGGAGGAGAGAGTTAGTATGATGGGGAAGAGCATGAAGAGCTATGGCAAAATAGGATGGTAAGAAGAACAATCTGACCAGTGAAAGGTGTCTGTTTAGGAGTAGAATCATAAAATTTGAACTATTTTATGAATTAAAGGCTATCTAATCCAATACCCTCATTGTACATATAAAGAAAGTGAGGTCCCAAGAGATTATTTCATGCAGGGTTTCACAAATAATAAATAGAAGAATCTAGATTCATATCTAAATTCAATACACTTTTTCCCCTTTTTAACTTAATACTATTTTCCTAATTACATGTAAAGATAATTTTCAATTTTAATTTTTGCAAGATTTTGAGTTCTAGATTTTTTTCTTCCTCCTTCTCTTCTCTCCCCAAGGCAGCAAACAATTTGATATATTTATAGATATATAGCCATTTTAAATATATTTCTGTATATTCCATGTTGTGCAAGAAAAATCAGAGAAAAAGGTAAAAACCACAAGAAATAAGAAAACAAAAAAAAGTGAAAATAGTATGCTCCAAACTACATTCAGCTTACATATAGTTCTTTTTCTGGGTCTTGGATCATTGTATTGCCTAGAATAACTTAGTCTATTATTGTTGATCCCATAATCTTGCTGCTAACTATGTACAATGTTGTCCAGGTTCTGTTCACTTCACTCAGCATCAATTCATGTAAGTCTTTCCAGACTCTTCTGAAATCCATCTCCTCATCATTTCTTATACCACAACTTATTCAACCATTCCACAAATAATGAATCATCCAAAAATAATTTCCAATTCCTTGCCATCACATAAAAAGAGTTGCTACAAACATTTTTGTACAAAGTCCTTTTCCCTCTTTTGTGATTTCTTTGGGATACAGACCTAGTAGGAGCATTTTGAATCAAAAGTTTCCAGTGTTTCATAGCCCTTTGTGCTTGTTCCAAATTGCTCTCTAGAACGGTTGAATCAGTTGACAATAGTTAACTAACCATTAGTGTCCCAATTTTCCCACGTCCTCTCCAATACTTACCATTTTCTTTTCTTGTCATCTTAGCCAATCTGATAGGTATGAGAGCTGTTTTAATGTCCATTTCTCTAAGTAAAAGCAATAGCTTTTTTTCTAGACTATAAAGTTGGATAGTGCCAGATTATAAAACTTATAAAATCCTTGAAATCTAAGCATTACAGGTTTATCTCTCCTTTTCCTTTCTCTGTCTCTGTTTGTCTCTTTGTGTGTGTCTTTCTCAATCTCTGTATCTCGTCTGTCTCTTGATCTCTGTCTCTGTGTGTGTTTCTGCCCCACTTTTTTTCCTCTCTCTTTTTCCCTCCACTCTCTTTTTTTTTGCTCCTTTCTACTTAAATAAAATCTTTGTCTTAATTCACAGGTGATATGTTAACAGGGTACAGCTAATCCTTTCCTATCATTTCCATCAAAAGCACATAATAATTGATGATATATAGATCTTTGATGCTATATATTCAATTTTCCTTTTTCACTATAGGTACAAAATATGAAAATATCTACTAGTCATTCTCTCTAACCCTGTCCTTATCATTTCTTGCCTTCATACTGTCAACACATGTCTAAAGTGTATATATTAAATATTCTCCTTTCCATTAACTCTTCATGCTTCAGGTTTAATCCAGTAGTTAAAAAAAAAAAAAAAAAAGAAAAGAAAAGAAAGAAAGAAAAGGGGGGGGGGTCTCTTACTGTGAAAGATCCCTACGTACTTAGCTCCTGGAAATCATGATGAGTCCTGATACCAAAAGATTGAAGGAAAGGAAAAAGATCCATGTCATCCTGCTGGTTCTAAAATTGTACCAAAAGGATGATTCTGATTCTTACGGGTCTTGCGTCAAAATGACCTCACTTACAAAATTTCAACAAAAGGAAGAACCCTTTATTGTCTCCCCCTTCCCTCTCCCTCTCATTTTACCTCTGTCTATGTGAATATGTGTGTGTGTGTGTGTGTGTCTGTGTGTGGGTCTGTGTGGGTCTCTCTGTGTGTCTCTCCCCCTCTCTTTTTTCTCTGTCCTTTTTGCTAGATTCTTCTTAAATAAAACATTTGCCTTAATTCACAGTTGACATGTTAACAGGGTATAGCTAATTCTTTCCTACCATTTCCATCAAAATCATATAACAACTGATATTTGAATTATCTGTAATCTTAAATAACTAAATCTATTTAACAGATAGGGGTTTCATTCCTAAGCAATTAAGTGAAAATCAGTTCTGACTTGTTCTTGAAGTCTGCCAGGCTCCTTCACTTGCAGACAGTAAGTAGCAAAAGGTTATAGTTCACCTGAGGAAATATCTATTCCCAGTTTGGAGAAATTTACATATTGACTTTTTAAATAAAGACACTTTTTTTATAGAATTAATTGGAGATTTTAAACGGCAGGTGGTAAAATTTCATTTTATTTTGTGAAGGAAAATCTAATAGTTGTCGAATGGCCTGGGAAGAAGTGAATTATTTTGAGTTTTTTTTCTCAATATCTCAGAAATGAGGCTTTTACTGCCTGCAGTGTAATAGCTTTCTTTTGCCATGTAAATGCGGGATCAATCTAGTTTTAAACAGGAAGGTTTTTCTAATGTGTTTGGGGGTATTTTTCATGCTGTGAGACAGTTGATAGGAGTTGTTGCAAAATGTGAATTACAGGAAATTCATATTTATAAGGATTCCACAAGTAATTTTGAAGTCCTGACTTTTAAACATCTGTTAATGAAGAATACCACAATCTATCCAATGGAAGCTGCTTCTGTTACTCACAAGTCTGTAACATTTCCTCTACATATTGTTTTCTTAGCCTGTCTTGTGAACCAATGGGGTAAAATAAGGTCAATGTTTATACCCTCCGAGGATGGTTTTTTGTTTTTGATTTTTTTGGTTGTCTCTTATTCACTGCCTTGAATGTCTAAATATGAGTCATTATGTAGAAATAGAAACATTGACCATATTTCTAAGAGATGGGATCTTCATAGGTTAGGTTCACAAGACACAATAGTTAATGACTAGCAATCTAGTGTTTGATAAACCCAAAAACTTCAGCTTCTGGGTTAAGAACTCGCTGTTTAACAAAAATTGCTAAGAAAACTGGAAATTAGTATGGCAGAACTAGGCATTGACCAATACCTAACAACTTATAACAAGATAAGGTCAAAATGGGTTCATGATTTAGACATAAAGGGATATATCATAAGCAAATTAGGAAAACTCTCAGATCTGTGGAGACAGAAGGAATTTATGACCAAATAAAAACTAGAGAGCATTATTAAATGCAAAACGGATAATATTATATTAAATTTAAAAGTTTTTTTGTACAAAAAAGACCAAGGCAGCCAGCATTATAAAGGAACCTAAAAATTGGGAGGAAAATTTTACATCCAAGAGTTGTAATAAAAGTCCTCATTTCTAAAATATGTAGACAATTGATTTAAATTTATAAGAATAAAAACCATTCTCCAAAAGATAAATGGTCAAAGGATATGGATAGAAAATTTTCAGATGAAAAAATTAAAATCATTTCTACTTATATGAAAAAGTCTCAAAATCACTACTCATTAAAGAAATGCCAATTAACACAACTCTTGGGTACCATTACACACCTCTCAGATTAGCTAAAATTACAGAAAAAAGATAATAATGAGAAATGTTGAAGGGGAGGTGGTGGGAAAACTGGGACACTAATGCATTGTTGGTGGAGTTGTGAACAAATCCAACCATCTGGAGAGCAATTTGGAACTATACATAAAGGACTATCAAAATGTGCGTGTCTTTTGATCCAGCACTGTTCTCTACTGGGTCTGCATCCCAAAAGAGGGAAAAGGACCCACACTGCAAAAAATGTTTGTGGCAGCCCTTTTTGTAGTGGCAAGAAATTGGAAATTGAATGGATGCCCATTAGTTGTAGAATGGCTGAGTAAGTTATGTTATACAAATGTATACCATACATGTATACAATTGTAATGAAATATTCCATATGTTCTCTCCCTCCCTCTAAATAGGGTCATGAAGAACTGGGCATGACTCAACAACAAAGCAAATTTTGGTAGTCATAGCCTTTCTCCTTTCTGCTTCCTCTCCCAGGATTACTCCAGCAGTTATGCCATATTGCAAGGTGTTTATGTAATGTTTCTTCATTGTAACATGCACTTCTGGCAGTTACAATTACTAGATTGTCCTAGGCCCAACAGAGCACCTTTGACCACTGACCTTTGCAGTGTCAACTCTACCCAGCTCGCCTCCTCTGAGGCCTTCAAAGGTCTCTGGCCACGATCTCTTGAATCTATAGTTTAATAACCGGTAGCATGCTCAAGAACAGCCACATGTAATCTTAAAAGCCTTTATTATACCTACTCACATAATGCCCTAACTTGTCAGTTCCCTAGTGAACACCTGGTCTGAAGACCCACGTGATCTCTACCAAACTCCTTACCTCTTGGCTATCCATCCTCTTGGCTCGACTACCCCAGGCTAGGGAGCCAGGTTAAAGAGAGCGACTGCTGCCTGCAGTGGGCTTATAAAGGGCCTGTGAGGTCACACACACAGCCAACCAGCGAGAGAGTCGTCACCCATTATGAAGCTATCTCAATATGGACAGGATCCCACCCACAGGGCAGTCCTATATCCACAGAGAATACTTCTGGGCCACTCAATCTCCTGTTGCGCTGTGGCCATCCATTTAAAAAGCCCTTACACTTCATCTTATCATTTGCCACTTACTGATCTATTCAGTCTTTCTTGAAAACATGCACTGGATTTGTTCTAACATTACCTCAATCCCTAACTAATTCTATGATCTTGGACAAGAGCCTAATTCACTCTAAATCTATTTTCTCGTTTATTAAATTAGAATAATGATATCAGGATTATTGAAAGTAATAAATGAGATCATGGGACAGCATAAACTCTAACTCTATAGGCATTCTCCTCCTAACATCATTAACTGGTACCAGGTAAAACACAAAATTTAGTGAAACTAAGTTCCAGGGGACAGTTCTATAGAAATAATAATGAAAAGATGTTACAGAGAAGTTTAGTAATCATATATCAGCAGAACTATGATAGAACAAAATGGTGAAAAGTTAATATCAGATATGCAAGTACAAAAGCACAGCAATAATACTCCTACTATTGATGATGATTGATGGATGATGGTGGTGGTGGTGGTGGTGGTGGTGGTGGCAGCCAACATTTAAATAGCTAGCACATACTATGTGCCAGGAACTGTCTTAAGCACTCTCTGGTTATTATTTCATTTGAGCCTAACAAATACACTGGGAGTCGGTGCTATTATTTTCCCCATTTTGCAGATGAGGAAATTGAGGTAAACAGAGGTTAAGTGACTTACCTAGGATCACACTTCCAGTCAGCATCTGAAGCCTCATTTGAACTTGAGTCTCTTGATGTCAGAGCCAGTTCTCTCTATAGTGTACTATCTCTTGTTAGTGTTAATATTACTTATGGTAGACATGTATAAATTCAATAGTTAACCAAAAAATAATTTCAGTACTACTCAAAGCACCTAATTCTCAACCCTAGTCTGAAATAGTCTCTTAACATTTATAGTTGTCTACAAAGCTGGATCACATGTGCTTCATTTATTTGTGGTACTTAAATTTCATATTGATATATGTAGCCATATGCACAGCTAGCTGATAGAGTGCCAGACCTGGATTCAGGAAAATGATCTTTCTGAGTTCAAATCTGGCTTCAGGCATTTACTTACTTGTTTTAAACCTCTTGGACAAGTTACTTAACCATGTCTGTCTCAGATTCCTAATTTATAAAAATGAGCTGGAGAAGGAAATGGCAAACCAGTAATTTTAACAAGGCAATCAAAAACGAAATCACAAAGAATGGAGTCAGATATCTCATCAGGGATTGGTTGTCCTGCTATCTCTTCCACTGTCACTTCTGACCACAGTTTCTCCCTTTTTCTGATTCAGTACAGAACAGAGTTTATTCTTACAGCCTTGCTTCTGACTCTAAAGCAAAAAAAAAAAAAAAGTCCCTCTTTTATGCAACACAATAGTTTGACATGTCAAGAGATCTACAATGTCATTGACATGACCCATTGAGATTAGAACATACTTCTATCCTTTACTTGCTAATCCCTAGAAACCTATTTTTCTGATAAGAATACCATTCTTTTTATTTCAAGGATTTGATCACTATTAAAATTCAGATATTTCTAGAAGGCCCAGTCATTAATAATATAGTATCAGTCATTAATAATTAATTAATTATCAGTCATTAATAATACAGTATGAATATATTTTCAATCCTCTCTTGATAATAATCATTCTTTAGGTATGAGGAAAGAGAAAAGGAAAGGCTATGAGAGAAAGGAATATAAAACAGGATCAGAAAAAAACAGCAGCAAAAGTAGGGGGGGAAAAAGGGAACAGATATAGGAAAATGGGTCCACCAAAGAAAATTTTACCCACTTCATTTTTTTTTTACTTTTGTGATTTTTTTTCGGGGGGGAGAGGTTGATGGTTTTTTTGCTTTTGCTTTGAGAATAGATCTCTTTATCTTACCTAGGATAGACTTTCAGCAGCCATATACACAATCAATACTGAAAGGCAAAGAAACTTTAAAATGTTTCATTTTTCCTATCTGGGATGGTTCACCTCTCCTTAAGTAGCCTGGCAGTCTTCCACTGCTGGAGAACTGCTGTCAAATTTAGTACAGACACTCCAACAGTTTTAGCCCTACTGCACCTTAGAGAAGCCCTGAACTCCAGCAATCCCTTAACTTTAGCCTCCAGCCAGTACCAAGGACTACAGGTTTGCATCACCATACTGTCTGCATCTTGATTTTGATTAGGCTGGTCCTACACAGGAATGGATTAGACTACAAAAGGGAGTTCAGGGAGAAGGGCAATTACTAAGAAATTCAGTTCATATCTATGTACTGGGAGACATTCCCAGCATACCTATGGATAATAGAAGAATAAAATTAATTCCATTTCTGAAAAAAAGACTGCATTTCCAGTACCTGGAAGTTTAGTTTTAACCTTTTTATAAGAAAGAGTTTTCGTTTCCCAATCAAATCTACATAGCAAATTCAAGCCCTCCTCTGATTTTACTCAAAGGACAGAGATCCCACAATCACCTACACTTTTGTCAACACTTGGTGAAATTTTAACCAAGAGAAACACTAAATCTTGCATTTTTTCTAAATAGGCAATGGGAGGAAAATTGGTGATAGAAGGCGTATTTCTATAAAAGCCAAATTGTAATTATTTATGTGATGAACAGGCTGCTATTGGAATGCTGTTCAGGGACCCTTTGTAATAGAACTATTCCCATCACATTAATAATAATAAAAAGGACTTCACCTCCCATGACAAGAAGCTGCAAATCTAAATAATTTTATCTGCAACTCTGAATATTTCCCAGGATACAACGGTGGCTTTCAGGCAGAGAGAAATTATTCACTGAGCACATTAAAATACTCAATTTAAAAAATGACTTCAAGATAATATTTGTTATGTGCCTTTGGCAATTTTATAGATATGTACAAAATCAATTCTTTTTCTAAAATGCTCAATTTTGTTGATGGAGTAGATTAAACTTTATACAGCAATTTAATCCAGCATAACAGATAAAAAGATACATTAATGTGGCATGTCTGTAACATCAGTAATATCTATGCAATCAAGCAATACATTGAAGGGTTTATTCATATAATAGGCTGTAAAATCAAAGCATCAAGTCTTAATTAAATAGGCACAGTAATGTTTAACTATTCTCCCACCACATAATAAATATTAGCTAACTAAATGTTTTAACAGCTGAGATAGATAAAGGCTATCAAGCAAACTATCCCTCCCTTGAAAATATGACCCTTTTTAAAATGGAATATAACATGATTTAAAGACCTTGAAGTTGGTCATCACCTAGCCCAGTTGCCACAATTTTAGAATATCAGCCCACCAAGGATGAGTCCTTGAGAAACTATCACATGCTAAAAAAAAAAAAAAAAAAAAAAAAACACACACACCTCAAGCAGTCATTTATAAATTAAATTGAGAGTATATTTCAAAGAACGACTGAATTACAAAATAGAAAAGAGCTTAGAGATCATGAAGCTAAATGTTTTCTAACTGCACAAATTCATAGAAGATTTTCTCAGTCTGGAAAAAGAAACTTTCCCTACCAAAGATCCTTGCTTCTTCAAAGATATAAACTTAAAAACCAATGTCCTCTTGATCTTCCATCTTCTCTTTGTGTCTTATTCTTCCCTTCTGATTATATCCTCCCCAGTTTTACTCACCTGAGACATCAAGAGTCCAAAGACACCAAACTTGGGGAAGAAAAATTGTTCAGCATTTACATAGGGAAAGACAAATTCAGACTACTTTCTATGAGCCCAGAGAAGTAAAGTGATTGAATAAGATTAAAGTGTCCAAACTAAAACTAGATTGCTTGACTCCCAATCCAGCATTCATTATTTAATTTGAAATAAGAGCTTTCCAGTTTGCATTGAGAGATGTCTGTATAAGATATGCACCTTAATAGCCTTGAGAAACTGAATGAGTCATCACAAGGTTACTCTATTGAGCAAAGAATGAGACCAGGAGTTGAATAATCTTGACAGATTTTAATCAGACTAACGTGTTGAAGCCCAATAAATTCCTTTTTCCTAACAGCCTGGAAACAGGACCCTCAGTTCAGAACTATCTTCCCCATGGTCAGTGTTGAGTGAATACTGAAAAATAGATAAAGTTCCAAATGGATAAATCTAAAATCCTGTAGATAGTTTAGATATGAAGGGAAAAGAGAAATTTCCAAAGTAGATTTTAAACCAGATATCAAATCCTATAAAATTGCTAGTTTTAACAAAATTATCAATATTCCCTAGTTCATGGCATAAAATACCGTTTTGCATAGTTTATATTTGTCCATATATAAAAGTTATCTACATGTATAAATAGGTTTCCTCTATCTACATGTATAAATAATTATCTATTATACCACCACCTCCATTGCCCATAAAGAGAGAGGAAGAGAGGAGAAGGAAGGAACTAAAAATATACTACAGCAAATAGCACATCAAATATTTACTTATCATGATTTCAAGTAAGATTTTCCAAAATAAATTCAAGAATGGTTTTAATATATGTAAACAATATAGTAAAGCATATTAACAGAAAAAAATAAAAGACTATATATCCAATCATCAAATGTAGAAGAAATCTTTAGTAAAGTATTTTAAAAATAAAAACATAAGAATTAAGGTATATTTTCATAAGATGAAAACTACAGATCTGAAGCTCAAATCCATATTATATAATTAGAGCAGCAATTTTCTATAAACTCTTGAGGATCTGCTAAGACCCTTTACCCTTTCAGGGGCATACACGAAGTCAAACTACTTTCAGAATAATATGAAAAATTTTATGTTGCAATGCGCCTCATTTTTCCAACTACATCTGCATGAGGCAAGATTTTTTTCAAGTTTAAAGTAATATATTGCAACAGATTGAAGATAGAAGCAGATATAAGTCTCCAACTGTATTCTGTTAAGCTAGCTATTAAAGAGATTTGCAATAATATGTAAAACAATAAATCAATTTTTTTATTTTAGAAAAAATTATCTTCATGAAAATGTTATTTTATATTAACACAGTAGGTTTACTATTTATTTTAAATGAAATAAATATTTTTAATTTTAGTTTCCAACATGGCATGTATCTATATATATATAACTCGCACAAACAAACATTCTTTGAAGTGCACAAATATATTTAAAAATATACAGGTATTCTAAGACTAAAAATGTTCTAGAACTTCCAAACTAGAGAGATACTAGAAGTATTATCAAAAAAAAAAAAAACTCTTAAATAAACATACCTATACTCATCACTCTAATTTAGCATAGTTTTAGAAATATTAACAACAAAAAGTATGAAAAAATTTAGGAAAATAATCATTGGCAATAAAGAAATTAAAATATTTTAATTTTCAAACATAATTACATATATAGGAAAACAAAATAGCCCACAATAAAAAATGGAGTTAAGGAATTACTTTACTAAGATAATTACATGTTAAAATCCTACAAAAATCATTCACATTTGTATATATTATCACTGAAAATTCTTTATAATAACAAAAATATGTATCAAGCTTTATATTATCAAGGCATACCAGAGACCTACATGAAGACAGCTCCAAAGACAACTTGATTTTGGCATAAATCAAGGAAACTTAAACCCACAAAAGGCTTTTTCTTACAAGAATTCTTATATGAATAGCTCAACAAATATAATAAATATACAATATAAATTATTATTTCCCAAATTAACTTCAAGATTTCATGCAATACCAATCAAAATATTACACAGGTTCAAAGGTTATTTCCTAAAATTAAATTAATAAGAAAACGTATACTACTAATAGGACAGGGATAGCAAATAATTAAATATGAAAACTTGTAAAGGAAGACAACAATTCCCAGATCTCAAATGTAGTATGATTATTTTTAATACTTTATTTTAAAGAGAGAGAGAGAGAGAGAGAGAGAGAGAGAGAGAGAGAGAGAGAGAGAGAGAGAGATGGACTTGAACAAAGACTCTAAAAATATAATTAGAATTCAATAAATGTAAAAGCTTAATGCATGAGGAAACAACACTTTAAAAAATGGTAGAGAATGAAATTTCTATCTAATAAAAACCATTGAAAAAATTGGCCACAATCTAGTTGGATGCATACTTTGACTTATACATCAAAATAAGTTCTAAGTAATCAGGGAGTTAAATACACACACACATAAAGTAGAAGAAAATGTTATAATATTACTTCAACTAAAGATATAAAGGGTATTTTTATTAAACACAAGAAAATAAGTACTGAAGACAAAATCAATGGGGGGTTGATTATACAATGACAAAAAGTCATGAGTGTTCCTTATAATACTAAAAGAGAAATAGTTTTAAGGAAAACATTTTCACTAATCACAATTAGATAAAGGTTTAAAACCTAGAATCTGTATTCAAATTAAAAAGACCAATAATTTATGACCTCTACTTCCCCAAATCTAAACTGGAGACTGTTTTCTTTAGGTTTGGGGCAAAACTTAAAAGATGGTGGTTCATTTTGTTTTGGTTTTTTTTTTTGAATTTCTGCTATTAAAGAAAGGTAAGATCAAGGTTTTCCTCTTTTCCCCAGAATAATAAAAGTTTGCATTCAATGGCTGGTGAATTTTATAATACTTTTAAGTCATATTCTTTTAAGCTTATGTTTTTTACAAACATAATTAACCAGTCATCTAAGTAAAGGCTAATTTTTTAGATAGAAATTCCGGCTCACTAATATTTGTCCAGAAAAGCTTGGGGCAGGGTTTCTTTTTTATATAGCTTTTTATTTACAAGATATATGCATGGGTAATTTTTTAGCATTGACAATTGCAAAACCTTCTGTTCCAACTTTTCCCCTCTTTCCTCCCACCCCTTCCCCCAGATGGCAGGTTGTCACATGTTAAATATTTTAAAGTATAAGTTAAATACAATATATGTATACATGTCCAAGCAGTTATTTTGCTGTACAAAAAGAATCAGACTTGTAACAGTGTACAATTAGCCTGTGAAGGAAATCAAAAATGCAGGCAGACAAAAATAGAGGGATTGGGAATTCTATGTAGTGGTTCATAATCATCTCCTATAGTTCCTTCGCTGGGTGTAGCTGGTTCAGTTCATTGCTGCTCTATGGGCCAGGATCTCTTAAACATTTTTACTTACAACCTCTTTTCACCCAAGAAATTTTTTTACATGGCCCAAAGTACATAGGTTTATAAAATAAGTGTACAAATCAAACATTTGCTGATAATAAATCATAATTCTCAATCCCCACAATGTTATGAGCAAACCACAGTTTAAGAACATGAGCAGTAGGCAAGTGGGGCTAGTTTGTCACCAAATCAAAACAATCACAATGGAAGCATGAGCTTTTCAAGGTCATAAGTTAAATTTTCTGAATACATTTAGTAACATTACATTTAAAAATGGGAATAGACAGATACGTTACAAATCACTAGTCAAGGAGCAATCATTCACATATATATAACAAGCACAAATCTGATAGGGTTGGATGTTCCCACTAAATAGCAAGGAAACATTAATAGTTTATATAGCTACACAGCTTGGGTTAGTCATAAAACTTCTACTACACAAAAGCAAGGGGATATAATTTCATTTCCATTTAGAAGACGATCAAGTATGCTCAATAGTATCACAAAATGATTGCTTATAGATTGTTTAGGGAGAAGTCAAGACATCTATTTTCAAAACAGTTGATGCTGGCTGATTCTGTGATGTGTTATAACTACTCTATTTCTCTTATTTATGTTCATAGTATTAGTTGCTGGAAATGGTAACTAATCATTCTCTGCACTGGTACTGAATGATATGGCACATTGAGTCCTTCAGCCAGCCAAGGTCAGTAAGCCAGCATTTTCATCAAGTAGCTATGCATCTATTTCGTGTAATTTAACATGGAATGCTAAAATTTTTTAAATACTCATTATGTTTTGTAACTTTCACTATAATTACCCTGTCTCTATAACTAATATAGTTAATAAAAAAAAAGTATAAAGCCATTATAAAGGGAGAATGGGTGGAGAGAGTATGGAACAATTTTTAAAGTTTTTCAATGTATTTCGGGTTTTTACATGAAATATTTCCCCTCTCTTAATAAGTACTTTTTTATAATTTAAAAAATAAACAGCTAAATAAAACCACTAATAATATGACTACCTATGTACCATTCTATACGTATAGCCCTCCTAACTCTCTAGGGAATGTCTTAATCAGGGAAAAGAAATGTATTTCACTATCTCTTTTCCAGTACTACAATAATAATCATTGGAGTTAATGTCAATTCAGGTGTGTTTTATTATTGTTTTCATATTATTTTCCTGGTTCTGTTTATATTCTTTACTTTTTACAATTCTGACATTTCACAAATGAAACCTCTACCCATCCCTTCAACAACCACTTCTACATTTGAGGATTTAAAATAAATGTCTTTCTTTATCAACTATCCTCTGAATTTTCCTCTGATATTTATAGACACTAGGCAAAAGAGAGCACCAGCCTTGAATCCAGGAAGACTGGAGTTCAAATCTGGTCTCAGACACTTAACACTTCCTAGCTGTGTGACCCTGGACAAGTCACATAACCCCAGCCTCAAAAAAAAAAAAAAAACTTCACTCCTTCCTTACTAGAAAAAAAATCTATATTCTTGATACTCTGTTTACAAATTAAATTCATATATTCATTTTAAGTACCTAAACTAACATATAATTTAAAATAATGGACACTATAAATTTGAAAATAAGAGTGACAAAGGATATAACAGATCCCATGAAAATGGAAGCAGGAACTGACAAGGAAGATGGAGAGCAGAAAGCATTAAAAAGAGCAAATTCAAACAGTGAGTTCTTTTACAGCTGGAGTCAATTTTGTGCGTGGATACAAAGCACAAAACATATTTGAGAGGATAAATAAGAATTGTTCTATTGGGGAGGGAGGTTGGTTTTTTTTTTAGATTTGGTTAAAATCTGAATGATAAAATTATCCTCTATAATTTCTAGAGGTACCATTGAGGAATTTTAAAGGAAAAGGAAATTCAGGTAACTCAAGGTAAATTTTTCCATGCTTCAATCTTTTGTCTTACAATGAATGGATACTAGATATCTCCATGGTCTTTACTTTCAGATATCCTTTTTCCAAGTACACAGAGGATTAGTTCATAGGTTTCTCTATGGAGCACCTTCCTTTACATTTACTCTGACATTAATTCCCCTACTATAATTTTCATTTCATCTACCTGTATTTCATCTACCTCACTCTCCAAAATCCAAAAATATAGTCAAAGCTAACACTTCATGGAGTCAGGTATAAAGACTTTGATCTTCAATGTCATTCTTCTTAACACAGGTCCATAAGCAAAAATAACATTTCATGGAAAGAGGGAAGAAATATAGCAAAGATTCCAACTGTTCACATGGTCAGAATCTTAAAAGTTGTAAATGACTTTAGTAATTATATGGGCTAAGTTTCTCACCCGAAGTAGAAAATCACCATGTAAATAGAATATCACCATGGATATCATAAAAAGAAGGAAAGACCTATATGTTCAAAAATGTTTGTAGCAGCCCTTTTCATAGTGGTGAAGAATTAGAAATTGAGTAGATGCCCATCAGTTGGGAAATGGCTGAATAAGTTTTGGTATATGGATGTAATGGAATATTATTGTTCTATAAGCAATGACAAGCAGCTGATTCAGAAGGCCTGGTGAGATTTACATGAACTGATGCTAAATGGAGTAGGACCAAGAGAAAATTATACACAGCAACAAGATTATGTGATTTTCAACTGTGATGGTCTTGCCTCTTTTTTCAACAAAGGTTATTCAAGGCAATTTTAATAGACTTGTTATGGGAAGAGCCATCTGCATACAGAGACAGAACTATGAAGATGGAATGTGAATCAAAGCATAGTATTTTTCACTTTTTGAGGTTGTTTGTTTTTCTCTTTTTCTTTCACCTTTTGATTTTTCTTATGCAGCATAATGAATATGGAAATATGTTTAGAAGAATTCTACATGTCTAACCTATATTGGATTTCTTTCTATTTATGAGAAGGGTTGAGTGAAGGGAGGAAGAAAAAAATGGTACATAAGGTTTTGCAAAGGTGAATGAATCTATCTTTCTATGAGAATTGAAAATTGGATCTAAAGGCAGGTGAAATTACAACCATTTTCAGCAATAACTACCTTTTTGGAATTGTTTACTGTATTCATAGGTGACAGCTTTGAAAAACAATACAATACATAACTAAATAAATTACTGTATCATTTTTGAGATTCATTACTTTACAGATAATGCTGAGCAAAACTTCTAATAACTTAAGTCAAAACATTTGTCTAGGAAAAATGCCAGATGAAGTCATTTCCACGTAGAATCCTATATCAAGAATAAAATTTCAATTGTACACAGGTATATTAACATAAAGATCCATTGTATACTTTTAGAAATATAGTTCTTTACCAACCACCCTTCTTTAGATTAATGACCAAACTTCCAGTTGTACCATCAACACATATTGAATTAATGTATTAATAATATATTAAAATCATTGATATTGTTAAAAAAAAAAGTTGCCAAGTCTCAATTTCAAAACTTGTTCTCTTTCTTGTAACATTTATTGATTCCATTTTTTATGCCTGTTATGTACATATATGGACCCAGGTCTCAATCTAACTCTCTGTTGTAATAAAAAAAAAATAGTAAAACAAAATAAAGGGCATCACAATATAGCAATGCAAGTTTACATTTCTTCAACTGTCTAACAGAGAAGTATCCTATATCTGTTCTCAGGGCCCCAAATTGATCATTAATAATCAAATTTTACCTGCCCTTAATTTTTCTTGTTTTTAATCTTATAGCCAGAATATATATATATATATATATATATATATATATATATATATATATATATATATACATATATATATATACAGTTATGCCTCTGCTTTCTTTATATAAGTTCATAAAAATAATCTCATGTTTCTCTGAATCCATCCTATGATTTCAAAGAATTTTATATAGTCATACATCACTAGCACTAGACTATTTTTCAAGGTTCTCTAATATAACATGTCATAAGATAAAGTAGCTTTCTTGATACTTCTATTTTGAAGAAACTATAAAGAAAAAGTAGAACATAAACAAGGATATGAAATAAGAGGAATTGTATTTTTAAATATATTTCTTTATCTCTTTTGGAATTTTGAAATAATTTGTAATCTCTCTTGAGTTTCAAAAGTCAAGAATAAAGAAAATTAACAATCATTTTTAATATTCATTTAAGAATTACTAAACAATATACTGAAAATGTCTTTTGGAAGTTTTTTAAATATATGATCAATAATCTCTAAAGATTTTGTAAAAAAAAAATCAAGAATTCAAAGTCCTGAAATATTTAGCATATGCATTATCTACAATGTTTATATTGTTATTGAATCATTTCAGTAATGTCCAATTCTTTATAACACAACTTTACAGCTTGCCTGGGATCCAACAGCTAATAAGTGTCTGAATGCAGATTTGAATTCAGGTCTTCCTGACTCTAGACCTGAAATTCTACCCATTTCACCACCAACTTCCCCCTACCCCCACCATTAATCCTGCTTGCTTCAGTTCCTCATCTGTAAAATGAGTTAGAGAAAGAAATGGCAAAGAACTCCAATATTTTTGTCCAATAACTTTACGTGTCATAAAAAAATCAGGCATGTCTGAAAAATGACTTTTCAACAACAAAAACCATTTTTAAATGAGTTCTTTGTGGTATGTTGTCTTGCCCAGAATAAGAGAACTTCCCAAAGACAAATTTCATCATACTTCAATGTGATAGATTATTTTCTACTGTAGGAAGTCATTGAAGAGACATCCTCTCCTAGGACCCCAATACTTTTCCCTGTGCCTTGCACATACCATGTACTTAATAAATGCTTCTTAAATTTATACTAAACTTTTTTGCATTATGGTCTTAGGCAAAAATCCTTGTTTTCTACTTACTCCTTTTTAGGCAGGTAATTCTACTGTTCAGGTCTGTTTTCTTATCTATAAAATGAGATAAATCACATGAAAGATATCTTACAACTCTTACATTCTATAATTGCATTGAAAATATTTAATTATTGTATTGCAAAATTTTGATCATCAACTTCTTCCTCTATAGTTTTTTTTAACATCTACAGGTTAGTAATATACTTTTAAAATAGAGTATAGGAATTAAAAGAAAGACCCAGATTTAAATCCTGCCTCCAACACTAACCATCTGTGTGATGATAGGAAAATTATTTATCTCCTCTGAATTTAAATTTCCCATTCATAAAAGAGATATTTGTAAGCCTATACTTTATTAAATCTGTTGTGAGGATCAAATATCCAATAATGGATGTAGAGGGGGTTTTCCCTTGATCTTAAATAAAATCTTAAATTTTTCATTATTGCTTCTTGGTCTTTTTAAGAATAAATGCTAATTATTAGTATTTTTATGCCTATAAATCCATATCATCAGACAGCTATTTCCTTTTTTTAAAAAATTAACTTCCTTCTACTATTTTCAGGAATATCCAAATGAATCTTGCTAAGAAAACAAGATACCTCCATTAGGGAAAAATAACCACCTACTGCAAACCAAAAGTTCACAGCAATTTTCAATGTCTTACATGAAGAAAGCCTCAGGATAAATCTCAGGCAAAGACAGCATTAGTATAAACATAGTGATGTTACTGTTGCTGGCAATTAATAGCTACACCTGTGTCTGACATTGCTAAAGCAAAATCTGCCATTATTGACCCTCTAAATGAAAATCAAGATGACTGCACTCTCCAAAAAGATGATTCAGAATACAAAAAAAAAAAAAAAAAAAAAAAAAGAAAATGCATGAGATTAGTTTAGAAATGAATCTGGAATGGAGGGTAAAGGACAGAAAACTCATCCAATATAAAATTACATGAGATGACTAGAAATCATCCTGACCTTTCATCTACATGAGGAAGATCATGCTGCTTCCTCTGATGTCTAAGACATTCTTTCATTTTATCTGGCTGAGTAAATGTCACAGTATTCAATGAGGAAAACAAATTCTACTTTTGGGAAGAGGGAAACATCAAAGGAAGAATTAGCCTCAACAAAATTGTGAAATAGGGGAAATTTGTCTTCTATGTTCTCTCCTCATCATCAGCAACCTACCTAGACCTGCTTCTCCCTAGAAGTATCTGAAAATCCCAAATTAGATTATATTTTGTTCCCCAATACTTAGGAAGACTTCCTTCATTATGGGACAACTGACTTCATCTGACAGAAAAGTATCTCTATTAAACTAATACATCTTAAGCTGTGAATCTCATCTACTAGTCTTGCTGAAACTTATGCCTAAAATTCTACCAGAACATTTTATATCCCTTGATTTAAGATACTGAGTGTATCCTATTTACAATGCCAGTTGTGACAGAACAGGACAGGAGAACTAGAGGAAAGAGACACAGTATGAGGCAAAAAGTGTTTATCAGTCATTAGCACCTTTGTGTGGTTGAATTTGTCAGATGTATTCCAACTTATATAGCACATAGTGGGTTTTAATTAGGGAGAAAATTAATAATGAGCTCAATGATTTTAGAAAAAATGGAAAGGCTTGCATAAAATAATAAAGAATGAAATGAGCAGAACAAAGAGAGCATTGTATACAATAATGTTGTTTTTAAAATGTCCTTGAGTGAATTATATTTTGATTATTAAAAATACCAAAATTAAAATATAAAGAATATATGAAGAAAGAATTGATAAATAGATGTATAGAATAATTTATATGCATATTTACACAAACATATATACACACACAACTATCTATGGTCTTTCTTATCTAAGATGGGAGAAGGGAAAGAAAAGAAAAAAATGATAATTTTTAAAAATTTGATAATTTTATTGTATATTTGACAGGGATAGCTAGTACATAGTAGATTCAGTTTCATGTGCAATCATCTTTTTTATTGTGCTGTGTTATGGGGAGGCTGCTTTTATTTCATAAATTAAAAATAAATACTTTTTAACATTAGCCATCTTGAAATTAAAGATACTCCAAATTGAAGAGGAGAGAAATAAAAGAATCAGAGAGCTAGAGTTAGGTCTTCTAGTTGAATCTCCCTATTTTACAGACTAGGAAAATGATACCCAGAGAGATAAGTAATTTGCTGTAAATCACTTTAGGCAATAAATAGTAAATTCATACCAAGATTCTGGGACTCCAGGTTTAGCACTCTCTTTTCACTTCATCCATTTCCTAATTGTGCCTTTAGGTTACTTTACTCATGGTACATCCACTTCAAATGCTATTTATCATAAATTTTAAAAATTGTTAAACATTTGATACAGTGGTTAGTGATTTAGTCTGCAAAAAGCAATCTGTGGCTAAATAAGCTAAACAGTAGATTAGAGAACAAAGGAGAATTTTAATCCTGGCTGTACCACTGACCCACCATTGAAAGGAAATTTCTAAAAATATACCTCAGGAGTCCACATCTTGCCCTATTTCTGTTTAACTCTTCTTATTAATAACTCAATAAAAGGTACAGATGGTATATTTAACTCAGTAGGGATAAATGCAAAGCTCTACACTTTGGTTCAAAAAAATCAATTTCACAAAAGCAAAATGAGAGATATGTAAACCTGCTTTCTTATAAACTACAGTTTATCTGAAAGAGATCTTAAGGTTTTAATGGATTTCAAATTCCATATGAGATAATGAGGTATGACATAGCAGCTAAAAATGAATGCATCCTTAAAATTGAATTAAGAGAAATATTATATTGACATGACTCGAAATTATTAGTACTATTGTTCTCTGGCATGGTCAGACCAAAATGAAGTACTCTATTCAATTTTAGGTGTCACATTTAAGAAAGAGCATTGACAAAGTGAAAAACATTCATATGATATCAACTAAACTCCCAATGAGGCTCCTAAAGAGACTCTTCAAGTTCAGGTTATATGAGAAATGATTTAAGAGACTGTGTACTTAAATCTAGAGAATACAAGACTTTGGAGAGATATCATAATTATGTACAAATATTTTGAATGGCTGAAATTAAAAAAGAACATATTTCTGCTTATCTAAAAAAACGTGGAACTAGGAATTACAAATTCCTAGTTCTTTTTGCAAAGAAGCAAATTTAGGTTTGAAATAAAAGAAAATTTCCACAATGATTAGAGCTATTCCAAAGAGAAATTGGCTCCTATGGATGGTAGAGAGTGGGTTTGCCCTCCCTGGAGATCTTCAAACAAAGATTGGAAACCATTTACTAGAGATATCATAGAGGGGATTCTTGTTCAGGGAGTAGTACCAGGTACACAGAGCCTCCAATGTACCTTCCAACTCTGTAATCCTGTGATATCAGGTATAGATGCAAGCTATCAGAAGATCAATAAAAAGTAATTTTAAATTCTAACTCCTTCAAAGATAAGTCAATGTTCCATATATAACTCAAATGCACTCAATATACCAAATGATCCATTATTTTATTAATATGAATAATCCCTCAGATGTCAAATCCAACCCCTCTACAAATTAGTATGTCAGTTTCTGAGATCCAAGAGTTCATAATGCTCATTGAGACCTCAAGTTAAAATAGGCCAAGCACCAGACATACCCTATTATAGGAAAAAAGCCTATTCTACTGAAAGTTCTAACTTGGTCAGATATAACAAAGAATCCTAGCCTACCTTCCTAGCACAATAAAGTAAAAAAGCAGGACTTTATTGAAGTCTTAATCATCTGCAAAGAGAACAGCTGATCTGCCACATGCAAAATGTGACATACTAGCAAAATATAAACTGGTGTTTAAATGTTTAATAAAAAAGGAATCAGGATGGGAAATAACTAATCAGTGATTTTGAAATCCACAGCATCTATCAAGCTAAGAAAAAATGTAGCCTCAGTATTAATCTACAATTTTCCAATCTTAATTTGTTTAGTGAGCTCTATCAATACATTATTCAGTGACTTTATTTTCTTCTGTACTTAGTTATTGTACTAATTTGATTGTTGAAATGGAATAAAAAGTCTTTAAAATGAAAGAATCTTAAAAGATTAATAATCAACAATTTTTTTGTTGTTTAGGCATTTTCAGGCATGTCCAGCTCTATGGTGCAAACTAAAGCTTTTTTGCTTTTAAAAGTAAACAAATAGCAAAGCTTACTAACAAAAACCAAGAATACCTGAAAAAGGGTTGACCCTGAAAAGGAGAATAAAGACCCTTCTTATTAAAGGCTACACAGAGCAAAGGCAATTTCCAAGATCTCTCTGTGCTTTGATTTTATGGCTTGTGTTCCTCTTCTCAATTCTATAATATGCATTCATTCATTTTAAAATAAATCACACATATAATCAGTTACTGTCTACACAAGCAAGAATTAAGAGAAGGTCATAATTTATATTGGAAGCAGATACAATATCAGTTTGTTAAATAGTTATTCTATCTTATGTGCACCATAATTCAGATTCATTCTAAACAATTTTAGGTTTGAGGTTTTGGTTTGATTTTTATTTTGGAGAGTGCATCTGCCCATGACACCTTTAGCCTGCTCCATCCATCCCAGAAGCTTTAACTTTGCTCCTTTTCCAATCTCTGCAGGTTTCACAAGAAAGCTTGATTGATCCCTGCTAACACATATGTACACACACACACACACACACACACACACACACACACACACACACACACCATATTGGTACTATACTTGACAAAGAAAATAGATCAGCTTTAGTCTTATTGCATCTCAAAACTCTCATACTCAAATGATCCACTCAACCTTCAGCCTTCTCAGTAGCAGACTACAGGCAACAGCTCCTACATCTAGCCTATATGTATATGCCTAAATAAAGCTTGTAAATATTTCTCAAGTGGATTTCCAAAATATAATTTTAAATACCTGCCCAAGATTCTAATGAAGAGAAGATATTTCCAAATCCTAATCAATGACTCTGGATAAATAATCCAACCTGAGGATCTCTGAACCTAAAAAAAAAAAATAGCCTCTACTAAAACCACAGAAGAAGCAATCTACTCTAACTTCTCCCCCAATTCCACGCCAATATGAAGGATATAATACTACAGAGATGTCATCTTGTACAGATGGAACCAAAGCAGTCAAAAGAGTAAAATTAATTCATCCTAACATCCATGGGACCTATTAGAAACTCCACCCCAAAATATACTGATTCAATAAAATCTGAACCATCACAGATATTAAGGATATGGTCAACTACAAACTCCTGCTAAAGGTAACCCTACAAATGGTGTTCCAACAGGATTGTTTATAGATTTGTCATAGATTCTGCTTCCTTGGCCCTGACATTTATTCATCAGCGAGGGGGTTAAACGGTTTTGCTCACTTATCTGATCTTAATCACTGGTGATCACATCTCTATCCCCCCCATCCTGAATGATCTTATCATAAGCCCCCATCTGAATATAAATTATAGCTGTCATTCCCCAAACTAAAATATCCATCTTCTTGACAACTCTTCCCTTTTTGCATCGTCTCTATAATTTAAGTTTCTAGAGAACAAGAATTGCCTCATTTTTGTATTCCCTAGAATTGGGCTCAGTCCTTGGCATGTAAAAAGTTTTTAATAAATTTTTCATTCATTCATCATGTGGATGTATTACCTAGAAAGTTAGGCAGCCAGTTACTTAGCAAAAAGTACTTAACCTGATAAGACAGCAGTCCATTGGTATATGTATATTAAGGGACCTAGAGAAAGACACCATAGTATCCTTTCAAAAGGACACAGAAAAGAGTTGAATAGAATGAGAAGATGAATTTGACTTGAAATATATACCTTTAGGATTTTCATATCAATGAGGCCAGAAATCCATCATAGTATCAAAAAAAGAGACCATCATAATGTCAAAGTTCATCAAAGAAGGATATCGATTACACAGGACATAGGGCAAAACCAGTTTGGCACAGTGACACAGAAGAGATATGAGAAGTGAAGAGAAAGCAATATAAAGAACATGGCAAAATCCAAATGATTAAATTTATAAAAATCATGCTTGAGGATTGAAATGTTAACCTTATGTTCCATCATTTATTTTAAGCAATAAGAAATGTAAATAATTTTTCCAAAAGTGAATTATAAATCCTCTAATGAAAAAATATAGTAACATTTGAGATAACACTACACAAGAAATAATTTCACATTATAAATTGAGGAGAATTCAACTGTTTGGTTTTAATAGCCTCCATTTGTAATATAACTGGTATCTTTTAAGACCCTTATCTTGGCAGCACAGAGTACCAATTCAGAGTTGATCTAAATACATTGGCTTTTTCTATTAAATTAGGGCAAGATTAACTTCCAAGTCCCCCTGCACAGAGCCACATGTAGCACCTTAATTCCAACTGTGATTTTTTTTAAAAGAAAAGAATAAACAAAGGCTTTTCTCAATACCTTTATTCTTTTCAATACAGGTTGATGAAATGTCTTTTAGATTGATGTCTTTCACTTCTGACAACATTATAATGCAACTTCCCATTTAAAAAAAACCTCTATCATTTTATTCAGTTCCCAAGATAACAGCCAAACCAGCACTTGCTTACTAAATATAATTTGATAAATTAATCTTGATTAAAATCGCAGTCATCATAAGTAATCAAAAAGTTCAATTACAAAAAATAATAGCCCAAAAGAGATATGTATTTAATGGATTCCTTAGGATACCAGTACAATATCTTAGATTCGTACAATGTTCATAAATAGAGACAGTGAAAAGAATCTTAGTTTTGGAGTCAAAAGAACAAGCTTGAATCTTAGCTTACTAATTTACTAATTGTTTGACTTTAGGCAAAGATGTAATCATCTCTTCAACCTTGAATTTTTTCAATTACAAATTGTGGAGATTGCCTACATGATCTTCAAAATTCATGTCCTATGATTCTTGTGTAAATTTCCTAAAGACTAGTTCATAAATAACAGTAGAAAAAAGACACTTTTAAGACTTTTTTGCCTTAAAAGTAAACAGAGCTGAATAACATCAAGAGTTCATCATATAACTTTTAGGAGGAGAGTCAAATAAACTGTATTTTGATGTCATATTATACAGAAAATAAAAATAATAATACAAAAATTTTTGCAAAAAATATTTATATTATAAAAAGAAAGTATCTACAAAATTTGCCACAATATTCTATTATACCAAAAAAAGGATTCCCGCCGATCTCCAAATGCTCATTTAAATTCATAAATTTAAGGTATTTCTATATTTAGTATCTATACTTACTATTTGACATAAAAAACTAATATTAAAAATGCGTTGAAATAGATCTGATAAAATTGGTTTGGAACTTATTCATTTGTACACAGATCTTGGACCACAAACATAATCTCATAGAAAAAATTCATCCTAAATCAATCCTTCAATCCTAAGTAAATGAGTGGTTATTAAACATGGTACTAAACTTGCAGGGCTGGTTCTTATTTACTAGACTGAAAGGTAAAACATCTACATAATAGTGTAGCTCAACACTTCTGCTCATAAAAAACAGAATTTCTATATGTCTAAAGATATAGACTGGGCAAAATATTGAGAATGTTTGTGCAATTAGCCATGATGATGAGATTTTTTTTAATTGTTGTGATAAAATTTATTTTTTAAATCCCTCGAGTTTGCCTAAAAAATTAATTCAGCTCTTACACATATCTAAGTAATTTTTATATAAAACAGCATTTTATATAATAAACTTTCCTAATTCACTTCGTGATAGGGTTTTTTAAAGTTTTGTTACTTTTAGGTTAGGTTCTTACTAAGTGCTAAATTGGTACTTAACAATTCTCTAGTTCACACTTTGGTCTGGCCTTTAAGGGGAGTTTACCCCTTTGAACTTCTGAGGAGGAGTTTACATATGAAAAGGAGTTTACACAACCTTTAAAAGGAGCAAGTTCGTTGGTTGAAGTAATTTTCCCATAAGCCCTTGAGTTCTTACAAGCCCCTTCTCTGGGAGAATAAAAGAGACAACATTGGGCCCAGAGAAGTGAGTCTACTCTAGGTCAGAGTTGGGACAGCTCTCTATAGGAAGAAGAGTCTGGCTGGGAGATTGAGTTGAGACAGCAGATCTCCTCCCAGAGAGCAATAGGCAGTTTCTGGAGACAACAGAACATTACATTTTGGCACCCAACGTGGGGCGCCAAATTGTAAAGGTCCTGTTGTCTCTCAATTGTAATCCTTCTCTGGGAGGAGGTTTCTTTTCTCTGTGAATCTTTTTCTCTATCCTCTTCTTCCCCTCCAAAAGTATGGGATTGCCGGACTTGTGAATCCATGAGACGTCTTCTCCTTGAACCAATCCAGAACTGACTTTCCAGACTCTAACTTCTCCTTTTATCCTCCCAGAGAATGGGCTTGGGTGTACTCCAGGGGCTTGTGGGAAATTTACTTCAACTAATGAAATTGCTTGTTTGAACTAAAGGTGTGAACTCTGAGTTAGAGAATTGTTAAGTAACATCTCCCCCTTTCTTTTGATTTAGAACATAGGGTGGTCATGACCTTGAAACATAAATCCATCAATATGGGAGGCATTACACATAATTACATAGATTACACAAATACATAGTAGCATAACACATGCTAGAAGTATGTAACAAATAACATGATCAAATAATCATAAATTGAGAATACAGACCAAAAATCACCTGCTCCTCACAACAACTCATAAGTAATATTAATCCCATTTTTATAGATAAGGAAATTGAGGTAGAGGAAGGCTGAGTAATATTTACCAGCCAGGTCAAACAGTTATTAAATATCAGAAGCAGGATTTGGGCCCAGGTTTTTTAGTCTAGCACTATAAATCTTGAGAAAGATTATGAAGGAAATTTGAGTCAACGCAATTCTTTGCAGTGATGCACTAATGTATTTCATTTGCAGCCTTTGGCTAAAATGACAAGGGAAGTGAAGATCCTTTATGTCCAGCTGCCTCTCTTGCCTGAAGCTGTGTCTCCCTCCTCACACCACATACTCTGGAGCATATAATCCTTCCAAGCCCAGAGTTTTTTCTCTCCTGATTGAGTAACTCACACGGCCTACATCAGTGCAGTTTCCAGGCCTGCACCTTCTCCTCTGTGGTCTTGCTGTATAATCTATAACTTAGCACTTGGTAAAAACCTAACACTTTTCTAATAAGAAAACTCTAGAAAAAATCATTCAACTCAATACACATATTATTTATATGCCTAATCTGCATAAAGCACTTTGCTAGGTGCTGATAGACAAAGAACAATAAATATGACTATCTCTGCCTGCTATACTAGGAATACCATAGGGTATGGCTGGTCCTGACCACTTGGTCACAGTAAAAAATGACAGATAGCAACTACAAAGCTTTTGGCAGTAAGCACCAGAGAGGCACTCTGGCTGGGAAGACAACTCCAGCCATTCTGGTGTTAACTGTTGATTTACTTAAAGGCAGAAATTATTACTATATTATCTCCATCTATCTACCCACTATTCTTTATGAAGCTTCTCAGTAGATTGATATCAAGTGTTGCAATATTTGTTATTAACTATAGGGAAAGACTATTAAAATGTTATATATCGTGCTTAAGCTATTGATAACTTTCTCTATTTTCCTTTTTCTACAAATTTTGTAACTAATGACTACATTCATGGCTCAGGGAATGACTGATTGGTCCATGTTCCCAAGAGAGCTGGACCCTGCTGGTCTATCTATCTGTTAAGGAATACATGATTACTAGAGAATAGATAACAGAAGGGAAATAGTCTACATTAATGCTTAATTCTATATATTATCTTAGTTTGAAAACTCTGAGCTGTTTTTGTTGGGAACAAACTAGTTATGGCCCTCATAAAGTTTAACTAACTGGGTTCCACCTTTTCCCTTTCATGTACAATCTCCTAAAATACTGACAGCAAACTTTTTTGTTGTTGTTTTATCTTGGCTTTATCTTATCTCTGGTCATTCAGATGGAAGGACCAGTTCAATTAAGCCCCTTGCCCAATTGCTGCTACTAGTCAAATAGTCTAAGTCCCAGAGTACTTTGTCTCTACAAAAATATTTTTCCAGTTCATTTTTATTAACATTCCTGATATAACTGTTATCTAAATGCTAAATAACCACAACACTGCTTCTCATTTGCAGCACCAGGATGAAAAGTGGGAACAATCCACTGAGAGAATGATTTCCCCTCACAGCTAATTTACAAAAAGTAAACTGAGGACATATCTCACACATGAACAGCTGCCTAATATTCATTTGCCCAAGAAAACTACATGTATGTGTAACTTCATTCTCAGTGGAATTGTTCAAAAAACAAAAATTTCCAGAGATAAACATAGCCATATTACAGTTAACAGGCACTATAAAAATTAGCTTTGGGACTAACTACTTTAGTTTGCAAACCTTAGAGTAATGAAAATTTAATAAATCAAAAACACACTGTAGAAAAGGGACATGAGGGGCAGTCACTAGAGGAAATATATCTCTTGAAAAATACCACAGATGCTTTGTTCTGATTGTGGTAACAATATAGTCCATTTCATTTCAAAATCAAATAGAATTGTTGAGAACTTTGGTACCTATCATGAAGAAAATAAGATTATACTATTAATTAAGAAAAGTAGCAACTATTTTCCCCTTTTGCTCCTAATATTACTTTACGTTATTCTGTACTAGATGTTGCCTATTCACTCAAAGTGGATTTTTTGGTAGTTGCAGAGATATACTGGAGTAGATGCTTATTTGAAGATTGTGCAATTTTCATCTCCCAAAAGAACAATTTTAGAATTCTCAACTATCATTTTCTCCTTATTTCTCTTTATAGTAGATTTCAAGCCAATCTTCCTGCTATTATTTCTTGTATTTATTGGCTTTCAGCTATATAGAACAGGCCACCTCTGCTTCTGAACCCTGTGAGGCTACACCTTCTCCTACTTTGATTCTTCATCTTCTACATCTAAAGAACTAACAAAATGCATGCTAGCTTTGCTCCTAACATTTAGTAGATAATATTTTTAATGCCAAAGGTGCATGAGCCACCTGAAAAAGTAATAGCATATAGAAAATTACTGCATAGATGTAATGGATGTCAGTGCCTCTGGTTTGCTTCGGGCTTTGGTTAAAAAGTACAAGAAAAGCTTCACTCGCACTTCTTCAAGGAATTACAAAGTTTCTATTTCTACTTCAGAAGTCAGACTTCATCACACTCATCCCTCCCCCATTTTTAAGAATAGTAAACATTAGATCCACTTTGCAAAGCCAGTTTGTTCAAAAGGCATCTAAGTGCATGGTAATTGTGAAATCATTTCAATTTTATTGATTTTTGAAAGCTCATGCTTATACATGAAATCAAGCACTTTTATTAACATCCAAGCTTACATTTCTTTACTTGTTATCCTCTAAAAGTTATCCATATATTGGAGGAGAAGGAGAGGGAGAGAGAAAGGGGGAGAAAGAGAGAGGGAGGAAGAAAAAGGGAATAAGAGAGAGAAAGGGAGAGGGAGGGAGAGGGAAAAGGAGGGGGGGAGGGAGATAAAGAGAGAGAGAGATCAAGAAAGAGAGAGAGGAGGGAGAGAGGGAGGGAAGAAGGGGGAGAGAGAGAGAGAGAGAGAGAGAGAGAGAGAGAGAGAGAGAGAGAGAGAGAGAGAGAGAGAGAGAGAGAGAGAGAGAGATTGTATATGTGTGTGTGGATTTCTTTTTCCAAGATACAGTCTATGGAACATTCTGAGTGGAATGGCTGTGATGTTGTTCAAAACACATGTGAGACACATTAGAAAGTCAGTTTAGTGGAACCTTTCCCTGTAAGATCAGGAGTGTAACAAGGTTGCCCACTATCACCATTACTATTCAATATAGTACTAGAAATGCTAGCCTCGGCAATAAGAGCCGAGAAAGAGATTCAAGGAATTAGAGTAGGAAAAGAGGAAATCAAACTATCACTCTTTGCAGATGACATGATGGTATACTTAGAGAACCCCAAAGACTCTGCTAAAAAGCTATTAGAAATAATTCAGAACTTTAGCAAAGTTGCAGGATACAAAATTAATCCACATAAATCCTCAGCATTTTTACACATTACCAACACAATCCAAGAGCAAGAGATACAAAGAGAAATTCCATTCAAAATAACGGTCGATAGTATAAAATATTTGGGAATATATCTATCAAAGGAAAGTCAGGAATTATATGAGCAAAATTATGAAACACTTGCCACAAAAATAAAGTCAGATTTAAATAATTGGAAAGACATTCAGTGCTCTTGGATAGGCCGAGCGAATATAATAAAGATGACAATACTCCCTAAACTAATCTATTTATGTAGTGCTATACCAATCAGACTCCCAAGAAACTATTTTAATGACCTAGAAAAAATAAAAAGCAACAGTCACCAAAACCATTTGGTATTGGCTAAGAAATAGACTGGTTGATCAGTAGAATAGGTTAGATTCACAGGGAAAGATAGTGAATAAAAATAGCAATCTAGTGTTTGACAAACCCACAGATCCCAACTTTTGGGATAAGAATTCATTATTTGACAAAAACTGCTGGGAAAACTGGAAATTAGCATGGCAGAAACTAGGCATGGACCCACATTTAACACCACATACTAAGATAAGATCAAAATGGGTCCAAGATTTAGGCATAAAGAATGAAATCATAAATAAATTGGAGGAACATGGGATAGTTTAACTCTCAGACTTGTGGAGGAAGAAGGAATTTGTATCCAAAGGAGAACTAGAGACCATTATTGATCACAAAATAGAAAATTTTGATTACACCAAATTAAAAAGTTTCTGCACAAACAAAACTAATGCAAACAAGATTAGAAGGAAAGTAACAAATTGGGAAACCATTTTTACAGGTAAAGGTTCTGATAAAGGTCTCATCTCCAAAATATACAGAGAATTGACTTTTAATTTATAAGAAATCAAGCCATTCTCCAATTGATAAATGGTCAAAGGATATGAACAGACAATTTTCAGATGATGAAATTAAAACTATTTCCACTCATATGAAAGTCTTCCAAATCACTATTGATCAGAGAAATGCAAATTAAGACAACTCTGAGATATCATTACACACCTGTCAGATTGGCTAAGATGACAGGAACAAATAACGATGAATGTTGGAAGGGCTGTGGGAAAACTGGGACACTGATGCACATCCAACCATT